>NC_060073.1:27367708-27675000 GCF_922984935.1 Meles meles
TACACATGACAAACAATGAATAATTTACACAATTATTTCAAAACATTCACTAAACCAACAAACAAAAACACAAAAATCAGTAAGAGAAGAAAATCACAATTAAGTGGAAATCACACAACATACTTTTAAACAAGCAATAGGTCAAGGGTCAAAGATGAAATCAAAAGAGAAATTAGAAAATACTCTGAGGAAAATAAAAACAAGAACATATCAAAATTCATTGATTCAGTGAAAGCAGTACACAGAAATTTATAACTATAAATGACTATATTGTGAGAAGAAAGATCTCAAATCAATACCTCAATTTTCTATCTTTGGAAACTAGGAAAAGGAAAGCAGACTCCCAACACTAGCAAATAGGAAGGTGGAAATTAAGGGGAAAAAAGCAGAGATAAATATAGTAGAAAATAAAAAAGCAAAATCAAATGTTGGTTCTTTGAAATGATCAATACATTGATAAAACTTCAGCTAGACTTACCAAGAAAAACTGTTATTGATAAAAGAATTCAATGTATGACATTACTACCAACCTTAAAGAAACAGAAAGGGTTATAAGAAAAAAGTATGAACAAGTCTAGGCTAACATCTTCATGACCCAGGTGAAACAGAAGATAATCATACAACCTACTGAAACTAACTCAAAAAAATCGAAAATCTGAACAGACATAAAGGGAGTCGAGAGATTGAATCAATAATCAGAAACATCCCAACAAAGAAAAACCCAGAACTAGATGGATTCACTGGTGAACTGTATTAAACATCTAAAGAACTAACAGCAGTCCTTTTCAAACTCTTCCAAAAAAACAGAAGCAGAAGAAGTACTTCACAATTCATACTCTGGAGAGAGTATTACTGTGACACCAGGCCAGACAAGGCATCACAAGAAAAGAAAACTAGAGACCAATATTCCTTATGAATAAAGATGAAAATATCCTTAGTAAAGCAATAGCCAAATGAACCCAACAGCACATTAAACAGCTCAGGCTTCATAACCAAGTGAGATTCATCCCAGGAATGCATATAAAAAATAATTCATGTAAATTACCCCATTAATAGAATGAAGGGGAAAATCACCTTAATTGATGCTGAAAAAGTATTTTACAAAATCATACACTCTTTCCATGTTAAAAAAAAAAACAAAACCATACCTTAATACACTAGGAACTGAAGGCAACTTCCTCAACATGACAAAGTTCATTTAAGAAAAATCCACAGCAGGGGCGCCTGGGTGGCTCAGTGGTTTAAGCCACTGCCTTCGGCTCAGGTCATGATCTCAGGGTCCTGGGATCGAGTCCCGCATCGGGCTCTCTGCTTGGCGGGGAGCCTGCTTCCCTCTCACTCTCTCTGCCTGCCTCTCTGCCTACTTGTGATCTCTCTCTGTCAAATAAATAAAATTTAAAAAAAAAAAAGAAAAGAAAAATCCACAGCAAATATCATACTTAGTGATGAAGGACTGAAAGCTTTCCACTAAGATCAACAATGAGATAAAAATGCCTTCTTTCCCCACTAATATTCAACATTGAGCTGAAAGTCCTAGTTAGACGAATTAAGCAAAAAAAGAGAAAAGCATCCATATGGAATAAAAGAAGTAAACATCCATATTGATAGACGACATGATTTTATATACAGAAAAGCCCTATGAAAAGAAATTTCATTTTTATACACTATCAATTAATAATCTGAAAGGAAATTATGATTAGACTAGCAATAAAAGCAATAAGAGTTTATAGCAGCATTATCTGCAATAGCCAAATTATAGAAACAACCCAGCGTCCATCAACTGATGAATGGATAAAGAAGTGGTACACACACACAACACACACACACACACAAACACACACACACACACACACACAGAGGAATATTAGTCAGCCATAAAAAAGAATGAAATCTTGCCATTTGCAATGACTGGATAGAGCTTGAGAGTATTATGCTAAGCAAAATAACTCAGAGACAAATACCATATGATTTCATTCATTTGTGAATTTTTTATTGTGTTATGTTAGTTACCATAAAATACATCATTAGTTGTTTTTTTTTTTAAGATTTTATTCATTTATTTGACAGAGAGATCACAAGTAGGCAGAGAGGCAGGCAGAGGGAGAGGGGGAAGTAGGCTCCCTTCTGAGCAGAAAGCCAGATGTGGGATGGATCCCAGGATCCTGAGATCATGACCTGAGCTGAAGGCAGATGTTTAACCAACTGAGTCACCCAGGGGTCCCATTACACCACATTTTAAAAAAGTCAACTAATTTCATTTCAACTTAAGATTTAAAAATGCTTCATTATATTATTAATTCATTTTGGGATGTATTTTGAGTAATATATTAAATATGATATATTAGTATATATACATATATATTTTATTCAATTTTTCAAATGTTAGCCAGGTTCTAGTATGTATTGAATATGAATTCATTCTCCAATAATTTTACTAGTCTCTTTCATTATTATTATTATGTACTGTCCTGTACTGTCCTGTATTATATACTGTCTTGAATAGTTTAGAAGTGTTATTCCAGGGATGCCTTGGTGGCTCAGGTGGTTAAGTGTCTGCCTTCAGCTCTGGTCAGTATCCCAGGGTTGTGGAATCAAGTTCCACATCAGGCTCCTTGCTCAGTGGGGAACCTGCTTCTCCCCCTGCCTCTGCCTGCTGCTCTCTCTGCTTATATGCTCTCTGACAAATAAATGAATAAAAATCTTTTAAAAAAAGTTTTTTTCAAGAACAACATATTCATTCATTCATTCATTCATTCATTCATTCTCTTTCTCTCTTTCCTTCCTCCTACCTTTTAAAACAAGTGGTTTGGGAGGAATTTGAGGTATAAAATCCACCACTGAAGAGTTGGGTGAGAGTGTCCTATATTTACAGATTAATGTGAGTATTGTTGAATTTTTCATTAATAAACAATTTCCTTAACATCTCTGTGCCTTAATCGCCTCATCTAAAAACTGGAATTACTGTGCACCTGCTTCATAATGATAATACCTGCCTCATGAGATTATTTTGACTATTAAGTGAGCAAACATTTATAAAGAACCCAGACAAGTACTGGGGAGCTGCCCTGGTTGGAAAGGATCAGTAAAAAGAAGAAGATGTAAACATGACAGAGGGATAATTGATAGAGCAGTATTTCAGTGGAGGCAACAAACAAGGATTCTCCAGGCCTGGGGGAGGCCTACTAGCTGCCTGACTTGCTGGGTCAGTTTAGAAAGTTAAAAAGGATTTAGATTAGATAGTGAGGATTTAGATAAATTTTAGGATCTTAAGTAGGAAATTTAATTAATCTTTATTCCCCCCTTAGGGAAATAAGAAGGTTGATTGCAAAAACAGATAAAGGATAAAGTTTATGGTAAGAGGTATTGGAAGAGAAGGTTTGAAATAGTAGCTGTGGAAAATGGGGAGAAAATATGTAAGAAAGCATAACAATTTCTGACAAGAAATGTCCCAAGAATGGACACTGTGGTAGATCACATTATATCTTCCAAGTCTTCATTCTAAGACCAGCATCTCCACTTACTGGTTAGCATCTATATTGGAGTCTTCATTAATATTTTTAATATCACACTGCATTAACCTGGTAAATACTGCTAGTGTTATACTTCCTTACTTGAACATATGTGTATTAAACATTAGCTTACCCTACGAAACTGTGTGCTCTTTAAAATTACTATCTCCCTGGTCCTTTTATTCCAACTGTTGAGCAGAATTTATTTTTTTAATTTATGAAAAATGAAAAGAACAAGACCATGAGAAGCTAAAAGTTATCCTTAAGTGCTGTCAGAATAAATTAATGATGCACCAAATGAAATATAGAAACACCTGCACACATGAAATCAGAAATAGATACACCTGATTTTGATTTTTTAAAATCATCTAACAGGTATAGAAGAGTAAATACAAACTTACAAAACTACCCAATAAAAATCATTTCCCTAATTTGCATTCCTATTGCAGGACTGGTTTGTGATCTTTTTTATTTTTTAAAGACTTTATTTATTTATTTGACAGATAGAGATGCAAGTAGGCAGAGAGAGAGAGAGAGAGGAAGGGAAGCAGGCTCCCTGCTGAGCAGAGAGCCTGACATGGGGCTCGATCCCAGAACCCTGAGATCATGACCTAAGCTGAAGGAAGAGGATTTAACCCACTGAGCCACCCAGGCGGTGATTGGTTTTAATTTAGAATCCGGATGGTTTTGTTTATGCTCTAGATTTCTTCTGAGGTTATATACAATTTCTGGAGAGCAGCACATTTTCAAGGTGGCAGAAAGAACATGGATAATTGCCCTGTTCTCCTCTGTCCTATCAAGCCTGGACTTTAGGTCAGGACTATTGACTGAGTCAGGTACCCTCCGTCATCTTTATGTAATAATTTGGAAAGCTGCCTGTGTGATAGAGTCAGTGGCAAACTCTGAGACAATAATCACTACGATATGTAAATGTATCAAATCAACCCTTTGTATACCTTAAACTTATACAATGTCATAGGTCAGTTATATCTCCATAAGGAAGGAAGAAAAGAAAGTTGTCTAGTTAAGAGAAATGCATAGGCAAACCCAGCATCTGAAAACTTTTAGGAAAACCATTTGAACCATCTATTACAAAGTGGATTACTGGCAATTCCAATCCACCGAAATCAGTGCAATGCATATTTCTCAAATTCAAATACACTTTAGTGTCCTTCAGCTGTCCGAAAATGGCTACTCCAAATGATTGCTTTGTGTATAATTCCAGTTTTATTATCTGGACATATTAAAGAGTTTACAGATTTACATATTGAAGCTTCAGCCTCGGGCTACAGTGACTTATTACTATGTCATGGCTCATATCCTTTCTTTAATACTGTGTTTCCTAGAGATACAACCGATCAAATCACAAGCTGTATGTCACTGCTGTCACTATTCAAAGGACTCAGAATCCAGGGGTCAGGTTTGTTCTTCAAGGACTTCTGCTATAAGTAGAGGCTCATGCCATCATCAATCACTTTCCTTTTTATAGGTATTTTATTTCTACTATAATTTTGTAACAGTATTAGCATAGTTTTCCTAAATCATAGGTTTATTATTCACTTCAACCTCATTTAGCAGAATTTAAAAGTTGGTAGGAGAGAAACTGTAGAATCTAAATATTGGGAAAACTGCAGAATAAGGTATTTTTTTTTTTAATTAGATCTCAGGGATCCTGGGTGGCTCATTCAGTTAAGTGTCTGCCTTCATTCACCTGAGGTCATGATCCCAGGGTCCTGGGGTTGAGCCCTGCATCTGGCTTCCTGCTCAGCAAGAAGCCTGCTTCTCCCTCACCCTCTCTATCTCCCCCTGCTGTCACAAACTCTCTCTGTCTCTGTCTCTCTCTCTCTTTCTGTCAAATAAATAAATAAAAATCTTTTTTAAAATAAAAATTAGAACTCACGTACACATACTCCTTTATCAATGTGGCATTATAATTTCTTTAAACTGTACTTGCGTTTTCAGTTGGTTTATCATTCTTCTGCTCCCAGAAGCAGGGTTGTAGCGTGTGGCGGGGTGGGGGGGGGGAGGGCTGTTATAGAAAGAAAAGGTAGAGAGTTCTTAGAAATTCAGAGTATAGAACAGAATGGACCAGGGGATGAATATATGAATATTCATGGAAAATTATAAGTTTACAGATGTAAGATTAAGAACAATTAATAGAAAAGCAAAGATACCTAAACACAGAACACCTATTTTGATGTAATGACACATGGGAGCAATGACCATGCACACAGACAGGGATTGAAGGGTAAGAAGGAAAAATACTAATGAGATTTGCAGAAGGAGGATTCTGTTTCTACCCATCTAGGAAAAGCAAAAACAAAAACAAACAAACAAAACAAAACTATTGCTCTGATGACCCCTCTCCCCAAGCCCTCCATCTCTGAGATGGGCGGCTGACTGAACTCCAAATGGTGAATGACGGCAGAAGAACCAAGCCAGAGATGGGGCAAAAGCAATAAGATTATTTTCTTTCAGAATTTGATCAAGGAATTAGGCTTTGATTCTGGAAGCTGTGAGTGGTGGAGCTACTTTCTGCCACGTTATGTATTTCAGAAGGTAAAGTGGGTCAATGGAGAACAGCATGAAAACAGAGCATAGAGAAGCAAAGAAAAAATAAATCTACCCTATAAAAGAGAAAGAAAGTCTCTCGGGCCAGCTCGGTTCTGCATTTTCCTACATTTGTTTTATGTGAAAAATCCCTTGTATTTTTATAATAAAGAATCACATAATAAAGTACAGAAGAGTGCCTGTACCATTAATATTTGGTAGCTAAGAAACAATAAATGTGTCCCTCTGAATTATTTTTCTACTGAAAGAAACTCAAGATACTATTAAAACATGTGAAAGAACTAGTGGGTACCACTACCCACTAGTAGGAAGTGGTACCCACTACCACAACAAACCCCTAATTTCTAAGGGGAAGAGGATAACAAACTTCACTTGTGTTTTTCTATAAATAAATGCAAAACCAGGAAATATCTGTGGATTAGGATTATAGACCATCTATGTATCTTAAAGACAAACACGGGTTTCTTTTTTAAAGAAATTAATCTGTCTTACAACTAATTAATGTCCAATTAGGAAAAGCAGGTAAATACATACCAGTTCTATACTTTTATCTATTGAGTATACCCAACATTAATGAAATGCTAGTCTTCTGATGTGAGAAAAACAATTAGTTTACATATCAAGTATGAACCATCTGGGTTTCCAAACTTTGCAAATTGTCCCCATCAGAATGTGCTTTGATATTGAGATGCTGCAGCAATAAAGTTAATGTTATCATCATTTTCTCAGCATTTAAAAAAGCTGATTACCCAAAATGTGCTTAAAAAGTGATGAAGAAATATTGGTTGAGCAATTTTTTAATGTTTACCTCAATCACCTGAAAGAATTCCCTAAAATTGAAAGAGCTGGTGACTTAGCAATTATCAGAGAGGTAAGTGACATAACGTTAATATTAATTAAGCAGAGACAATTTTCCTTTCTTAAATTTTTTATTTAAATTCCAGCTAGTTAACATACAGTGTAATACTAGTCTCGGGTATACAATATACTGATTCAACTTCCACACATCACCACGGTTTCTCATCACAACAATTGCTCCTAAATCCCCATCACTTATTTCCCCATCCCCCTACCCACCTCTCAACTGGTGATTATCAGTTTGTTCTCTACAGCTAAGAGTCTGTTTCCAGTTTGTCTCCCTCTCTCTTTTACCTTTGTTTGGTCTTGCATTTTGCTTCTTAAATGCTGCATGAGTGAAATCATATGGTATTTGTCTTTCTCTGACTGGTTTATTTTCCTTAGCATAATACTCTCCAGCTCCATCTATGAAATGGAAGATTTCATTCTTTTTTATGGCTAAGTAATATTCCTCTGTGTGTGTGTGTGTGTGTGTGTGTGTGTGTGTGTGTGTCTTCTTTATCCATTCATCGCTTGATGGACATTTGGGAAGCAGAGGCAATTTTCAGCTGCTTTCATTTGAGTAAGGGGGAAGCTGTGCTGGTCTAGGTCAACTATAGAAAGTGAGTGGCATGTGTAGCTTCAGGTTCCATTCTTCCCCCTCTGGTAGAGATCACTATTAATTATGGCACTTGATTTCAGTGTATGTAGGTGTTGCCACAGATTCCTTTTCAACATTTTGTGAGAAAAAACTAATTTGTCATCCCTACTATTTAGGTTGTAATTTGTTATTGTTGTTGTTATTGTTAAAGATCTTATTTATTTATTTGACAGAGAGAGAGATCACAAGTAGGCAGAGAGGCAGGCGGCGGGGGGAGGGGGGGAGTAGGCTCCCCGCTGAGCAGAGAGGCTGATGTGGGGCTCAATCCCAGGACCCTGAGATCATGACCTGAGCCAAAGGCAGAGGCCTAACCCACTGAGCCATCCAGGTGCCCAAGGCTGTAATTTTTATAAAAGTACAGTTTGGGGGTCCAAGCAGAAGGTAGTATTTGACATCAACTCATAATAAACAGTGAAGTATGTTTTGATCATTTTTCTCTTGGACACATATTTCATGAGAAAATCATAGTTTCCATTGTTCAACAAAGACTGATAATGAAAATGTTTGGAAAATGCTATCACTTAATAAGCACCCCACTAAGTTCTAAGCACTGTGCTAAGTCCTTTATCATATTTACCTTGTTTAATTGTAACAATAATTCTATGAGATAAGAACTGGCATTTCCACTTTTCAGAGGTGGAAACCAAGATGTGAAATAATATGGTCAAGATTATTGAAAAATTTGCTAACAATCAGTATTTCATGGCAAGGTGCTCTGACTTCAGTGCCTATTATCCCAACAATTACTCCTTCAGTCCAGGATTCAGAGGCTGACTGACTGCCCTTTGCAGGAAAAGTTGTACTGCAATGACCTCATTGTGTAGTGCTTGAAAGGAGTACCTACTCATTAATTAAGGAAAATTTTCCTTTGGCAAGAACAGTCCCTATTGTAATGAAAAGTACAGCACTCGTTTCCAATTTAATCGGGATGGGATGCTTTCAGTTCCAATGGCAAAGAGGAGGCAGCTCTGAGTCATTACTTATGACAACATTCAGTCTTCAGAATAATCATCAAACACGGAGGGCCACATTCTTTACTTCAGGACACCAGAGCAAAAATAGTACCTCCTTTTCCTTTCAACCTGAGTGGATTAGATTATTATCAGCAGTGGCTATTGACTTTAGAACAGTGGTTACTTCCTAGTGTCTCTCAAAGAGACATGGGCTACATGTTATTTTAACCACTCCCAGAGCCTCAAAGAATCTGTACAAATATCTGTACTAAGTCTTTGTTAGAATAATGAAGACATCATGTGCCCTTGATTTTAACAAGGATTATAGCAAATCAGTATGGTTATTGCAAAATGTAACCCCAGGTTGCATGTATTTTCTCCAAATAAATCTAGGGTCTAGGCACTTTCTGACAGCACTCACATCCTCACTTTCAAATGTCTCCATCCCATATGATACTGTTACTGCTTACTTGTGCCCTAGATGTCACAGGAAATGAACCATAAAGTTGCATAATGGCTTTCATATGAAGGTCAATTTATTACTATTTCAGAGTAACTATATTTGGCAGAATTACACAGTGAAGCCCAAGTGCTGGGCTCCAGAACTCCTAGTCTGCAGGTCAGCACTTAGATTGCAACAGTACCATTTCTTCCCTCATTCCTACTTGTGGGGGGAAAAAAAGCCTAAGCAGGGGATGCCAGCATTTAATGAGTACATGTTAGGTGATAGAAACTATGTAATGCTTTATAGCTATTCTCTCACTGATCCTTTACAACAATCCAATAAAGCATGTGCCATTATTATCCCTGGATGGGAGAAATAAATAACTGAGAGAGATTCACATAATAAATAGCTTAGTTGGGATTCATATCTGTCAGGTATGCTGCTCTAAATGTCACAGACAGTGAGGCCTTTACCAGTTGTTCCAGATCTACTTTCCCCAGCATCTAACTGTCTCCCTATACAGTTCTAGTTTAGATATTAATCCCAAGAACCTTCATTTTATCAGGTGGTAGAACCTGAATTTGGACTATGACTTTCCATATGAGAATCATCTTTCTTTGTTTCAAATAAGGAACATTGTATCTTATGTCAATGGAACCCTGATACATGATTGATACTTCTTCTATTTCACCCTATGAGGAAGGACCATTTGGGCACACAAAACTCACAAAAGCCCAGAGCATTATATGGGATTTACAATTTTCAACAGTGTTTTGATTATGAAAAATTAGAACAAATTAAAGGCTCTAGATTGGGGGGGGGGAGAAGAAGAAGAAGAAGAGTCAGTTTCTACTACCAGCCATTATAATACTCTAAGTTATATAGCTTTACGTGCCTCCAAAGATTACTTTGCAGTACAGCACATGAGGTTTTAGTTGAATTCTCTTAGCTGGTTCCATCATTCCTTTGATGGTGTGGTGCAGGGGATAAAGTCTGAGATCAGAAAGACATGGGTCTGAATCCTAACATTACTATATAAAAGCTTTGTGAGCTCAAGGAAATTATAACTCCCTGGACTAACTGGTAACTGTCTCCTTCCCACCGAAGAAACAAGCAAAAAACGAAAACACAAAACACACTCTGATAAATTACCAAAAATAAGATATAAAACAAGGTAAAACAGTAACCACTGATGATTTTCTAATATGCTTTCAATAACGGTCAACAAGTACACACAAACAACCATCATTACACTTCTTAATTCCCCCTCTTATCTCATTCTCCACATACTTGCTCACAAAATCCCACTAGATTTATATATGCTATCCATTCCAAATTCTCTTCTACGAAACTCTTTTGCATTTGTCTTTAGACCATGACTTCAAAAATTATATCTCGAAAGCCCTTACCAGGCCAAAAAAAAAAAAAAAGAATTAAGTTTACTAAAATAACATTTTCCATGTTGTAGGGGGAAAAAAAAACACAGCAGCAAATACCAAATATCAAAATCTGATCAGGAAAATTCTTACAAACATTGCAACTGAACAACTTGCTTTCAAATTATAATTTGAGGAAATTCTTAAAAAAACACATTTCTTTTAGAAGTACACCTGCTGCACCGTATACACTTAGTGTGTGCTGTGTGTGTATATGTGCACACACACACACACACACACACACACACAGTTGCTTAGCTTCCCAAACTGAAAACATGGTCTTTGTTTTATGGAATACTAGGGACAGTCATACTGAAGATAAAAGAAATAAGCTCTCAAATTATTGTGTCACACATGAAAATTATTCCCCAATTGTCCAGGACATTTTTAAGAAATTAAAACTTCACATCAATGGAGGTAAAGGTGAGAAAGGTGACAATTCAGTTGGATAAGAGATTCTTACACTGTTGCAGAATAAAGCAAAAGAATGTATCAGACTTTATAAACTGACTTGACTTACCATATATTCCACAGGTCCTCCTGTTTGGAAAGGTTAATCTGGGACATAACCTATCACAAGATGATAGTAAATTCTGTTTCTTTGGTGACATAATATGGAAGAGAAACCTAATTTCATTAATCTATCCATACTCCTGCTCCTGACTCTAACATCATAGAGCATTTTTACGTTTTTAACAGAAATTTACATTTTAACAGAAGTATCTTCAACATTTACCTCAGGTAATTCTTACTTTTTTCTATGTTCTCTGTTTCTGTTTTGTTTGAGAAATTCATGGGTATTCTGGTAAGACTCTCGCACACTATTCTAATACAATTGAAATAAGCAATGAAAAATTCTGTCACGCAACTGTCAATATGTATTATTTTAAGTGGCCACGTAATACAGCTGTAGCAAGGATTATACGGTCTATTCAAGTAAAAGTGCTTAGACTATCTTACACCCACATAAATGTAAATTTTTTCAATTTTTTTTATTTTTACACAGGTAAAATAAAATCTATTTTTAAAAGAAAAACCAGTATTCTTTTTTTAACTCAATTAAAATAATTTTATAGGCATATTAAAATATCATGGATCTCCTTAAAAGATGATGGAAAGATATTAACTAATGGGGATTAGGTGACATTTCTGACCAACCCAGATTCATTTGCCATGAAATACAGTTGTCTTTTGTATGCTTAGTTCTCACATCTAGAGTTGGGATTAACTTGTGATGTGCACTGAAAGGCTATTCTATCCCTGTCAAAAGTCATTTGGTTTTTCTCATCAGAAGATATACCAAGATTCTTTATTCTCAGTTCATACATCCTCATACTATGGACTGTCCCTTAGAATATGAATATGGTCTCTCTTCAGTCTCAATATTTTTACCAAGTTTTACCTTCATGAGGATCTTAAACAATAAGTACTTACATTCTGCTGTCATGGTAACATGGCAGGAAGATATTTAAAAGTTTAAGGCTTTTGCTTTGCCAGTTTTTTTTTTTTTAAGATTTTATTTATTTATTTGTCAGAGAGAGAGAGACAGAGAGAGAAAGATCACAAGTAGGCAGAGAGGTAGGCAGAGGCAGAGAGAGAAGCAGGCTCCCTGCCGAGCAAAGAGCCCGACATGGGACTCGATCCCAGGACGCTAGAATCATGACCTGAGCTGAAGGCAGCCGCTTAACCAACTGAGCCACCCAGGCGTCCCTGCTTTGCCAGTTTTTAAATGTATTTTCAATTATTCTGATTGTATCAGTTTTCTCTTTCTGCCACCACAAATTATCAAAAACTTAGCAGCTTACAATAATGCAAATTCCTGATTTTATAGTTCCCCAGGTCAAAATATTGCCATGGGTCTCAAGGGGTTAAATTAAGGCAGAAGTAGGGCTGAGTTCCTTTCTGGAGATTCTAGGGGAGAATCTTATACCTTGCTCATTTCTTGGGGTTGCAGAATTGAAATCCTGGTTGCCTTGCTGGATGCCAGCTGAAGTCCATTTCCAGACCTTCGAGGTCTTCTATGTGCCATGACTAGTGGTCCCTTCCCCTGTCTTTGAAACTAACAACACTGGCTTGAGTCCTTTTCACGCTTCAAATCATACCTGTTTCTACCTCCATCTTACTTGACACAAGTCACAGGTTCTCAGACTACAGCACAGACATCTTTGAAGAGCCTAATGCACAGATTAAATATCTCCCAGATTCTCTAGACAGAAAGAATCTGTGCTCTGACTACTACAGACAGTTTCACCCCAAAACGCTAAGCAAAATGATGCATCATGAAAATCTAAGAAAAGTGAACTGTGGATTTCTTCAACTTTTTAAAAATCTATATTTAGAGCACTGTCTGAATTTGTCAACATTCGGAAATCAGTTACCATTTGCAGAATGCTTCACTTAAGAAAAAGTTGTGTGAGCACTGTTTTCAGACAAGGCTGTCTAATTTTTCAAAAAGATTTTTTTTTTAATTTATTTATTTGCGAGAGAGAGAGAGAGAAAGTGCACAATCAGGGGGCAGAAGCAGAGAGGGGGAGAAGCAGACTCCCTGCTGAGCAGAGAGCCCCATGTGGGGCTCGATCCCAGGACTCCGGGATCATGACCTGAGCCGAAGGCAGACACAACTGACTGAGCCACCCAGGCGCCCCTGTCTAATCCTTCTAATACTATTTCAAGGGATGGTTTATATCAAAGACACACTATTTACCAATTGAGTGTTCATATTATACAAAGTAGACTTCTAGGTGCTTTATCATCAACCCTTGCTGCCATTCGAGAGGTAGGCTCTACTCCTGTATTTTTAATACTGTACAAAAGATGAGGAAACTGAAGAGCAGAAAGTTCATATAGTCAGTCATAAGCTTAGCTGACATTTGAATACAGGGAGATGACCTCTAAACCAGCTCTGGCCGCAAGCACTCTCAGTGATGACAGAAACGTTCACAGCAGCACTCCCGAGTAAGGTAATGTCTCTCTACATGTGGCAATTGAACACTTATAATGTGGCCAGTGTGACTGAGGAACTGAACTCTCTTGACTGTATTTCATTTTAATTAATTTAAACTTAAAAAGCCTCACGTAACTAGTGGTTACCATTCTGTCGACTGTAATTCTAGGGGCCATCCTCTTAATCCCCACACAGAACAGTCTCAAGAAAGTATTTTCCTACTCTTGATTCATCTTTGACAAACATATGCCCGGCAATTCAAGTTATGCTTTGTGTTTCTGTTTGGAAACAGAACATTTCTAGCATTGTAAATAGCTTAATTTAACAGTTTATCTCTTGTAATGATTTGTGGAAACAAAATAGGAAAGAAATCTGCTTGACACATCATTTTATCTTGTCTTCCACTTCTATGTAGGTGAGAGAAACCACTTGTGGTTAATACACAGTGTTTTGTAATAGAACATTGTGATATAAATTTAGCATTGATTTTCCCTGCAAATGCAAATGGCCTTTCTTTTCTTTTCTCTTCCTTTTGGTCTTTTTGTGGAAAATCTCAAACACACAAAAGAGCAAAGAGAATAGTATATTGAAACACCGTATCTTCATTATTCAGCTTTAAAATGTATCAGCTCCTGGTTACTTTTATGTCTTCTTTACTCCCACTCGCAAAACGAAGCAGATGATGTGTTTCAATTGATTGTAATTATGATTCTAATTGATGTTGAAATGGTCCCAGTTTTGGCTAGTGGGAGACTATTCAATTAGCTGATGCATTCTTTTATTATCTGTATTTTATTCTACCAACTGCATCTTTAGGTTCATTCATTTAACTTAACTTTTGATTTTAGTGATTTTTAATGTAAGTTAATTTTATAATGAGGTAAAAATTTCCCAGTATTCTGAAGTAGAATACGAAAAGGAAGATATAGTAAAAAACAATCTGCATCCCAGTTCCCCCTACCCTTTTTTGTTTCCCCTCTACGTAATAATTTTTATATTGCAAGGCTTACCTGTCCATTAAAAATATATAAACAAATACATAGATATATTCATTTCTTCCATAGGTGGATAAAAACGTAGGTTAGCACACATACTTTCTTCTCTTTGCTTTATTTAACAATAGTTCTGGTAATCATTCTGTAGAAATATGTAGAGACGTCCCTCATTCCTTTTGTTATAAATACACGGTACTTCATTGTGTGGATGAGCTATTTTTTATTCAACAAAGTCTTTATGGATATGTATTTGGTTTATTTTTAGACTTTTACTATTACAAATAGTTTTGCAATTAATGATGTTGTTCATAAATCTTTGTATATTTTTGCCACTACAAGACTTCCTGTCTTACCCAGATAGTCATGGGAACAAATGGAAGAACTCAAGCGCCTAACTCTTTGACCTTTCTGTAGAAGGTCATTATGTGAAACCTAAGTTTAGGCAGCCTGTGGGAATATGATCACTCACTTCAATGTTACCCATGCAAATGTCACCCATTGTTACCATGTTACCCACACACTTACACATAAAAATGTAAAGGCAGTAGGTGACTTCTAACACTTTGAACATTCCTTGATCTCTCTCCTCAGTCGCAAAGCTAGGATGTCATACCAGAAAACAGCCACTGTCCCTCTTCCCAGGATAGTTCCAGGACCATATCACTGTTCTGTTACTTCCTAGCATGGCAATGCAGAGATAATGAAGCAGTTTCTACCAGCACATCGGCTTCTCGCTAAATCATCACCTAAAGGAGAGACAGACCATCAGCCTCTGCTGTTCAATCCCAGATCCTGACTGGGCCCTGTCTGCTTGAGCATAGGGTCTCTCCACTTTAAAGATCTCATACACAAAGGAGGCTCTCTGCAGTTTCTTCTAGTGCTTCCCTCCACCCGCCCGTGGCAGGGAAATAAGCACATTCAGCAGATAGTGTTTCTTTTTCTCCTTATTTTTCTCTGTGTCTCTGTACCATCTATCAATTGCTGTTTCCCTCCATAGATCAAAAGGCCACATCTGTTCCCACAGGGAAGGAAGCCTCTTTCTTCTGCCACTTGGCAGGGAGTCTGTAGCCCTGGGGACAAATGTGACCTCATTTATACTGCACTTCTCTGCATACCCTCCTATGCTAGCAGATGCCATGAGTTGTTCTTTTATCTGAATATTTTTTAGGGCTAAACAGCTTAAGAAACATGGTTGTTCTTCATGGTCTTATAAAACTTACCGGATTTGTGTGTACTATATGGCTAGGGACCCAAATATACCTGGTGACATATCACTACTCTACAGTTTTGCACCACTAATCTTCATCGTGTTCATCATCCTCACAAATCTAAACACATTTATTTCTCATGCTTTGGTAATAGAAACACTTACACGAAGAGCAGAGATCATAGGAGAATTCAATGTTTAATTATTTGAATAGTACCACTACTGCTTTTTACTACCCACTGCAAAATGCCAAGCAAAGAATTTGATACAAGAGAGTCTCTCTTCCAATCAGTAAAGAACAAATGATTGATGTCTATTATGTGATTCAATTCCACAGCAAAGTATGGCTGTCACTAATAAATATAAGGGAGCCGTAAGTTCATTTTACAGGAGAAGGTTGAAGCGTCTGTTTGGCATTTGAGTTATAAATTAGCCTCCTTTTACCTCCAGCTGTATAACATATTCTTAAAATCTTATAATTCAGAACAGAAATATATCCTAGAGGATCAACTAATATTTCATAATGATTGATTGATAACTAACAAAAAAGTATTCGCCGGGCTGTGAAAATTGGTGACTTTATAATTCCTACTGCATTGAAACATCTGCATATTAAAATAAAATGTGATATTTTTTATAATGGCATCCTAGAAAAAGCATATCAACATCAGTCATCAGTCATGTGTTATTAGTAACAAAATCATATAAGTAAAAAAGTTAAAAAAAAAAAAAAAAATCATGCCTAGAATCCCTGACCCATGTATAAGAGTTTGCTTAGCCTATGGTTCCAAAAAGGAGAGGGGGAAGAAACAGAATAGCATTAACCACACTAAAAGACACAGACTTAAAAATCACTGAAATTCTGGGCACGTCTGGGTGGTTCATTCAATTAAGTGTCTTCCTTTGGCTCAGGTCATGGGTTCTGTGGTCAGTCCCACGCTGGGCTGTCTGCTCAGCGGGAGTCTGCTCCTCCTTCTCCCTCTGTGCCCTCCACCCCCTGCTCCTGCGCACTCTCGCTCTTTCTCAAATAAATAAATATTATCCTTTAAAAAAAAAATCATTGGAATTCTATAAAACCCAGTTTCTTCATCTATTAAATGAGAGGTAATACCTTCCTCAAAGTTTAAAATATTAATAAAATGAGTTGATAAATGTAGAAGTCCCAAAGCAGAGGCCAGTTATCTACCCAACTTCCCAAAGAACCTTAAGCAGCAGCCTCAGTCCAGTGAAGAAGAAGGAAGTATGTGAAGACCCATGTCACCTTGAAGCAGTGACCTGACTGACTACATTGTTTTCTCAGTTGTAGACCAAAGAAAGGCATTGGTGTCTGCCCCTCCCATGCTATAGAGCTCATGTGGGGCATTTCACTGTAGGAACTGACCTTGGTGCTCACTTGGACCCAAGGAGGCAAAGTGGTACCCACAGTTACATGGCTTTATGAGTCATCGTGCGAGGAGAAGACCCAGGCCCCCTGACCCCTGGACCAGGGC
Organism: Meles meles; assembly: GCF_922984935.1. Taxonomy (NCBI): domain Eukaryota; kingdom Metazoa; phylum Chordata; class Mammalia; order Carnivora; family Mustelidae; genus Meles; species Meles meles. The sequence goes on from NC_060073.1 coordinate 27,384,757, forward strand.
CCTTTGCACCAGTTTACACTGTAGCTTTACATGAAATTGTTACTGTCATCCTGCCAGTGTGAGGGACTTAAGTGGCACCTGGAGGTTTGGAGCAGGAAAGTGTAGATTTTGAGATCCTTGTTTGTGGAGGGTGTGCCAGAAAGGGATGGGAATTTAATTTAATAGACACTGGATTTAAAAAGAAAGAAAAAAAAAAAAAGACCAAACTTGCTTGGACTTCCAATGTTTTATCAGCAGTATTATCATAGGAAAAGAGCCTGGCGACTGCAGTCTCCTACTACTGAAATGACAGCTTCTTCTAATTCCCCTGCTGTCTTGGTTATATGACTGCTAGTACAAGAAAGACAGAGATCTTTGGATTGAAAAGTAAGAAAAATCTGGGTTAAAAAGTGATCAGCCATTGGCTATTCACCTTGAATGACACACCAGCTCAAGTGAAAAGCAGCAAGAAAATCTCTGTCCCAACCCCTTGCTTACTTTATGTATATAGTTCCATGCAATATTAACTGAAGATTCCCTTCTTGTGAAAAGCACAGAAAATGATAATAATAACATTTAACAGGTGTGCTGCATCCATGTATCAATATTATTACTGAATATAGCACTGCCTACCACACTCCCTGTCTTTTTCAGTTTCTCCAACGTCCTTTAGGTAGTCAAATTTATACTATATCATATATGACTCTAATCCGTCTATCCTTTTAGTAGACAGGCAAAATATGGTCACCTCGTCCAAATGGAGCCAACTCACAAACTCTACACCTGATCTAAAACACTTCTAGGAAACAGAAAGCTATGCCACCTGGATTCCCTCTTTTGTAAAACTGAGCTTAGAAACAGCATGAGAATGGGACAAGTGGCAGGAGAATCAAAGCCGGAAAGCCATGATGAGGAATGATGCATGGTGAGGACATTACTTAGCAAATAGATGTGAGGTGAAGTCTATAGGTATTAAGACATAACAGTCAACAAAATGACAGATTAACAGTAAGGACTCTCATTTGCAAGTGACACAAACTCTATTTAAATTGGCTGACACAATACACAAGTCCACAGGGAATTTTAACGTAGAGCTGAAGCCAGGCACCAAAACGCTTATACCAGGGAGTGGTACTATACTTCTGCTTCCTTATGTGTTGGCTTCCCACTCTCAGGCTGGTCCTGCTCTCATGGTGGACCACCGCAGTGCTGGTTTAATGGCATCATGGACCCAATTAAGGTGAAAAGGGGAACTGAACTTTCTGAGAATTCCAACAGAAGTCCCAAAGTCTCTGGTACTCTGGCTGGTCAAGTGCTACTCTCTTTAGAGTCTGGGTATGCCAGAACCAATGAAAATAACTGAGATTTTAGAGACACCATTAGCCAAGAAAGAACAGGATGACATTACCAGAGTAAGGCTGAATGGGTGCTGAGCAGGCTAGTATTATACACATTAGTGGCCTACAACATTTAGTCACTTATAACTGTAGTTTTTAAAGGTTATGAAAACCATATTGCTAAACTAATAATGGTAATTTTTAAAATTACTACTCATATTTATATTCAAGGAGACATATCTATGTATCATCACCATCCAATTAATCTGCAGATATTAGTGGAACAAGTATCATTTGCCTAAAACCGATCCAAGCTCTGAGAATACAGTGGCAAATACTGGGAGAGAAATATACGTCATAAGCATGTAAATAAATAAATAAATAAATAAGAAAGTTATGCAGAGAATTAAAATATGGTGAAGGGCTAACATGACTAGGTGGTAACATTTTTACGGGGAAGATTTCTCTGAAAATTTGATATTAAACCTGAAACTTGTCAAAAGGTTTGCATCCAGCTCACTGTAGGCAGATGGAAAAAATATGGTACCCTTCATATACTCTATGTCACTATTCTACGGCATTTAATGACCAGGCAGCTTAAATGGAAAGGTTATTCTAGATAAACTACACCTACTACACCATAAACTAAGTTTTAATGCAATAACCAGTTTAACATCCTTCTTATCCACCAGAAACTAAGCTCTCTATTGGCGAGGACTTTTGTTTTCTTGCTCAATCTATATATCTATATAGATATCTATCTATATGTCTATTATATTGTATTAGCTATAGATAGATAATCTATCTATACCCATGTCTAAGTCTTGGTATGTACTCAGTAGATGTTCACAGAAAAAAAGTCTGCATTCAAAAGAATTGATCATATTGAAAATCTACTCATCTGACCTTTTGCAAAACAAATAATTCAATTCCTGTTTTAATTCCAAAAGGCATATGTAATCAATGTTGTAAAAGATTAACAAAGATATCATTGGAACTGTTTTAGAGTTGTTCAAAAGTCTCATGTTCAGGAAATCTTCCAGAGCTTGGTTAAAAAAAAAAAAAAATCAGTCTTCCTTCATAATAGATAATGACCGTAACTAAATCTTTCTGGACTCAGAACTGTACAACTAAACAAATGTAACTTTCTGGTGACATCAGCACAATTTAGATACCAAATACACAAATGTGTTGATGTAGAAGCGTCAGATGCTTCTGGCTTTCAACTTTTGTTACTGATTATAATTTTGTTATTGTAGCCTCTTCTTTACTACTGCTATGTTGACATGGTGAGAAACAACTGCTGCTTCACGGGGAAGATGATTATGCAGTTCATCGAGGATTTTCCCTCCCTGAAATAAATGTTGCTTATTCTGGAAGTTATATGGAAATTAACTTGAGATACAGAAGAGGAATAACTGACAGAGTTCAGACACGTGACAGCAAACACTGAAGGGAAACAGGTTCACAAAAGTGAATGTTTGACCTTAAATCAAGGCCTTGTAGAAAAGCCCTAAGACACGGGCTTAGAATGGTGCAAGGGGTGCCTGGATGGCTCACTTGTTTAAGCATCTGACTCTTGGTTTTGGCTCGGGTCATAAGATCAAGCCCCATGCTGTGCTCTGTGCTTGGTAGGGAGTCTACTTGAGGTTCTCTCTCTCCCTAGCCCTCTGCCTCACCCCCTGCTCGTGCTCTCTCTCTCTCTCTCTCAAATAAATAAATAAATCTTAAAAAAAAAAAGAAAGAAAAGAAAAAAGAATGATGCAAGAAGTCATCCAGGTTATTAGCTTAGAGAGCACCTTTGGCTGAGCACTAAGTGGGATGTGCAGAGAAACAATATAACAGAAAGAAGAGTAAATGGAGACTTGACCTTATTTTATACTGTAAGCAAGGGAAGAGGAGCTTTTGGTTGCAGGACAAATTAATACATCCATATGGAGGTGTGAGAAGACAAGAAAGCATGAGTGCGAGAACAGGAAAAACACGTGGTGTGTGCACATGTTTACCCCCACAAGGAATTCCCAAGAGACACAAAGAACAAAGAATGTTGCAAAGGAAAACAATATCCCTTGTAGCTACACCTCTAGATGGAAGGCAAGAGAGAAGGCTGAGATCTGTGGCAAGTTGCTCATGATGCGACAACAGCATTTCAGGCCCTCAGATGGGTGATAACCATGCTGTCACTTGGGGCAGGGATAAAGTCATATGTTATGTTCCTGTGCTTTAGGGAGTGGGGTTGACCATAACTACTAGCTATGGTGGTAAGTTTCTTCCAGTAAACACCCTCCTGGAGTAGAGCCTCATAAAAAAGCAAGTGACCATAGGAATCAGGTGTTGACCACAAAATTGTAGAAGTGGGTGCGGTGCAGGAACTGAGTGAGTGGGGACATGTGTATCAAGCTGGGGAGCTGGGGAGCACAGAACTGGAGTAAAGGAAGAGGCAACAACTGCCCTCCGTCTCATCCTTAGGCTTGGTGGAATGCAACCTCAGTGTCACTCGATTCCTACCCTGAAGGTTCAGTGAGATAAAGCTTGTGAAGCCCTGACGTGATCCTGGAGCACTGCAACTACAAAGTAAATTATTATATATATTACATGATAGAGTTGCAGATATATATTTAAAAATTATTAATAAAATTATATTTTATTATAAATAAAATTATAATGCTTATAATAAATTATAATAAAAACTCTGCTCTCTTTGGACTATGGTCGTTCTGACTCACAAAGCCAAAATTATGACACTGTTCAGACTGACAGCTGTCTGTCTACTTATGTCTAAATGCAGGAATGTCCAACTTCCCTTGTGCTAGAACAGTTACAGATATATAGAACACAGCTTTTAGTTTAAAAAGCATACAATTCCATAATAGTAGCTATACCAATAGTTGAATGAAGCACATTTGAGACTAAATTCCAAACTTTAGCCAGAGTGCTTGTTTTCAACTCAACCCAAATGTATTTTTTGAGGACTTGCTCTATAAAAGACAATCAGATATGTTACGCGCTGCAAGTGTCTTACCACTTAATAAGAGGAGATATAACAATTAAACAAATAACTGTAGCTTTCATCAGCTTTCTGTCTTATAAAGAAAGACTCTCCTCTTCAGCTAGGAAGAGTCAGCAGACAATTCAATGACCACACAAAAGGAGTAGGATGGGACGATCTCCTATTCGTAACTTTAAAACTGCTCTTTCCCCTAGTAACTTCCCTCCCATAATTTTTTCTGCATTTAGATTTGATGGTCTCTGAAAGTTAAACAGTTCCATTTATGGTTGGTTTTTGTGCTGGGTACTCTGGAAAAGACAATTAATATATAGAGATTGCCGATGGCTTGTGAAAGAGGTCTATGTGATCAGGTAGGATCAGGTAACAGCCCAATATTTTTCTATCTCTGCCTTCAACTGTACTTTGTCAGATACCCTTTGTTCTTTACTAGACGATAACTTGAATGGGTTGTTAGTCTTTTAATGACAAGTGCACTGTGGTTCTCAGACATAACTCTTTTGTTTTCAATTAGTAAAATAAAATTATTCTTACTCTTTCATTCAATCCCAAGCTCTTTCTTACCCCATAAGCTCACGTCTGACCAAAGCTGGTAAGGTAGATATGGTCCATTCTTTCTCTCTCCTATCCAACTTTCTTTTGTTCTGGTAGCACTTCCAATTTGGGGGCAGGAAAAGAGAGTTGAAGTTTTACTTAATTGGCAAGATTTCCCTAATTACCATCTCTTCAGTATAGGTCTTTCATAGCTATGGATGCCAAGTAAGTCACTTTGAAGCATACCTCTGGGACCTTCCGCACTGGAAAGTACGTTCTTTGTACCACTCAACTGATCTCGTCAATAGAAATCCCCACACATTTCATACAACTTTTCCTTGGCTACTGCCTCCCACTGTGCCTGTCAGTGAACACAGCCAGAAGCTATCTTATGTGGGGTCCTTTGCAGATGACGCAAGCTCAGCTACTTTTTTGTCATGCCCGCTTTGGCCATGGGGATATTTCATGCACCCTGACCCTATCAGTTAGTTCAAGGGAGACCTTTCTCCAACACCTGCCATCAGAAGATCTCCAGACAGAACCCCTGCACCAAGACTTCCACAGAGTAGAGGCACACACCAACCAGCATCTTTGTTCCAAATTTACATTCGCATCAAACTGTATCAAGAACTATTTCAAATCTGTGTTCAGGGAAGAACATTGTGGAGCCTTTGAGATCCTCTATTTCAGAAAACTTCCATCATTTATAGTACAATGTCTAAGTCTCCTCCTGTGAAAAGTCCCCTCCCAACCTGTGTAAGGAGTTCTTTTGCTGTCCTTTTCCCTGCCTCAAGAGATGGGGAGTATGTTCATCTCCTGCCTCATGAAGAAAGGAGGGAAATTCCATAGTGTGTTTTGTTCCTATGAATTCACTTAAGATAAATTTCACATTCAATGAATTTCCAACCTTTCCATGGGCAGTTGTGATAACTGCTAGCACAGTCAGGCTAAGTCTCAGAAAATCCTAAAAAGATGCATGCCTTATTTCTTTTTAGAAGAATTTCTCTTTAGTACCTCAGACTAGTTTCTTAGAAGCAAACAGTGAAACAAGTGTTATGTTAAAGAGAAAGAAGGGAACAACACCATGGCAATTGAAAGAGAGGCAAACAAGGTAGCCACGTCAGGCAATGTCCCTGCAATACAGATGTAGCCTGACCATAGAATGACCAATGGGGAACTAGAGTGCAAGCTGTTAAGGTTATCCCATCCAACACTGTACTAGCAGAATGGTCAGTCATTGCAGAAGTCTACAGAAGGAAGGAGAAAATGTCCAGGCATCTCTAGCTCTCTGGTTACTATGGATTTTGGGAGATCTAGTCAAATTACCAACAATCCTTTTGGATATTATCCTGGAAGATAAAATAACAGAAAATCCTTTCTTTTGTTCTACTTGTAATTTGATTTGTATTATAACAATACATAGACATAGAAGGAATGAAATAGGCAAAAATATGATTTATAATACATTGTAATATTGGGAACATAGTATAGATACTCTATTGTAATATTAGAGATTCTAAACACTTTCCACAGAACTTTTAATCTGATACATATGGCCAAATAAGGACACTACGTTGAAAGAACAGTGTCATAATGTCCCCTGTGATTCTGATACCCCAGATCTATATAATTTGAAGATCTAATGAGCTAGAGCTATTAGAAGGAGACTCTTAGTACTAATATTACACTGAACAAATTCTGGATACATCATAATGTGTGAAGCCTAGGAGAAATCATAGCTGGTTGATCAGAGATGAAAATTTTGTATTTATGAGCCATGCAAAATATGTAGAGAAGACCCTGAAGAGAATAATGCAAATGGAGGTATCAGCTTGAACAAAGATAGGAAAAGAAGACTGAATAGTTGTTGTTGGGGGAGAGAAACAGAAGGAGAAAAAAAACTGAAAAGGTAAGTTTGAGTGGTTTTTAAAGCATAAATTCATTTCAGCAGCCAACAGGAGGCTGCTGACCAGGCAAGGAACAATAGATTGTTATATGTATTTGATTTAGATAGTAGACTCAACTGTCTAATATATCTAGACATGGTTAGGCATCAAAGTTAAACTTTCAAAGTTAAAGTTTATCAAAGTTAAAACAATGACGCTATGCGCATATGAGTAATGTCCATCCCCATAACCTATTTGATCACATAAAGCAGTGACTCAGAGATCAAGGGAATAGTATCTGATGTTTAGAGTTGGGATTGTAATGTCCGCAGGGGGAAGAAAAGACAATATTATACATTAAGACTAAATTAAGGTAGGTTAATTTGGTAAAATAAGTTATAAAATTAAGACATTAACACTGACATGAAATCAAACTTACATGCTAGAGCAGTGTATATCCAAGTTCAAAATACCCTTCAAAGAAAGGAGAGCAAAGAAATATGTAAGAGTGTAAAGGGTACTAAATTAGCACTCTGGTAATTTTATCTGTGCTGTTAACTACTTACATGACCACTTCTTGGTCCTCTAATTTCCCTCTCTGCAAAATGAAGGTGTAGAATGTACTAATCTTCAAGTCATTTGTAACTCTATCATTTCTGTGTGGAGAGGTTTTTTACATGGTGGAAAGATCAATGGTAAGGAGTGAGCTTCTTGTAATAGACTAATTAGAGGTGATTTAACAGCACAAAAGATATGTGGCTCATTAATGATCACAAGATCAGAGAAACCATGCAATCCATTTTTTTTTCTTTTTCATCTTTTTTGAAAAGTGTTTAATTCTCTTCTTGAGAACTCATATGAGAATAATTTATATTAAGATGTTGTCGTCACAGTTAATGGACCTAATGAAGTGTAACCAGGTTCCAGATTTCACTTCTGACATTGAAAATTGATCTTATAAAATGTTTCAACTTATTCGTATGTTTAGAAGTCATTCCTATACCCCATTTTGTATGTTTATACTGCCTGCAATTTGAAAGCCCTTGATGATGATTTTGCCTGTTTATTTTTAATATAGAGGCTTCATAACATTCCCATCTTTTAGCCTAAATAGCACATCACTGATTTTCTCAAGGCAGCAGGCAAAAATGATTGATAGCATTTTACTTTCTAGAGGGAGCTTCACAGTTTCTCTTGTAATTAATTGAGACTCCCACAAGAACATATGTTGGTGGGCATTGCAATGGTAAAGTGTTAAAGGAAATAGATTAATTTCCACTTACAGCCAATGATACGTGAATGAAAGCAGAGTCATCACTACAATGTTGAGCAAAAGAAAATTAAAAAGTGGCTCTATTTCAAATTCAGTCTGTTTGGCAACCTCTAATTCATAATTAGCTGGTGTTTCAAGGAAGATTAATTAGATGGCCCTAACCATGCAATCACAGGTAAGTTTTTTTTTATTTTTCTTCAGCATTCTAAGCAAGTAAAGCTCACCATACATGCTGAATTCTTTGGATCCACCAAATGCAATTCCTGTATAAAAGGTGTAAATTTAATTACTACGTATTTGGTATTTAATAAGCATATATTCCTCTGACCAAAGAAGCAAATTACAGTGCAAACAGCAGGATTTTGAAGTCAAGCCTGTGTTTGACTCTTTGAATCTTGGTTTCACCACTTAATATGGACTTCTACCCCATCAGTAAGAAGGGCTGTTATATTGATTGAAGAGGCAATCTATAATTTGGCCTCCAGCTATGTAACATGGGAGTAGACTCTCAATGGCTCTTCATCATTCGCAAAACATATTGCACTACTTTATGCTTAGACCATGCGAGCTCCTCTACCTGACGTGATATTTACATTCTTCTCCAGCTGTCTAATTCCATCTGGTTTCTTCCATATCAAGATCAAGCTTCTGAGAAGTATGGCCAGTGAGCCAAATCTACCCCACCTCACCCCACCCCTAGTTTTGTCAACACAGTTTTACCAGAAGTCAGTCCTGCCCATTTGGTTATGTTGTTGATAGCTGTTCAACCACTACAAAGCAGAGTTCAGTACTGGAGACCAAAACCACATGGCCCACAAAAACTAAAATATTTTTACTATCTGACTCTTTGGAGAAAATTCTTGCCAACTCTTGATGGAGGGAAAGTCTCATCTTCTCTATGCTGCCTTTCCTGCCTACAAAAATCTTGTTTCAATATTCCTTGAGCAGTAGTTTAACTTCATGTTAACATGAACACAGGAAAGTAAGGACTGCATGTTAGTTTTCCTTTTTTTTCCTTTCCCCCTGATTAACACAGTATCTGACACTGAAATTTATTTTGCTTGGATTTAAAAATAAATGACTGAATATAAAATCTCCTAAAATTAATATATAGAGTGACTGTCATTCCAGTTAGAAGACAAATTACATTTTTTAAGTTTTTTGTTTATGGAAACATACACACACATGTCCTCCACAATTTGGAAAATGTTCAGGAAGCTGATAGATAAGCTGATGTCTCAGAATAAGAGTATGGACCTCTGATCATGGCAGAAGGGCTCTAACAAGTCCTTCTAATGGAAACGTCTAATGAATTTCATGTCTTATGTGACCTATTCTAGGTTTGTTACACAGTTATGTGTGAGTATATTCATGCATGGCTTTTATAACACAGAGAATTATTTATTGAGTTGGGTTCAAATTTGATTCAAAGCCAATTTTTTCCTGACTGTAATACTCCCCACTCCTTGCTTTCTGGTCTCTTAACTTTAACCTCTCCTGATAGAAAGTGTCACTTTTCCAAATACGACTGAGTATTAACTCTGTTACTTTGAGTATATGCCAGGTCTATTTAAATTGTCCCTAATCTATGACTTTTATCTTTGAAAAGAACATATGTGAAATAAAATCTAGGGTTATAAAACTGACTCTATTCTCATGCTAAACAGCATCCATTTACCTTATAATAGAGCATCCTGCATATTGTTAATTATAAATGTTCATATAGCATTTATTTGTATGTTGTATGAAAGATGAAAATATTACCTGGCTTAATTACTAGCTATATTGTTACTGGTATTTGTTAAGTAAACACAGCATCATATGCCTGAGAGATTTCCCCAAATTGATTTTATAGTCAGATTTTTATTTTCTCCTCTTTACTTTTCTTGATTGAATAATGCCAAGGTCAGGAAGTGTTCTGTAGACAATTAGGAGTTCTTGGCTGTTTTAATTTTACTTTTTTTTTTTTTAATGTTCCTTTTTAATTTTATTATCTATTTACTTACTTACTTGCTTATTTTAACATATAATGCATTTTTTGCTTCAGGGGTACAGGTCTGTGAGCCATTAGTCTTACACAATTCACAGTACTCACCATAGCACACATTTCTTTCTTTTTTTTTTTTTTTTAATTTATTTGACAGAGAGAAATCACAAGCAGGCAGAGAGGTAGGCAGAGAGAGAGGAAGGGAAGCAGGCTCCCCGCCGAGCAGAGAACCCGATGCGGGGCTCGATCCCAGGACCCTGAGATCATGACCTGAGCCGAAGGCAGAGGCTTAACCCACTGAGCCACCCAGGCGCCCCCATAGCACACATTTCTAAGGGCATTATGAGTTCACTCTTTCTGGGCCTTAAAAATAGTGGCCACCACTGTGTTTTTATCGTTTAAGGATTTGCAAACTTATTTCAAGTTTGCCCTTTTATATATCTGGATAAATCAGGCCACCATTACTGATTCTTACAAGGTTTTGTTTGTTTGTTTGTTTGTTTGCCTTGTATATCTACTACAAGAGGTTTATACCCATGATTACCCAGCTCTGGTGCACTTACTAGGGTTTGTGTGCCTTCCTCAGTAAAATACTGCCCTCCCAAGATTCCTGGAGCATCAAACTAATACCATCTTTTTTTAATGCTTCAGGACATAGACTGCAACGAAGTGAATGATATTCCAACTTAACTTCCATAGAAATGGGGATTATAATCCAGATTATCTAGAATTCAAGCACTGAGAACAACAGCACTCAGAAGAGAGAGTTACCGAGGCCCTAGGGAGCCGCTATCCTGATGGTCACTGCTTTATCATTAGCACCTGTTTATAATGCAGTCACCTGGGGGCTATCTGAACTATTCCCCAGAACTATGAACTAGTAACCAATAAGACACAGATGTATAATTTATAATTAAAAACTCTTAGAGGGGAGGTCGTTATGTTAGAGATAATAGCCATGTGTATGTGTGTTTGTATATATGTAATGATTGAATGATTGGCATTATTTTGTCTGCCTAGGTCTAATTCTCATTTTCTTCTTATAAAAGCATTTCCCTTGTGAGGAATTACCTTTCCATCACTATGCTTTCTGTTTTTTAAATCTACCACAGTGTCCTACTTTTTCCTAGCCAAGAGGAGTGCAAATGGCCCAAGCCAGTTTAACTATGATCTCTCTCTATCTCTTGAGTTTGTAAACTCAAACACTGAAGTTTGGAGACAAAGGTTTAAAAAAATATCCAAGGGCTGAGTTATCCTCTGCAGAGACAGTTGTTCAGCTCATGCACCTGGATCACTGGGTCTACCCAAAGGTAGCACCGTACTGTTTTATTTCAAATCTGTGAGCCATATCATAAGCTTCCAATTAATTTCTTTTTTGACATACAGATCCAGAGTAACTCTCTTTCTCTCGAAAACAGCATACCTAACTTAGTTGTTCTTAAACTCCTCTAGAGATGAAAACTGCCTAGAGAGTTTTAAAACTCCCATTCCCCAAGCTACTCCTCAGAGTAATTTAAAAGGATCTCCGAAGGAATATACTCAGTGTTGAATTTTACAAGCTCCCCTGATGATCCTAACCCATTGCCAGGGTTGCGGCCAAATTTATACAAAGAGCTACTGTTTGAGCATCCTTGTTGAGTACCAACCATGTCTTCTCATTATTGCCTTATAACAGCTTTAGGAGGTAAATGTTCTCATTTATGATGGGAAAACTGGATCATACAAATGTTAAAGAAATTACCAGAGGTCACAGAGACTAATGAATAAAGATGTAATTCATATCTTGATTTGGATTATATTACTTCCAATCGCCACTTTGACCAAAAACTTAAGAAAATGGGGTTAATCAATTTACAGCTGAATTTAAAGTTAGTGGTTCCTATTACTATAATAGAACAGAAATTGTTTTCAAACAAAATTATCTGAAAAATGAATTTCCATTGAAAAAATGGTAGTTGAAGCAGAGAATAATCTGCACTGTGCCCTTCTTCCTCATCCCCTTCTCATACAGGCTGAGGACCTCAGGGTCCACATAGATCACACCAGGAGAGCTTCTCATCCAAGCAGCTTAGAAAGAAAGAGGAAAAAAGGACCAAAATGGATTATGTATTTCTTATTATTTGATAAGAAAGAGCCTATCAATTTGTAGAGAGAGAACTTGATCCTGTGGTTTCCGAGCTCTAAGAGAAATTATCTAAAGGTAATGAAAATGTCACTGGATAACATAATAGGTCTTCTTCTGAAGTGATCATTCACAAGATGCAGTGATGCTTTCCATGGTTTTCTCTTATGCAACAAGACAATAGGACATGGAGGTGAATTTAACACTCTCTAAAATCAAGCTATACAAACTCTGAAGATTCAGTTCTATTAAATTTCTCTATACTCAAGAGCTCTACAGGATGCTAAATAAATGGCTCAGCAAGTCAGTTCTATCAGTGTTTTCAGGAAAAAAAAAAAAAGTCAACTCAAGGGAGTCCACCTGAAAATCTCCTGGGTTTGCTCTGTGCACGGTTCCTTTCTTTCCTTTACTCTGCTCTGCAAATTCTAGCTGTCTTAGTTCCCTCAAATTCCTATCCCTGCTCCCAACTAAGCAAGACTACAGAGCTCCATGTGGGACTCTGTTTCACACCTGCAACCTGGAAATGACTTCCAGGCAGTGAACATTACAATCATAAGGCACGAAATAGTTGTTTCCTTTCTTTTCAAGAATATAGTCCTGCACTTTTGTTGTCTAATGTCTGGAAATAGATATATTTCTTTATATTATAATATTTGGTATACTTTTAAAAAGATTTTATTCATTTATTTGACAGAGAGAGAGATAGAGAGGGAACACAAGCAGGGCACGTAGGAGAGGGAGAAGGAGGCTTCCTGCTGAGCAGGGACCCTGATACAGGGCTAGATCCCAGGACCCTGGGATCAGGACCTGAGACAAAGGCAGATGCTTAACAGCTGAGCCACCCAGGTGCCCCATTTGGTGTACTGTTATAAGGGCTTTTTGTTCTGTTTTGGTGAGACTGTAGTTCCTGTAGCAGTTCATTCTTCATGGATAGAATCAAGATTCTGTCAGTCTGTCTCTCTTTCTCTCCCTTTTTATTTTTAATTTATTTTTTTCTTACTTAAATCAAAAGCTAAATTGGTTAAAAAGAGCTCCTCTAATTACCATATATAGACAAAATAAAATCAGGGCACGTGGCTAGCTCAGTTAGTAGAGCATTCCACTCTTGATCTCAGGAACATAAATTCAAGCCCCATGTTGGACAAGGAGCCTACTTCAAAAAAAAAAAGAGAGAGAGAGAGAGAGAAAGAAAAGGTATTAATTACTTTATTTCTCAAAATATTTTTATATAATATCAGCTTAATTACTAAGGGATTTTATTGAAAGTGTAGATATGTTATGAAATCTTTCTAATCACATGCAAATTGACTCCTATGTCATAAACACAACAATAAATCCAATGTTTCTCCAGGTGAAGAATTTGTGTTAAGTAATTATAGAAAGTGCCATGACATATTGCCCATATATCTGGGTAGATGATAATTTTAATCATTAAAAGCTTCTAGTTGCATAAATTATTTTAAGAAAAGGATCTCAAAAAAAAAAAAAAAAGAGCAAAGTTATGGGGCGCCTGGGTGGCTCAGTGGGTTGAAGCCTCTGCCTTCGGCTCGGGTCATGGTCCCAGGGTCCTGGGATTGAACCCCGAATCAGGCTCTCTGCTCGGTGGGGAGCCTGCTTCCCCCTCTCTGTCTGCCTGCCTCTCTGCCTACCTGTGATCTCTGTCTGTCAAATAAATAAAAATAAATCTTAAAAAAAAAAAAAGAAAAGGATCTCAAAGACCAAAACCAAGTGAGTAGAAGATCCATTTTTACTAAGGGGTCATTCACATGAGGGATGTTGCACAGGTGTGGGTAGAAAAGGACAGTCAATATATACAGGTCTATTGCTGTAGGAATAAAAAGTTTCTCAGAGGGTCTCTCTTTTTTTTTTTTTTTTCCATTTTATTTATTTTTTCAGCGTAACAGTATTCACTCTTTTTGCACAACACCCAGTGCTCCATGCAAAACGTGCCCTCCCCATTACCCACCACCTGTTCCCCCAACCTCCCACCCCTGACCCTTCAAAACCCTCAGGTTGTTTTTCAGAGTCCATAGTCTCTTATGGTTCGCCTCCCCTCCCCAATGTCCATAGCCCGCTCCCCCTCTCCCAATCCCATCTCCCCCCAGCAACCCCCAGTTTGTTTTGTGAGATTAAGAGTCATTTATGGTTTGTCTCCCTCCCAATCCCATCTTGTTTCATTTATTCTTCTCCTATCCCCCTACCCCCCCATGTTGCTTCTCCATGTCCTCATATCAGGGAGATCATATGATAGTTGTCTTTCTCCGATTGACTTATTTCACTAAGCATGATACGCTCTAGTTCCATCCACGTCGTCGCCAATGGCAAGATTTCATTTCTTTTGATGGCTGCATAGTATTCCATTGTGTATATATACCACATCTTCTTGATCCATTCATCTGTTGATGGACATCTAGGTTCTTTCCATAGTCTGGCTATTGTAGACATTGCTGCTATAAACATTCGGGTACACGTGCCCCTTCGGATCACTATGTTTGTATCTTTAGGGTAAATACCCAGTAGAGCAATTGCTGGGTCATAGGGTAGTTCTATTTTCAACATTTTGAGGAACCTCCATGCTGTTTTCCAGAGTGGTTGGACCAGCTTGCATTCCCACCAACAGTGGAGGAGGGTTCCCCTTTCTCCACATCCTCTCCAGCATCTGTCATTTCCTGACTTGTTAATTTTAGCCATTCTGACTGGTGTGAGGTGATATCTCATTGTGGTTTTGATTTGTATTTCCCTGATGCCGAGTGACATGGAGCACTTTTTCATGTGTCTGTTGGCCATCTGGATGTCTTCTTTGCAGAAATGTCTGTTCATGTCCTCTGCCCATTTCTTGATTGGATTGTTTGTTCTTTGGGTGTTGAGTTTGCTAAGTTCCTTATAGATTTTGGATACTAGCCCTTTATCTGATATGTCGTTTGCAAATATCTTCTCCCATTCTGTCAGCTGTCTTTTGGTTTTGTTAACTGTTTCCTTTGCTGTGCAAAAGCTTTTGATCTTGATGAAATCCCAATAGTTCATTTTTGCCCTTGCTTCCCTTGCCTTTGCCGTTGTTCCTAGGAAGATGTTGCTGCGGCTGAGGTCGAAGAGGTTGCTGCCTGCATTCTCCTCAAGGATTTTGATGGATCCCTTTCTCACATTGAGTTCCAAAAAATAGAAATGGAAGGAAAACTTCCAAACTCATTCTATGAGGCCAGCATCACCTTGATCCCAAAACCAGACAAGGATCCCACCAAAAAAGAGAACTACAGACCAATATCCTTGATGAACACAGACGCAAAAATTCTCGCCAAAATACTAGCCAATAGGATTCAACAGTACATTAAAAGGATTATTCACCACGATCAAGTGGGATTTATTCCAGGGCTGCAGGGTTGGTTCAACATCCACAAATCAATCAATGTGATACAACACATTAATAAAAGAAAGAACAAGAACCATATGATACTCTCAATAGATGCTGAAAAAGCATTTGACAAAGTACAGCATCCCTTCCTGATCAAAACTCTTCAAAGTGTAGGGATAGAGGGCACATACCTCAATATTATCAAAGCCATCTATGAAAAACCCACCGCAAATATCATTCTCAATGGAGAAAAACTGAAAGCTTTTCCATTAAGGTCAGGAACACGGCAGGGATATCCATTATCACCACTGCTATTCAACATAGTATTAGAAGTCCTAGCCTCAGCAATCAGACAACAAAAAGAAATTAAAGGCATCCAAATTGGTAAAGAAGAAGTCAAACTATCACTCTTTGCAGATGATATGATACTATATGTGGAAAACCCAAAAGACTCCACTCCAAAACTGCTAGAACTTGTACAGGAATTCAGTAAAGTGTCAGGATATAAAATCAATGCACAGAAATCAGTTGCATTTCTGTACACCAACAACAAGACTGAAGAAAGAGAAATTAAGGAGTCAATCCCATTCACAATTGTACCCAAAACTATAAGATACCTAGGAATAAACCTAACCAAAGAGACTAAGAATCTATACACAGAAAATTATAAAGTACTCATGAAAGAAATTGAGGAAGACACAAAAAAATGGAAAAATGTTCCATGCTCCTGGATTGGAAGAATAAATATTGTGAAAATGTCTATGCTACCTAAAGCAATCTACACATTTAATGCAATCCCTATCAAAATACCATCCATTTTTTTCAAAGAAATGGAACAAATAATCCTAAAATTTATATGGAACCAGAAAAGACCTCGAATAGCCAAAGGAATATTGAAGAACAAAGCCAAAGTTGGTAGCATCACAATTCCGGACTTCAAGCTCTATTACAAAGCTGTCATCATCAAGACAGCATGGTACTGGCACAAAAACAGACACATAGATCAGTGGAACAGAATAGAGAGCCCAGAAATCGACCCTCAACTCTATGGCCAACTCATCTTCGACAAAGCAGGAAAGAATGTCCAATGGAAAAAAGACAGCCTCTTCAATAAATGGTGCTGGGAAAATTGGACAGCCACATGCAGAAAAATGAAATTGGACCACTTCCTTACACCACACACGAAAATAGACTCCAAATGGATCAGAGGGTCTCTCTTGAAACATAATTCCTCATTCTAACTATAAGGTTTCGTGAGGACTTTCGAGAATCTAAAATCTTGGGAGGAAATCTTTCTGCCTCTAGTACATGAACGTTGTTTCTATTCGTGAGATTGGGAAAATTTTCATAGACAACTTCTTCCACTATATCTTCTAGACCTCTTTCTTTTTCCTCCCCTTCAGGGATTCCAATAATTCTGACGTTGGAACGTTTCATGGCATCATTTATTTCCCTGATTCTGTTTTCATGGCTTCTGAGCTGTTTGTTCCAGGCTTCCTCCTGATCCTTTCTCTCTATCTGTTTGTCTTCCAGATCACTAATTCTATCTTCTGTCTCAGTTACCCTAGCTTTTAGAGAATTTAGATTAGATTGGAACTCATTGAGAGCATTTTGAACATCATCCCTGGTGGCTTTCAGTTCTGCCCTAATCAATTCTGTTTGGTCATCCATGGCTTTCTCCAACCTAGCTATTGCCTGGATAATTGTTAGTCTGAATTCCTATTCTGACATATTGTCTATGTCGATAGCCATTAGCTCTGTTGCAGAAGGCCCATCCTCTGTATTTTTCTTCTGTTGGGTATTCCTCCTCCTAGTCATTTTGGTAAGAGATGACTGAACAGATGCAGCTGGACTTATCGATTGTGGTGCAGACAGTGTGCACCCTGGAACGCTTCTGTGCAATCAGGATTCCCCACCCAAATGAGAGAAAAAAGAAAAGAAAAAGAAATAGAGAAGAAGAAAGAAAAAAAAGGGAAAAGAAAAAAGGAAAAAAAAAAGAGAGAGAGAGAGAGAGATAGGAAAAAAAGGGAAGATAAAAGAGAAGGCTCAGCCCAAATGGGCCACAAGGTAAGATTTGTGAAGTATACAAACAAAAACAGACAAACAAAAAGACTGATAAAAGTATATGACAAGAGAAAAAGAAATATATATATAAGCAAAAAAAAAAATGGGAAGAACCTCATCAGAAAGAACCCCAAGTATAAGATTTATATATTATCAGGACAAACACAAATTCACAGAAACACTGACAGAAGGAAAAATTGGGAGAGGTTATAAATTCTCAGTGTGGGTGAGGAAGGTTATTTTGATTCTTCCTGAATGTATCTTGATGTTTTTGTTAAGGGACTCAACTTCCCTAAGTTACAGGGGGATTAGAAACTGGTTTGCCTATAGGGGTAGCATTGATTGGGGAAAGGGGATTACCTTGAAGTTTAACTCTATATGTATAGTAGAAAATAAAAATTAAAAAAGAATAAACTAGACTAAACTAAGTTAAAATTAAAAAAGAATTAAAAAAATACGTGGCAGGATACAAAGTCAATGTACAGAAATCAGTGGCTTTCTTATACACTAACAATGAAAATACAGAAAGGGAAATTAGAGAATCGATTCCATTTACTATAGCACCAAGAACCATAAGATACCTGGTAATAAACCTAACCAAAGAGGTAAAGGACCTGTACTCGAGGAACTACAGAACACTCATGAAAGAAATTGAAGAAGACACAAAAAGATGGAAGACTGTTCCATGCTCTTGGATTGGAAGAATAAACACTGTTAAAATGTCTATACTGCCTAGAGCAATCTATACTTTTAATGCCATTCCGATCAAAATTCCACCGATATTTTTCAAAGAGCTGGAGCAAATAATCCTAAAATTTGTATGGAATCAGAAGAGACCCCGAATTGCTAAGGAAATGTTGAAAAACAAAAACAAAACTGGCGGCATCACGTTACCCGATTTCAAGCTTTACTACAAAGCTGTGATCACCAAGACAGCGTGGTACTGGCATAAAAACAGACACATAGACCAGTGGAACAGAGTGGAGGGCCCAGATATGGACCCTCAACTCTATGGTGAAACAATCTTCGACAAAACAGGAAAAAATATTCAATGGAAAAAAGACAGTCTCTTCAATAAATGGTGCTGGGAAAACTGGACAGCGATATGTAGAAGAACGAAACTCGACCATTCTCTTACACCGTACACAAAGATAAACTCGAAATGGATAAAAGACCTCAACGTGAGACAGGAATCTATCAGAATCCTAGAGGAGAACATAGGCAGTAACCTCTTCGATATCAGCCACAGCAACTTCTTTCAAGATATGTCTCCAAAGGCCAAGGAAACAAAAGCAAAAATGAATTTTTGGGACTTCATCAAGATCAAAAGCTTCTGCACAGCAAAGGAAACAGTCAACAAAACAAAAAGGCAACCCACGGAATGGGAGAAGATATTTGCAAATGACAGTACAGACAGAAGGTTGATATCCAGGATCTATAAAGAACTTCTCAAACTCAACACACACAAAACAGATAATCATATCAATAAATGGGCAAAAGATATGAACAGACACTTCTCCAACGAAGACATACAAATGGCTATCAGACACATGAAAAATGTTCATCGTCACTAGCCATCAGGGAGATTCAAATTAAAACCACATTGAGATACCACCTGACACCAGTTAGAATGGCCAAAATTAGCAAGACAGGAAACAACGTGTGTTGGAGAGGATGTGGAGAAAGGGGAACCCTCTTACACTGTTGGTGGGAATGCAAGTTAGTGCAGCCACTTTGGAGAACAGTGTGGCGATTCCTCAAGAAATTAAGAATAGAGCTTCCCTATGACCGTGCAATTGCACTGCTGGGTATTTACCCCAAAGATACAGAGGTAGTGAAAAGAAGGGCCATCTGTACCCCAATGTTTATTGCAGCAATGGCTACGGTCGCCAAACTATGGAAAGAACCAAGATGCCCTTCAACGGATGAATGGATAAGGAAGATGTGGTCCATATACACAATGGAGTATTATGCCTCCATCAGAAAGGATGAATACCCAACTTTTGTAGCAACATGGACGGGACTGGAAGAAATTATGCTGAGTGAAATAAGTCAAGCAGAGAGAGTCAAGTCTCATATGTTCTCACTTATTTGTGGAGCATAACAAAGAACATGGAGGACATGGGGAGATGGAGAGGAGAGGGAGTTGAGGGAAACTGGAAGGGGAGATGAACCATGAGAGACTATGGACTCTGAAAAACAATCAGAGGGGTTTGAAGGGGCGGGGGGTGGGAGGTTGAGGAACCAGGTGGTGGGTAATAGGGAGGGCACATACTGCATGGAGCACTGGGTGTGATGCCAAAACAATGAACACTGTTATGCTATAAATAAACAAATAAAAAAATACAAACAAAAATACAAAAAGAAAAAAGTTTTTCAGACTTTGCTCCCTTACCCAAAATGTCTGTGAAGTGAAAAACATACAAAAGGAGAGAGCATCTTTTCTTCATTACATAAATATGCCACTAATTAGACATACCAGAACAAAAGTTGGTTCTTAGAAAATATAACATAGATATCCTAGGGAAAGACAAATGAATCAAGAAAAAAATTGAATTTATTTTCTTAAAGAGGGAAATAAGTATGTATACAACTGAAATTTAAAATCATACGGACATGTACCATCTAAATTTTTCACCTAGCATTTTTCTGGATCCTTCTTCACACGATGCTGTCCATTTCCTGCAACAAAACATTGCCATCACAGACAGCAATAATCTCCAAGCTGCAAAATCCACTGTCATTTTCCCTTTTCTAATTGTATTTATTTATTTACTTATTTACTTACTGACTGACTGACTGACTTAATTATTTCAGAGAGAGAGAGAGTGAACAGGGGTGGGGAGTGTAGAACTGATGTGGGGTTTGATCCAGCAACCCTGAGATCATGACCTGAGCCAAAACCAAGAGGCTGCTACTTAACCAATGGAGCCACCCAGGCACCTCTCCAATGTCATTTTCAGTCTTCACATAGGTGTCTTGATAGCATATGACATAGTCAATCACTATTTCCCTTTTGAAATTCTTTCTTTCCTTTGCTTTCATGACAAGACAGATTTCTATTTCTATTCTATTTCTCTTCTTACTTCACTCTTTCTCAGTATCTTTTTAAAAAGATTCTCGCTCTTCTTCCTGACCTCTAGGTGCCGGAATAGTCCAGAACTCAAGATTGTGAATTTTATCGGCCTTCCAAAAACTGATCATACCCAGGCTGTTGACTTTAACTACAATGTATAATATAATAAATCTCAAGACTCTATCTAATTCCCTGGATCCCAGATTTTCTACTTCATTGTCTACTATATTCCTTCATTTGGA
This sequence comes from Meles meles, assembly GCF_922984935.1. Lineage (NCBI taxonomy): Eukaryota > Metazoa > Chordata > Mammalia > Carnivora > Mustelidae > Meles > Meles meles. The sequence continues at coordinate 27,405,613 of NC_060073.1, forward strand.
CATTAAATAACCATCATAAGGTTAACCTGTTCAAACAAAATTCATAATTCCCCCAACCTCAAATATGTTCCTCTATTGCAACAAATCTCATTAAAATAACCCAGTTTTTCAGAACAAAAATGTTGTCATGATCTTTGATTTCATAATGCACATCCATTCCATGAGTAAATATCATTGTTCAGATATATCTCAACTGAAAATCTGTGTTAACTTTTTTAGTGCTAGCACCTTGATCCAACTACTAGTTTTTCTGCTGAGGACAATTCTGGACAATAAACTCCTAGAGGGTTTCTTTATTTCTTTAAAGGTGTGTCCTCCACACAAGGTCAATATTGTTCACTTAAAAATGAGTTTTACCTTAAGAGACTCTTAATCTCAGGAAACAAACTGAGGGTTGCCGGGGGGGGGGGGGGGGGTGGGAAGGATAGAGTGGTGGGTTATGGACATTGGGGAGGGTATGTGCTAAGTAGTGAGTGCTGTGAATTGTGTAAGATCAATGATTCACAGACTTGTACCTTTGAAGCAAATATATTATATCTTAATAAAAATAAAATAATAAAATAAGTTGTATGTTATGCCACAACCCTGCTCAAAACTTACCAATAGCATCCCACCATTCAGAGACAAATGAATCTTGACACTGGCCCCTTTGTTACTCTCTAACTTAATCTTCTAACCTTCTGTATCTCAGTCACTCTGTTCCAGCCACACTGATTTCCTGGCTGTTTTTCCATACAATAAATGTAAGTACGTTTCTGTATCAGGAGTTCTGCATTTGAAGTTTCCTCTTCCTGTATTGTTCTTCCCCAAAGTAGTCAAAAGATTTACTCCTTTGACTCCATGCTTGTCCAAAAGTCTCTCAAAGAGACCTTTCCTATACACATTACCAAAAATACAATTTTATGCACTTCCATTGTGCTCTTACTAGCACTGGTCATTACCTGAAGCTACTGCATTCATTTAGTAGTTAAACTGTCCTTAGTCTAGAACGGAAAGTCAAAAAGGACAAGGTTTTCTTTTGTTTTGCTTTGTCTGTTGTTATACCTACACTGTCTAGAAAAGTGTCTGGTGCTTAGAAAAGACTCATTAAGTATTTATTGAAAAATTAGATGTCATGAAAAATTGTCAAGAAAATATATACATTGTCAAGTTAACTTGATACTAAACAGAAATTTTTAATAAACATACAACACTGAAATATATTGATTCTGTAATCTAGGAGTGAACAACTTTTCTATAAAAGGACAGACAGTAAATATTTTTGGAAAATTTTGGACCTTGTGTTCCCTACTGCACCTATTCAAAGCTGCTATCGTAGTATGAAAACAGTCATAGACAACATGTAAATGAATGTATATGAATATGACTGTATTTTAATAAAATTTTATTTATAAAAGTAGATTATAGGTCAGATTTGTCTGGCAAACTGTATTTTGCCAATCACTACAGTGGTATGTAAATCTACCCTTTTACCTACCTATCATTTCTCTCTCTCTCTCTCTCTCGATGTACATAAGCTATCTATACCTACATCTATACATATCATCCAGGAAACACACTCTATAATCACAAGGTTTTAAAAATAATTTTTTCAAACCCTCATGGAATAATGCCTATTTTATGAAATCTTCGCTAAGGCATATAAAAAGAGAAAATATATTTACGTGTATTTAATGGGCTCATATAAACTCCACATCAAACCCAGGCAAACACTTTTAGATAAAGGTAAATTATAATTTTATCTTATTTATGAATATTGATATTAATTATCCTAAGTAAATCACGAATTAATTAGATAAAGTAATGTACAAAAAAGAATCACAACCCACTGGGGCTCAATGCAATAATATAAATATGAAGCATTTTTAAGAATATAAAAATATATTTATTATCTTAATATATTTAAAAAGAAAAACTAGAATTTTAAAGGTGTTAAAAAGCATTTGATAAAAGCCAACACTTACTCGTGATTAAAAAAAAATCTTAACAAGTAGGAATAGAATTGGAGGATATGATTACAGAAAAATACTAGTGCAGATATTTCTCTAATGGGTCTATTAGATTATTCATGGAAGAATAATCTCAGTTGATCAACATATGAAAGATAAATCTCACTATGAGATGCAATAACAACAATCATAAAAGCAGTAACAGCTGTTAACTAAGTGGTAGGCCTGTTACATGTACTTTATACGATAAATACATTTTGTGCATTTAAACGTATTTTATACATTTAAGCCATTTCTTGGATACAATGTCCACCCAAGAAATGGAAAGGGATAATTAACCAAGAGAGTAAAGAAGAAAACAATCCTTGTTAGTCCCTGAGCTATGGACCTTTGGGCAAAACTGGCTTTTAAATATTCTCTGATCGTTGGTATTTGAAAAAGAACAAATTCAAGTAGCATCATCAATTACAAGTAACTTAGGGTTTCATTTTGAAAGAGCTTGTATATCGCTTACTATGTCCATCAGTTCCTGTTGCTGCAATAAGAAACTACCAAGGACCAGGTGACTTAAGACAATGTAATTTATTATTGTATGGTTCTGGAGGTCAGAAGTCTAAAATGATTTTCACGAAGCTAAAGTCACAGTGTTGACATGGTGGATTCCTCCTGGAATTTGAGGGGAGAAAGGTTCTCCTTGCCTATTTCCTCTCCTGGGATCTACCTACATCCCTCCGGCCCTTGCCCCTTCCTCTGTGTCAAAATGCATCCCAACAATCACTGCTTTGCTTCATCGTATACCTTCTCCCCTGACTTCTGCTTTCCTCTTTATGAGGACAGTAAGGCTTACAAGGGGCCCACCTGGATAATCTAGGACCATTTCCCCATCTCAAGATCCTTACTGTAATCATATCTGCAAATGTCTTTTTGTCATATAAGATAACATTCACAGATTCCAGGGATTAGGATGCAAGTTGATTTGGGAATCATGAATCAGCTTACCATACAATTTTAAATGATCTATATTTGATCCTAAATGCACTTTGGCCTCTAAAAAACTTAATGGTAACTTTTTTATATGAAAAAAAGAAGAAGAAGAAGAAAAGAGTAAGAAGAAGAAGGAGGAGGAGGAAGAGGAGGAGGAAGAAGAAGAAGGAGGAGGAGAAGAAAAATGTCTTAGTTGTTATTGTGAAAAGCAGTAAAGATTGAGGTATAGTTCTATTCTTCCAAAAAGCTCATCATTTCCTGGCTAAGTCAGAGGCAGAGCCAAATGTAAGCAGATTCAGGTAGACTCTGAGCATATTTTCTCTTTTTATTATTTATTACAGAAGCAAAAGTATATGTGTTAGTTCTCTGAGTATTTTCACACTTCACCTGGCCACATAAACCAGTATTTAAAATGGTAATTTGACAGTAGGGCTGCACTCAAAGTTCAGTGCATGTGGCATTTTAGAGGTCATGACTAAAGTCACGTTTTTATGGTATTTCCGTGTTCTCTGAATTTACAAAATCATCTTCTGTGATATTAGCACCCAAAGCAATAAAAATTTTATACCTCTTAAAGGCAGCATCTACAGCAGTGGCTCTTAAACAATAATTTTTGGTCTTATGTTCCATGATGAAGGTTTCACTGGCCTGAGATGAATGAAGAAAAACAGAAAGGAATTTTTCATAAGCTAATACATTTAAAGACTGTCCTTTCTGTCCTCGCCATTCTTTTTTCAAAAAAAACTATAAAAGATGGCAAGTATATCTTTTTCATTTGAAAAATAATGATTTAAAAAAAGAAGGATTTAGCAAACATATATCAATAGAAAATTCACACACACACACATACACACACACACACACACACATGCATACATCCTGGCTTATTGAATTCAAAAGTAAAAAAAAAAAAATGTTCTACTGCTTGGATTAATTAAATGAGTTTAAAAAGTATTGACAATAATGCTATACATGTCTAATGCCTTAAAATTTACAAAATATATTTATGTCAAGTGTTTCTCCCCACCCTGAACAATAAGCCCATGAGAAAAGATGTAAGCAAGTATAATTTCCATTTTATAGGTTGGGAAATGAAAGCATGGATTTCTAAATGACTTATTAGATATTTTCTAATTGATATATTCACTTATGCTTAACTATGTCATCTGAAACTTGCCTGGTATCCTTAACCACTTCTCAGATATTCAACTTAGCATCTTGCATAAACTGAAATATGGGTCTTCCCTGATAGCCCATGGAATTTTCCTCAACCCCTTGAGGTGAACCTGTTTCCTGTGTTCTACCTGGCCCAGCAGCACAAGGATATGCTCATGTGTCCTCCTTGCTCCTTATTGTTTTTACACCATTGTTTTTTCTTCTTGAACTATTCCCTTTCAGCTTCAAATCCCATACCTTCTGTGGGGTAAAAGATCAGATAATCTACAATGAATGCTTAAGAAAGGTCAAAAAAGGGGGGGGCATCGATATGATAAGGTAACACGATCAATATGAACAGTTGTTTCGCAACATATGATAATCAGTCATGAAAAGCAGGATTGTAGAGTGCTGGGTAGGAAACCTCTTAAGGATGGAATAATTGGCAAAGGAGGCACAGGATGTAAATAAAGAAAGTTGCTAAAATAGACATAGACAAATAAAGAGGATGTTAGAGGATGATATGGTATGGGTTAAAAAATAATCTGGATTTTTAAAATATCTAATATAGAAATAAAGTCTCAGTGTGACTCCTTTACACATAATGTCCTGATATGCTACTTTGTGAAATATCTGGACAATAATTAGAGGTTAGTCCTTATTCAATTTAATATGTATCAATTCCAGGAAATGCTACAATCTATTAAATTATTCTTTGGTGATGTACTATGTCAATAGCATTTAGAATAGAATCCCTAAAGGTTACCAAATCATGTAAAAAGCTGCAAATGATGCTATATTATTTACCATTTCATATTCATAGAACAAGATGGGCCCTGAGATACACACACAGTACTTAGAGATGAGAAAACTGAGATATAAAAAGATTAAACGAGTTGACCAAAGTTATAAAACCTAACCAGGTTCTTTGATTTGGTGATTTTATTTGTGTATTTTCCTTAGTAAAATCCAAAAGGGCCTAAGTTAAGAATCTGTTTTGAGAAAAGACCACTGACCTATAAACTAATTGTTCTTTTTAGTACAATTTCCAAGAACTCTTAAATGAGGAAATCCTGATCTCTGTAAGAAGGGAGAGAAGGCTGCATTTGGAGTCTCAGCCAGTAGTAGCTAAGAAATGTGCTCGCCTATGTTTCAGTTCCTCTCATTATAATAAACACAGGAAAAAAAAAATTTCTTAAAGCTCACAGTTTGAACACGAAATGAACAAGGATATTTCACAATTCACAAATGGGATCAGAGGCAGTTAAATATATTGGTAAATGGAGTAAACAGTATCAGTGACAACTAATAAATAAAAAGGAAACTTTCTACTTCACATCATTATTGTATGTCTTAGCAACTTTACATTTCTGTGTTCATCTATTTGTAGATTTGATTTTCTCTCCCTGGCCCCGATCTACTTTATTGCCTCCCCTGACTACGATCATCAGACATTTAGAGGCTGTGATACGGAGAAACATTCTAAAAAGACAAGAATTTTCTAAACTCTTCCAATGTTTAAGAATTTTACAGAGCACATAACAAAACTGCTGCCACAAAAATACTCATAATATTCATATAAAATACTTTAAAGATGAGGACACTGACATATAGGAAGATTAGCTCACTTTGTCTCCTTGTCTGTATTTATGCAGCTAGCACATACGTTGATTACATTAACTTTATGGTAAAGATATTTTAAAGTCAGATACTGTCTAATCTGTATTTCTTGACTTTTCTAGATTTTTTTATCATTTTCATATAAATTTTAGCATTAGTTTGATAATTTCTCTTAAAAAACCTGCTGAGATTTTGATTAGGATGATAGCATTGCTCTTATAGATCAAATTGAGGAGAATCTTAATACAAAGTTTTTCAATCCATGAACATAGTATATTCCTTCATTTATTAACTTTTATTTAATTTCTCTCAGCAGTGTTTTAGTTTTCAGCATGAAGTTTTTGCATGTATTTTCTTAGTTTTATTCCTGGAAATTTTTTTCCTTATGATACTGAAAATGTTTTGTTTTAAAAATCTCATGTTCTAATATTTATTGCTATCACATAGAAATGTAAATGATTTGTGTTTATTAGCTTTGTATTTCTACAAATTTTTGAGTAATTTATTTTAGATTTGTTAGTAGTTTTCTATAAATAATTGTGATATATTCAAGCAATGATACTTTCACTTGTATCTTTCCAACATTAGGTATTATTTTCTAATTCTCCCCATAATGTTATATCTAGGGTCTCTAGTAGAATGTTGACTAAAAATTGTGATAGTGAAATCCTTGCTTTTTCTTTGTCTTACTGAACAAATCTTTAACTTTTCATCATTAACTATGCTAATATATATAGTTTTTTTTATGCCTTTATTAGCATGAGGATGCTTTCCATATAGATTTTTTCTAAGAATTTTTATTAAAATATGGAATTTATAAAATATGCTTTATGCACCTAAATAAATAATTATACAGTTTTATCCCTTATTCTTCTAATCTGATAAATTCATTGATTTACTTTCAAATATTAAAATTAAACTTTAATTATTTGGCTAAATCCCACTTTCTCATGTTTTATTTATTATTTATACGCATTTCTGAACTAAATCTGGCAGTATTTTATTAAGGAATTTTACAGCTATCTTTATTAGAGATATTGGTATGTAATTTCTTCTTAAAATATCTTTGCTAGGTTTTAGCTATTGGGGATATGGTGGCACATGAAAGGATTTTTGGAAAGTGATTTACTTTCTATTTCTTGGAAAAGTTTTGTAACATTTGTACTATTTATTCCTTAAAGTTTTGTTGTGGTTTTTCAGATTTAATTTATTTATTTGATGCAGAGCACGTGAGCAAGAGAGAGACAGGGAACAAGCACAAGCAAGGGGAATGGCAGGCAGGGAAGCAGGCTTCTCACTGAGGAGGGAGCCCGATGTGGGTCTCAGTCCCAGGACCCTGGGATCATAATCTGAGCCAAAGGCAGCCACTTAGCCAACTGAGCCATGTAGGCACCCCAGTTCCTTAAAGTTTGATAGAATCGATCATTTTGATCACTTTGGCAAACTGTGACCAAATAATTCTACTCCAAGGTATTTATCTAAGAAAATTTAAAACATATCTCAGTAAAAAGATTATAGGGAAGCCTGGGTGGTTCAGTCGGTTAGGTACCGACCACCGATTTTCAGCTGAGGCCATGATCTCAGGGTCCTGAGATGGAGCCCAGCATCTGGCTCTGTACTCAGTGGAAAGTCAGCTCTCTCTCTCTCTCTCTCACTCTGCCCCTCCCCCCTTGCACCTGTGTGCATGCTCTCTAACTAAATAAATCTTTTTTTAAAAAATGATTATATAAGAATATTTACAGCAACTTCATTCATAACAAATAAAACTAAAAACAACTCAAATACCCAGCCACTGACAATCAACAAATAAAATTTTCTGTATCCATACCACTTGAAAAACAAAATAAAGAGAAAAAATATATATGAATATAGATGAATGTATATATAAATATAATGATTACATAAATCTTTATCAAATTATATAAACATTCAAATTATACTGAATGAAAGAAATCTGTTATAAAAGACTAAAGCCTATATAATTTCATTCATATAAAATAACAAAACAAGAAAAACTCACATACAGAAATGAAAATCTAAGTGAGGAAAACAAAGGAACAGAGGAAAGAATACAAAAGAACTTTCTAGAATGATGAAATTCTTGTATATGATGTTTGCTATGATCATCACAGTGAAACAACTGTCACAACTGTTTAAACTTATCACCTATGATCTCTGCATTTTGTTGTATATAAATTGTACTTATATTTTTAAAAATTATCAAAACATGTATTAGCAGAATATAATAAGTCCCAAAAGATTTTACTTTTTTGAAATTTTATGTGATTCAGTATGCTTAATAGCAGAACAAAATTCTATATTCTTTGTCCTAAGAATAATTTGAAATAGGAAGATTTTTGCAGCTCAATTTAGAATCTTATGTGTTTCTCAGGAGTTATAATTTTGATATTCTCTTTTCAGGTGTCCCGAAATATTCTTGTGATTGGGAATAACTGAATAAAGGATTTCCAACACCATGTAAGACTTTACATGTGCTTTGTGTTTTGCTGTATTTCAACTCTGTTTTGGTGATTTGATATTTCTGGATTTTAATCCAAGATCCAAGAAAAAGAGACAATAATGATCAAATTAGGAAAGACTCCTTAAAAAAATAAATAATGTTTACATTTATAATAGCAAAATATTCAAACATCTAAATGTAATGTTACTTACACTAAAAGGTACTGTCTTTCATGTTTTGTCCTATAAACAGCTTCAAAATGCTTAATAGTTTATGAAACACCTTCACCATGAATGAATGTTTTGAAATGTATTAAAATGAAATCCTAATTGGATTGAAAATTATTCCATGTCTCTTTGCATAGCAGAAGGCGTAAGATACACTTATGTCATATTATAAGCATTCAACATGGGCAATGAATAAGGAATAAGGCAATGAATAAGTTCTGTAACACTTTCAGTAAGATGTGTTTTTCCTTTTTTTAATTTTCCAGAAAACTATGATCTACATAAATGAGAGCACAGTTGTTCTCTCAACTAATTCCAACATGTGGCTTCCAATTATGATCCAGTGATCTCCATCCAAGTTCAGCTCACTAAACCACCACAATTAAAAACCCTGCCCTAAAACTCAGTGCCTTCCACCACGGACTCATACTAAAACCATTACAGAAGTTTCTGCAATTTATTGTGTAAAAGAAATGAAATCTGTTAGAAAGGAGCCAGGCACAAAAGACCACATATTTTATGATTCTATTTATGGGGAATGTTTGAAAAAGGTAAATCTATGGAGACAGAAAGAAGATTAGCAATTATCTAATCGGAGCATGGTGGGAAGGAGAGGATAGGAATGAACCATAAATAGATATGAATGATCTTATTAGAATAATGAAAATATTCTCAAACTGGACTCTGGTGATAGTACAACTTGGGAAGTTTACTAGAAATCACTGAACTGTACACTTAAAATGGGTGAATTTTATGGTATGTAAATTATACCTCAACAAAATATAATTTTTAAAAATTGTGTTTGAGTAGTAAAACTAACCGGCTTTTCTCTAAATTAGGAACTAGTTCGTCACACATCCAGATGTTAACACAAAGGAAAACATAAAACAGTCACTACTATGCAAGAAGACGTTATTTCTGTCTGTTAAGTGATGAACACATTTTGACAATTAAGTTAAAATAGATACAGAAAGTTAAATATGAAACCCCAGCTTCCTTGATAAAACCAAGACAGTGGGATGGGGGAAAAGCATTCCAAACTTAAAGTTAAGAATGCTCTCCAAGATATATTTGGAGAGGAGCTCAACAATATAGTGTTGTCACATACTTTTTTTTTTCCTTCACAAGTTAGAGGCACTGTGTTTCTCAAGTTGAGAAAAGCAAGGCAGTATAGAATGCCTGCATCCCCCCACCCCCACTTAACTGTATATACTTAAGACCTCAATTCAACAACTCAGTTAATACAATAAGATAAAAATACTTAAACTGGCTAATCGGGTTTCTCAACATCAGCAGTATTTGGAGGTATTTTGGCCCTAATTATTCTTTGTCAGGGGGGTGTCCTGTGCAATATAGAATGTTTAGCAACAACCCCAGCTTCTATTCACTAAATAATAATAATTAGAAGGATACATCCAAAAAGATAATCTTAAAGAAAAATTTAAAAGCTAGTATATATGTTGTCTGTAGATATGAGTAACTCATAATGCTTTTAGGATGGGGTTTATATTTAGAAGATAAGGAAGGGAATAAGAAACATAAGGAGTTAAAAGGAAGCTTCAGCTGTGTTAGTAAAGTTATAGTAAAGAAAAAAAAGAGACCTAAAACTAGCAAAATACAAATGTTTATAAGCTGGGTGATGGCAGCATTTGTTTTGGCTAAATTACACTCAAGTAATTCATAGTATTAAGTTCTATGTCATAAAATCCAGGAAGGTTTGGAGGGTTATTTTTCTACTTCCCATCTTTGTTTGCAGAATTGGAAAGTGAAGCAGTCACAAAATAAAACTGTACCCAAAGAAATTTTAAGACTCCTACGTTTGACAACGTTGCTGTTTCACTCCTTAGTATCTACATGACTTAGTCTCTAAAATAAAGCAATCATTCACAACATAATTACCAAGGAGGAAAGTTTACAAATGCATGCTTAAAACATAAACCACTTCAAAAACTGGAGACTAATTTTCCTTAGTGTCAGCACAGAATTACATGATAGCAAAGTTCAAACAAATAATCACCTTCAGTTTCTCAAAAAGTGCAGAAAACTCCTAGCAGATATTATGATGGTCCATTTTGGTTATTACACAGTTTGGGGTTATAAAAACTAAAAAAAAAGATAGACGTCAAATCGTTTTCCCCTCAATCAAAAACAACTCCATATGGTAAAATACTGATAAAAGTAGTTCTATTGAGAGTTATTCCTGCTCCCTAAAATTAACACAAGAAAGGGTTTATATTAGAATTGAGATAATGAAAGTCCAGATTCTCCCCCTTTTAATTTTACAGTTGAAAGACCCCTTAGAGATTGTTGTACTTTTATTTTATAGATGTGGAAAATGAGATTCAGAAAATTCAGGTGATTTCCTTCTTCAAGGTCATCCTGTGAGTTAATCACCAAGCTGAGTCTAGAACTCATACCTTCATCTTTCTGTGTTCTTTCCACACTGCCAAAGTGAATCTCTACAATATTATCTCTTTTATTTTCTAGAAGAGAATATTTTATAACACAACATAATGGCTTAATCAGTAACTACATGCCTAATGCGAATCTCAGAACACATTAAGAATATTAATGTCGTTATTAGGAGAAGAGGCTATTATAGCAGCTTAAGCTTTCATTTTTTCCCCCATTTAATGCATAATCCTAGTTCATAGGGAAGAAAAAAATCAGGTTCAGTCAGCAACTTATAACCAGTGCAAACTCCATGACACTACCAATATGACAGCCTCAAGGTCAAAAGACTAGATCATCTCTACATCAGTCAATTCTCTAGAACACAAAGATGTCAATCATTGGGAAGGATCAGCTAACCTATCTCCCCACAAGCACTCTGATGGATTTAATGTTCACAACATTTGTTGTCAACAAAGGAAAATAGAGAGAGAGGAGATTCAATTTGTATCCTTCCATTCTAATGCACTGGAGACAGAGACTGGAATAAATACACTGTTTATTCCCTCAACTGATAGCATTTCCCTGTTTGCTTTTATCTGGTGTTTAATTTAGTTCAACAAATCTAACTTTCTTCTTTATTTCTTCCTTTGAGGCTCAGAATTCTAGGGCTTTTCCAAAGAGCTACCCGGATGAGGCTTGCTAAGGAAAGGAAAGGTAGCACAGTTTTGACACGCTGACATAAAAAGTTGGTTCAGCACAGTGATTTGACTAAAACAGCTTGCTAAAATTCTTGCCTCAAGAGACATATTCTCATTGTCACTAAAAAAGATGGTGATTTGTTTTCATCTGTGTCTTGGCTTACGGGCAAAGGGGCAAAAGCACTTAATCTGGAGAAAGACAAATTGGGTTTATATCCTAAATCAAGATCATTTACCTCATTGGCCATATATCTGGCATTAGAATAAGGATATGGGGCACTTTGGTGACTCAGTCAGTTAAGTGTCCAACTCTTGGTTTTCTCTCAAGTCATGATCTTAGAGTTCAAGACCAAGCACTGTGTCAGGCTCCATGCTAGGCATGAATCCTGGTTAGATTCTCTCTTCTTCTCACTCTGCTCCTCCTTTCTCTCTCCCTCTCTTATAAATAAATAAACCAGTAAATAAGATAAGGATAATAATATCAAATTACATCAGGTAGGATTATATTTAACTTCTAGTGATAGAGATCCCAGCAGTAACAAAGATTGAAGCAAGACTGCAATTAATGCTCTTTCATATAAAACACAGAGGAAGAAGATAGGAATGGCATCAAGGGACCAGAATCCCTTGATCTTGTTCTATCTTTCACGGCCTCTATTTCAGAGATCAGGGAAATCAGCATTTTGATGTAAGATCAAGAAGTAACGAAGGAATAAATATGGAGAGGTAAAGGATAAATTCTTGTTAACTAAAAAAAGCAGTTGCATGGCACAAAGGGTCGACTGGCCATAATTAGACATGGGGCCATACTCAACTGTAAAAAAAAGGCTGGAAAATATGGCATCCATTTTAGATGGACTTCCCGGAAGCCAAAATGTAGGAATTCTATCACCGAAATAAAAGGGAAGAACATATTGAGAAACAACCAGCACCTCTACCATCACTATCATAGGAAAGACTGCTAGTTTTCCACAAATATCTGGACTATATTCTCAAGCCCATTGCCTTTAGATGTTACCACCACAGAAATGGGGAGTAAAAGTGATGAGAGCTGCTTGTAGGACGACATCTATAGGATTAAGAATACTCTTCCTCAGGGTGCCTGGGTGGCTCAGTGGTTAAAGCCTCTGCCTTCAGCTCAGGTCATGATCCCAGGGTCCTGGGATCGAGTCCCGCATCGGGCTCTCTGCTCAGCAGGGAGCCTGCTTCCTCCTCTCTCTCTCTCTGCCTGCCTCTCTGCCTCCTTGTGGTCTCTGTCTGTCAAATAAATAAACAAAATCTTTAAAAAAAAAAAAAAAACTCTTCTTCCATGTTCTTCTTGCAGTTTACTTTTTTTTTTTTTTTGAGCCAACTAAAACCTAAATTTTAGGTCATCCACCTTTCTATGTAGGTGAGGACAATACCTTGAGGAACAGAAAAAATGAAATGAAGTAGGTCCCTTGCTATATGAAATGAAAACACTTGCCGACATGGAAATCTTTCTTAGAACTAGTATCTTAGAGAGAGAGATTATTCTACATATGGTTCCACTGTGCGATAGCAGCTGAGCCTGACTTTGAGTGATATATTCACCTCACAGGGATGTCTTTGGAGATTAAATAATGTCATGTCTATAAAGCATTGGAAGTGTCTGCCCAAAGTAAGCACATAAAGAAATAATTTTTTAAAAAGTATATCTACATATATATATGCATCTATATCATATATATCAGTCATATATTTATGTAACTATTATGTGTATATATGTTATGATATGTATAATTGTGTGTGTATAACTATGTAGAAAGAACCAGCTATCTCTTTTAAATGTTACCCGGGTCCTCCAAAGTGAATTTTTACATCAACCATTACACACAGGATATAAATAACAGCAATATCAAGTATACTTTCCAAATTAGGTGAAAACCCATGCATTGTTGCTGCCCTGATAAAATAAGCCAAAGCCTTATTTCTATAAATGAAGACAATATATGGACCAGAACTACCTTAATCTTACATGCCTCAATCCCTCTCCTTATGAGGCCTCCAGGGCAGTACACAGCATAAGGCCAACATAACAATGAGAGTATTCATTATTATGATTACTTTTATTATTACCCCGGGTTTGAGTTCAATGTAAAATTTCTTCCTTTTTTTCTTCTAACCACAAAATTAATTTTCATGTATTTCCAATCTGATATAAAAATTTCTTCAAATCATATGCATCACATGCCAGGGGCTAAGAAGTAAAAGAGATGAGGAGATAAAGTATATATAACACAGGCCAACACCCTCAAGTCTTACTGTCTTCTCCAATGCCTACAGCTGAAACACTGCACATTTGCTGGCCCTTGGTTGAGCATGCAACCCCAAACACCAATTTTCCTCTCCCCAGCCCTGGAAAACCATCACTGCTGCTTCCTTGTGCCCTGTGCTCAGTGCTACAAATCAGCAAATGCTCTGAGCAGAGAAAGCAGGTAAACGTAGGTCTCAGTGCAAAGCATCTACACTCTCTCAGGTATCCTGGCCTCTCAAATTCTGACTTCCTTGTTTGCTTTCTACCAGCCTCAAAAATGATTTTTGTATCTGATGCGGTTTCCAAAAATATTTTGATGGATAGGTTAGTCCCATATAATACACTATGTCACAAGAAAAAGAAACAAATGTGTTTTGAATGGTACCAGAGCCAGTCTCCAAGATGAGCCCAAACAATCCCTATCTTCTAACATTCCCACCCTTACACAGTCTCTTCTTGGATCATGAGGTTTGGTCTGTGGATTAGAAGAGAACACAATTGATGGCACATCACCACTGAGGCTAGGTCACAAAGACACCGTAGCTTCTGCCTCACTCCTACACCCTTGCTCCAGGAGTCAGTGCCATGCCATAAGGACAGACAGCCCAGTGAAAAGGCCAAGAAGTGAGAAACTGAGGCCTTTTACTATGAATCAGGGAAAATGAGGTCTCCTGTCACAGCCAAATGAGTGATTCCTCTTGAAAATGGATCTTGAAGGTCAAGCAAGATGTGGTGCATGTACATACACACACACACACACACTGGAGTATTACACAGCCATAAAAATGTTCCCATTTGCAACAAAATGGATACGTATTATCCTAACTGAAATAAGTCAGTCTGAGAAAGACCAATACCATGTGATTTCACCCATATGTGGAATCTAAAATATAAAATGAATAAACAAACCAACAAAAAAAACAAAATAAGAGCTATTAATATAGAAAATGAGTTGATGCTTGTCAGAGGAAAGGAGGTACAGGATGGGCAAAATGGATGAAAGGGAGTGGGAGACACAGGCTCCCAGCTATGGAATGAGTAATTCATGAGCATAAAAGTCCTAGGATAGAGAATACAGTCAATGATACTGTAACATTGTATAGTGACAGATGGTAGCTACGCCTTTGGTGAGCATAGCATACTGTATAGAGAAGTTGAATCACTATGTTATAAACCTGAAACTAATGAATGTGTGTCAACTATGCTCAAATATTTAAAAAAATTAAGTAAAAGAAAATGAATCCTCCAGCCCCAATCAAGCTTTTGCATGGCTGCAACCTGAGCAGATAACTTATTCACAGCCTCACGAGGGACCCAAAGCCAGGAACATTCAGTCAAGTTGCTTTTGCATTCCTGGTCCTCAGAAACTGTGTGGGGTAATAAATGCATCAGTGTGTTGTTTTTTTTTAATTGTGGTAAAATACATACAATATAACATATTTGCCTTCTACCAGTCTCAGATATGATTTTTGCATCTTATGCGGTTTTCAAAAATATTTTGATGGATAGGTTAGTCCAATATAATACACCATGTCACAAGAAAAAGAAACAATGTCAGTTTTGAATGGTATCATAGCCAATCCAGGATGAGTCCAAACGATCCCTATCTTCTAATGTTCTCACCCTTATGCAGTTTCTTCTTGGAGTCCATGAGGTTTGGTCTATGGATTTTAAAATTTATTTTAAAATTTACATTAATTTACATTAAACTCACATTTAATGTAAATTTACACTATTTAAAATTTACATAAAACTTACCATCTTAATCATTTTTAAGTATACAGTTCAGCACTGTGTATTCACTAAGTGTATACTAAGTGCATTCACACTGTTAAGTACTCACTTGTGCTGACATCTGTTGGGATAGGAGTGGCATTCCTGGTTCAACACAACCCATTTATAGTGCTACGTAATTTTTGCTCTTATTAAAAAGGAACAGTTCCTGTCCATAAATAATATATCCACAAAAATCTCTATTCCTTCCCACAGAATGCTCTATTCACCTGAACTGGAGAGTTTGGGTTGGTAGTTCCACTCTCTCTCTCTTTAACTTAAAAGCCACTGAGAAAATGTTCAAGTCTCTCCAACTAAATCCTAAAAACAAACTTATTTTTCCCTTACTCTCATGGGATGAGACAGAATTTGATATTGAAAGATTCTGTGAGACCGTGACAAGAAGGATGAGAAGAGGTGATCTGGGGAAGTGTCATCTCAAAGTGTCGTCACAAGTTAGAAAAACCCTAGCCGGATGTACACTAAGCCAAACAAGATTTAGTTGCCTTTAATTATTTTTCCAAGTTTCTAAATTTGGGCTTGCATTCTGGCATGTCTTCTTGTTACAATTCTCTAGTCAGGACATATTATTTTCTTACTTTTTAATTGCCGTTTATAGGCTTTTAAGTCCTTTACTGCCTAAAAATCTCAGAAAGCCAATTGTGTATGTAATGTGCAATAATCTGGTATTTATTAATCATAATTGCTTTTTCACCCCAGACTCCCAATGGAAGACCTTCTCCCTGGGGCTACTTTGGAAAGGCATCAATGCGGTTAAATACGGAGAAAAAAACATACAAAGAACGTTGATGAACAGCAGTGCTTATAGAACCAACCCAGATGTGAGGGAGGCAATGAAATAGAAAATAATTTTATTGTTCTTATTTGAAGGTCAATCAAACTACTCCTACTTTGTGTTTTAGCTCTAGCTTAATGGTAAATATTACTACTCCTGTCTTTTCTAGCTTTCCTAGTTATCCTCCATGACATAGATAGCTAATAGGATAATGACTAAACATTGTGTCATAGTGCAACATCAGATATACTATTTTAAATATTTTGATATTAATTTATCTGATTCATACTTTAGAAACTTATAAACTTTTCCAGCCCATAATGTTGGAAGCTGTACAATTTATATAATTGTGGAAGCATTCCAATTCTGACACAAAACAGAAGCAGATGTATCTGCATGAGATCCACATGAAGGAAACATAGCTAAACTTTCAAATATAGAAAACTAGACAAAATCTTTTTAAATAAATAATTGTCTAGATTATTTATGCATCTTTCTTCAGATGACTTTAAAAGTATCCAAAATATCTGAGTGACATTACCTATAGCGTAAGAACATCTGTCTATTAGAAACTGGGTGAGATAATGCCTAAAATTATGCACTAAGACGCTATCACTGGAACTGAGGTGTGTTAAAAAATATAAATATCTCTTCTCTTTGAAATTCCATAAATAAACACCAATATAAGAACAAGATCTACATAGTATTCCATAGTTTTAAAAAATTCATACATATCTCACCTTCCATGTCTAAATCAATCATTCCCTGTAAGGTAGGGATGCATGCATATATATGTGATTCTCCCTCACTTGGAACATTATGACAGCCTGCCAAATATACCTGTGCATGAGATGAGGCAGGAAAAATGGAATCTTGACATTCAGCATAAAACCTAGAAGATAAAATAACTACTACTTCCATGAAAATAAAGGAGCTAAATATGTGTCTACCCATCCACGTATGTACACTAAGAAAGATGATCAGTTATCAAGAGAAAAGGAAAGGAAACAATGTACTCCATAGAAAAATAAAACCCAAATCTCCTAGATTGCTTTATGGAATTTCCAGGATCACATACTTATCTTTTGATCAAACCAGCTCTGATGATTACTCAGACTCTTTTCAGGGTCCAGAATCCAGGCTAACAAAAGATTCTTTTTTTTTTTTTTCCCCAAAAGTTATAAACATTTAATGGCATGAATAGATAACTCAAAAGCAAGCAAAATTTTTTATTAACATATGATGTATTATTTATTTTGGGGTACAGGTCTGTGGATCATCAAGCTTACACACTTCACAGCCCTCACCATAGCACATACCCTCCCCAATGTCCATCCCCCAGCCATCCCAGCCTGCCCACCCCCTCCTCTCCAGCAACCCTCAGTTTGTTTCCTGAGATTAAGAGTCTCTTATGGCTTGTCTCTCACCCCGGTTTCATCTTGTTTCATTTTTCCCTCCCTTCCCCTATCATCCTCTGTCTTGTTTCTCAAATTCCTCATATCAGTGAGATCCTATAATAATTGTCTTCCTCTGATTGACTTATGTCGCTCAGCATAAAAACCTCTAGTGCCATCCACGTCATTGCAAGTGGCAAGATTTCATTTTTCGATGGCTGCATAATATTCCATTGTTCACATATCATATATCCTTATTCTTTATCCATTCATCTGTTGATGGACATATAGGCTCTTTCCATTGTTTGGCTATTGTGGACATTGCTGCTATAAACATTTGGGTGCACGTGCCCCTTCAGATCATGTCTGTATCTTTCACATAAATACCCAGTAGTGCAATTCCAGGGTTTTACGGTAGCTCTATTTTCAACTTTTTATGAATCTCCATACTGTTTTCCAGAATGGCTGCATCAGCTTACATTCCCACCAACAGTGTAGGAGGGTTCCCCTTTCTCTGCATCCTTGCCAATATCTGTAATTTCCTGACTTGTTAATTTTAGCCATTCTGACTGGTGTGAGTATCTCACTGTGGCTTTGATTTGTGTTTCCCTGATGCTGAGCGATGTGGAGCACTTTTTCATGTGTCTGTTGGCCATTTGGATGTCTTCTTTGCAGAAATGTCTGTTCATGCCCTCTGCCCATTTCTTGATTGGATTATTTGTTCTTTTGGTGTTGAGTTTGATAAATTCTTTATAAATTTTGGATACTAGCTCTTTATCTGATATGTCATTTGCAAATATCTCCCCCATTCTGTCAGTTGTCTTTTGGTTTTGTTGAATGTTTCCTTTGCTGTGCAAAAGCTTTTCATCCTGATGAAGTCCCAATAGTTCATTTTTGCCCTTGCTTCTCTTGCTTTTAGTGATGTTTCTAGGAAGAAGTTGCTTCGGTTAACAAGAGATTCTTAAGAGTCAAAATGACCAAGACATTTGTACTCCTGGTGGCTCTTGAGTATCCAGACAAGACCTAAAACTCCCCACCTGACTACACAATACCTCTTACCTGCCCACACGCTGTATGTTTCCTGCCTTTGTCCTGGGTTTTTCTCAAACATGAGGAATCCTGCTGGACATCCAAGCAAATGAAACCTTGAAGTACAGGGAAGTTCACAGGTATAGCCTGAACTCTTTACCAATGGGAGATAGAATCCAGCAGATCCCAGAAAAATTTCTTTCTCCTTTCTGACTCTCTCCCTCCTCACCCTGCCTAAGACCCAGCAATGCTACTGAAAGGCAATTTACAAAGCTGTTCAGAGACATGATCCCAAGGATGAAACTATAAGTCACACTTAGCAGCCAGCCAGATAACACACATACACATCAACTCTCTGTTCTCTGTGCACTCCCCTTGTCCCATGCTACTGCTACTCTCTGCGCTCACAGTCCCCTTAAAATAATAGCATGTAAGCCGTCTTCTGCAAGTGTTGCTTTTCCTAGACTGCAGGTAAAAACACACACAAAAAAATGCCACATATGGAGGTAAGGTACAAATTCACACCTAGGAAGTGAGAGAGAATATTGCTGAGAAATTGACAAAATCTGGTATCAAACTGTCAAAACTTCTATTGCTCTGACTGAATTCCTATAGGAACCACTTTCATAGCTCAAGGCTCATGGACTCCCACAAAGGACAACACTTGCCAATTACGGTGCAAACTAAAATAGTTGCAAACCACATGAACAAATGAATTTTCATGAGTGATAGTAAATAATGCAAACATCCAACAAAATAATCTAAAATAATAAGGCACCTGAACAAACCTATTTAAAAATCTGTTTAAAATAACTAAAAACATAAAGAGTAGGTGACAAAATCAAATAACCAAATAATATTAACAGAATAGGCACCTATTTACGGAGGAATCAAATAAAATTTTCATGCATGTGAAACCGAGTGACTTGGAATAAAAACTCAGTTTACAGGTTAAAGAGCAAATTCCACAAAGCCAAAGAAAGAAGTTGAAACTGAATTTGGTATCTAAGAAAATCATCCAACATGGAGCACAGAGAGCAATATTCTCTCTCACTTCCAATCATTTTTAAAAATAATTATTTTCCACGAGTAACAGAATTCAAAAGTCTGATATAGCCTATTTGGAACATCAGAAGGAGGGGAAAAAAGAAACAGGAGGATATGCAATATTTAATGTGCCAAATGGCTATGCAGCTTTCCAGAATTGAATCACCAACCACAAAGTTGTTTGGCTTACTTTTTTTATTTTAGGATGCAAAAATAATGTCATTTGAAAAACTTGTTTATAAAATGTTTAGCACAGTCGTTTTGGCACTCCTATTTGAAACTGCTGCATTTGTATTTCTCTACGGTTTTGGTTTTTGTTTTTGTTTTTTTTTTTTTTTTTTTTGGTTCACAAGGCATGACTTTTGATGAACAGCCAGATAATATTCCTAACACCGGATTTTTGTTTCCAACTGCCTGGTAAAGAACACTCCTTAATAGACTTGGAATCACACAGACCTCTTGATGCCAGATTGGACCTACAAAAATATATTTTACAAAAGTATATGGCCTCCTTATACAGAGGGTGAATCGCTTCCCACAGAGACACCTCTACGTAGTTTGCTACAAAATGAGAGAAATCAAGTATTTATCCATATTTCCATTGAAACCAAAATAAAAAGTATTAAAGTACTTTGACAGAGTTGAATATCATTTTTAAGGCATTTCATTGTTATATAGGTCACCTAGGAGTCCTTTTGTTTTCTTTGAATTTATCCTGATTTTTCTGACACCTTCGACTCTGAAGTTTGATATTTTCAACAACTTTGGGACATTTGGGGGCATTATGCCTTCATTTTTTCCTGTGCCCTCTCTTTTGTTTCATACTAATATTTCCATTACAGATGTGCTAGAGTAATATTGCCCCACACATCATCGTTCATTTATTTTTGTAAAATTTTGGCTCTCTAGTCTACAGATTGGTAATTCCTATTAATGTGCCTTTAATTCAGTACTAAGCAGTTCTTTTTTTATATATAGTTTCTATTTCGTTGCTAATTATTTCCTATCTATTTACCCATTGCATCTGTTTCTGCAAGACTCTGTATGTATTTACAATATCTGTTTTAAAGTACATGTATGAATAGGAAGGAAAGAAGGGAGGGAGGGAAGAAGGGAAGGAGGGAGGGACATGTCTGATAACTGCAAATACCTGGGTCATCTCACAGCCTATTTATACTGAATACATTTTATGATAATGGATGAAATTTACTTTTTTACATGTCTAGAAAAATAACATATTTTTTTATGTTGAAAATTATGGATGATAAGCCATAGGGAGTCCAGATTGTGTTGCTTTCTTATAGAGGATGTTGACTTTTGATCTGCCTGTCAGAACAAAATTACTGGCAGATGCCCTTGGCTTTATATTTTGTCATGGCTGGTCTATTTTGTTTCTGATTTTGGACTTTACTCAACAGTTTGGTCCTTACTGATAAGGTATATCCTTTCTGGGGTCTTAACTGAATGTCTGAGGTGCTCCATCAGGAAGGCTCCCCACGTTGGCTGGGGTGAAACTCCAGTGCCCCCCAGCACTTCCCTACCTCGGATCCCCCAGTCAGCCCTCTGCTCCATGGCAGCCCCTAGGTCTCTTGGAGCTGTGTCCTCTGTCTGTTAGCTCAGCACTTGCACAATGATCGTCAGGGAACCCATCAGGCTTCTGGGCCCTGCCTCCCTCCTTTCCAAATTCCAGCTGCTTCAGTGGTCTAGAAACTCTCAATTCAGCGAGATCTCCTTGCTCTGCTAGGATTTAGCCCACTACACAGTATTCCATAGATGTGCCCTCAGGTGTCAGGTCAGGACGCTGGTAGGGCCTTCTCCCGAGGATCACCATACTGCACTGACTGCTGTCCAAGGCCCGGAGAGAGCTGTGTCACAAACTTGGTGCAGCTGCAGAGTTCCTTATGGCAGAAGGTTAAGTTTGGAACTAGTTTGGAACCAGGGCCAGATACGGAGATTCTAAAGCACTGTGTTGAAGAACAAAATCACCAACAAATAAATTGGAAATAAACTAAATACTCATTTGTATATAATTGGTTAAATAAATTATGTTGCTCATGTACCTTTAAACTCCATCTTGCCTTTGAAAAGAATGACAAGGTGTCTAAGACACCTTGTTAAAATATTTATTTTTAAATAAGCAGTGTTCACAAAGCCATGAAACTCTGTGTGTGTGTATTCACACAGATGTAAAATAAGGAATGAAAACTGAGAGGATAAACTCAAAATTGTTAATATATGGTTATTTCGAAGAGTATAACTAAAAATAGCAGTGTATGTATACTTTCTGTATTACATGTCTCTGTGGTATTTGCATCATTCACAATGTGAAGATGCAGTGATACTTTTTAAGATAAAATAATGAAGAAGACTTCATATTGATAAGTTACTTGGGAATCACTATGTAAGTGTCTAACTCTTCAGTGAAATGCCTGCTGGAGCTTCAGAGTTAAAAAGCATCGTAAATAGCAAAAGTAGAAACTGGACACATTTATAAAAATACGATTCCTTCCCTGGCACTGCTTCCCTACCTTTTAGTTTTGACACCCAATCTGTACAGCAGCATCCCCTACCCTTTCTGTGTTGTTAAGTGCTGCAGATCTGAAATACTCTTTCCCTACTATTACTGGAAACTGACATGAAGGGTCCACCCTCTCCTGCAAATCTGACATGCCAATTTTGAGGGAGGATTTGAGTAGTAAACACTTGACACAATTTATTTCTTTCCCAATTGTGAGACTCAGAGTGTCCCCTAGGCCCCCAGTTTGAATAGCTAAAAACTCTTTTTATGTCTTTCAAAATCCTGACTGGCATGTGGATTCGGAGCACGCCAGCAATATGTCAAACAGCATCAGTCCCTCTCCCTCCGAGAGTGATTGAGACTATCTTTTAGGATCAGTTCCCAAAGAGTGATTTGCTCAAAATCAGCTAGTTCAAACAAGAATTCGTTTCCTGAGAGTTCAAAAATTCATGGCAATTGGAACTGGAAATGACTAAGGTCAGCCAGTCATGCCTCCACCTTCTACCTCTGTCCTCATCACCACTACTCTCTGTACAATCAGTGACACTCAGAACTAACAGTGCCCCTCATTAAACTACTGGGAATATAACACAGTCACTGGTAAATATTCCTATCAAAAAAATGTATTCTATATGTTTCAATTTCACTTACCTTCATAAACATGTTATCATGTTGACAATTCAGAATACCTCTCGCTGTCAGAATTTCTAGAAGCTGGAGAGAGACAACCTCAGTTCAAGTCCTGACTCTGTCAGTCATCAGCTGAGCAAGTTTAGTCAAGTTATTTAACTTTGTGCACATCGTTCTTTCTCATCAGTAAAATGGGGATCGTGTGAGATCTCACACAGGATTGTGTGAGAACTAAGTAACTTCTGTTTAAAAGTACATAGGTCATAATAAATACTTAATAATACATATGAATTTTCATCAACACCATCTTTATGGTCTTCATCATTAATATCATTTCCTAAATGATTAAATTATTTGACTCTTACAAACTAGGAATGATTTTCCACAAATTGATTTCTTTTAGTTTGTCTTTAAGGATTTTACCTCCTTTAAGCTGTGCCAAACCAACAGGAATTGCTTATTGTTGACATATGAACAACGGCTGTAGTGTCGAAAGAATGCACCCACACTCAAAGCAAACACTCAGTGAACTTTATTTGAGCTCAACCCCATTCACATTAGATTGTCCCACAAGTTTACCAATGCTTTAGAAGCCATGGGGGGTGTTCATCAAGGACTTATTCAATGGATGATGATTTTATGAGAAAATATATATATCATCATTTCCATTGGATATGAAGTCCTAGAGTTCACTGAACAGATTAAGAACTTTGTCTGACTCTAGATAGGTAGACAGATAGACAGATAGATAGATATGGATATAGATAGAAATGCGTGTCTGGATATATAAAATTATTCTTACCTACAACTAGGTCCCTAGGAAGGGCCTTCGAGTTTTAGATCCTGTTCTTTAGAAAGTAACCTTCATCAGGACAAGTGTCACCAGCTAGACTCCAAGATTTGACCTTTACTGCCCACCTGCATCTACTCACTGACCTTTATCCCACATTTTCCTTAAGCTCTTCTTTCCAGCTTACTCTTAACTCAGGCAAATGGAAACTGAAACCGCCCTTCAGATAGTAAGGCCCTGACAAAACCTTGAGCTAGCCCAGATTACCCAGACCAGTTTGAGTGTAAGACCCGACTCATGCTGGGGCAGACGGACTATGGAGTGACTTCTAGAATAACTGACCACTACCTTTATCTCACTTATAATACTAAAATCTCTACCCAAGGACAAGCACAAGCCTCATTTACATAACACAATGTATGTACCAGCATGTTTCTTTAAGATACAAGTGCAGCCTTATGCCCTCCTCTACATATGGTAACAAGGGTTCCCTATCTCAATATGCATCCTAACCCTAAATAAAGGAACCCATTCACTCTTGCTCAGGGAGTTATGGCAGTAGAACCCATTCTCCATAATCCTCTTACTTGCTGCAAAAACTCAACCTGGTGCAGTTTCTGACTCATCAAGGAGCAAACTCACATTGATTCAGTTACTCAAGGAGCTCCAGTCTCTGGTGCCAAGAAAACTGAAATGCAGAGGTCTGCAACTATCCCACTCTATCCATACTACCAATACTTCCGAAGTGGTCAGACTACCCAATCCCACCTACTGTGGTTGTTTCCCACTTGTTCATTTTAAAACGACTCCATTAATTCACAATGAGGAAGAACATCTGAGTCATGAGACACTGTGAGTTGTGTAGCCTACATAATCCCCTTCCAAGGGTAATACCCAGAGACCTCAAGTAAGATACAATGTTGCCATCGGAAAACCCTAGAGAAACGCTTTACCCAGGCTGAGGCAAGACTGGCTGAAATATTTAAGGAATACCGGAAACAAAGTGTAACTCAAGAGTAAAGAAGGGAAAGAATAGTCTAAGATAATATCAACAAAGCAGCCAGAGGCCAGATTACGTAGGATTTAGGAGATCCTATCATACATTTGGATTTTACTCTGATTGAGACAGACTGGCACTGACAGGGTCCCAATACAGTAAGACATTATCTTTTTTTTTTTTTTAAAGATTTGATTTATTTATTTGACAGAGAGAGAGATCACAAGTAGGCAGAGAGGCAGGCAGAGAGAGAGGAGGAAGCAGGCTCCCCGCGGAGCAGAGAGCCCGATGCGGGGCTCGATCCCAGGATCCTGAGATCATGACCTGAGCCAAAGGCAGCGGCTTAATCCACTGAGCCACCCAGGTGCCCCAAGACATTATCTTTTTTGTGCTTTACGGTCTTTCTGTTGTTGTGCGTAGAACACACAGAAGTGATCTCAGAATAGAACAAAAAGGATGAGGAGTCTGTGGAGGTGTCCACTCTTCTGTTTCCTTGTTTTATGGTTATTAACACCCATCATACTTCCTGTTCTATATAAAAATATTGATACAGTCTTGAGATCAGGAAGGATATCAGATGGATTTTTTTAAATCGGCTGTGATGCTTATCTTCTCTTATTTTTCACAGTATTTCTTGGAAGTATTTCATAACAGTTATGAAAACAATTGAATTTCCATGGTTTTATTGCATTTTAATAAGGGAGTTTTTAATTATTGTTTTATTTTTAATTATTACAGTTTTTCTATCATTTTTGAATAGAAAGTTCCAAATTAGAGATATGGCATAATCAAAAGACTTGGCAGAGCAACAAAACTATCACCAATGCATTACAGTAGTGTAAAGAGGACTATTTATTAAATGGCCACTTGAACACATGGTTCTGTAGGAAAATGCTCTTTCATTATCCATGTTGGCAATCTTTCATCAGCACTATATTTACACCAGACTAAGCATTTTGTAATGCTTCCAAAGAAATAAATTTGCATGTTTGACATGCATATGCTTTGTAAAAATCTGCATGGTATTAAATCATTATATAATCTTACTCAATAGCTATGAGGAAGAAGAAACACAAGCAACCACTCAACTTTCTTTCTCTGATCAAAAATGTACTTCATTCCCTTGTAAGCAGGAAAACGCCTAGACTCATCTATCATTTCTGAGTTAATATGTGTAACTTTGACTGATCTTATCTTCTGCTTGTAAATCTTCATGCAATGAGAAAGGGACACCACATAAGCCTTGTGATTGTAAATGGCATTAAGTAACTAGAAGCTACGGACTTCACAGTGTCATGGCAGGATGGCACACGGCATATCAGACAAAGTCCGAAGAGTTCCTCAGCTTCCCAGGGAAAATAATACAATTTGGATTGCTAAAATTATGTGACTCTCTGCTTCTCTTCCTTTTGATTAAGTCCTAACACAGCACACACATAATTATGTTCCTCTAAAATCTAGAAATAAAAAAGAGATGAAAAATTAACCGAATAGATTTTATAATGAATAATTTTTAAAAAAACAATTCAGTGAGTTTCTCAGATCCTAGAACTTGTTCTTTATCATTCACAGTATTATAAAAGTACCTATTCTTTATCTAGTGTTTGATCATTTTTTTCCCTCTTTGATGAAAAGTCCAGCAAAACAAATAAAAAGCTTGAACATTAATGATGGCCTTATAATGGAATTCTAGGAAGTAGAGAGTTTTTCTTTTTGAAAAGGCTAAATTCAAGTAAGTTTATTTAGTGCCAATAATCTCTCTCATATTTCTAATCTCACCTTGACCCAATTACACAAACAATAGAAAAACCAAAGGACTTAATCTTCTTGACCATTGTATTTCTTAAATTAAATCCTAATTGCCTAATTGCATAAAACCACAATCTTCATTTAAATATTATTGGTGCATGAGTTAGAATGGCCAAAATTAGTAAGACAGGAAACAACGTGTGTTGGAGAGGTTGTGGAGAAAGGGGAACCCTCCTACACTATTGGTGGGAATGCAAGTTGGTGCAGCCACTTTGGAGAACAGTGTGGAGATTCCTTAAGAAATTAAAAATAGAGCTTCCCTATGACCCTGCAATTGCACTACTGGGTATTTACCCCAAAGATACAGACGTAGTGAAAAGAACAGCCACCTGTACTCCAAAGTTCATAGCAGCAATGGCCATGGCCACCAAACTGTGGAAAGAACCAAGATGACCTTCAGTGGACGAATGGATAAGGAAGATGTGGTCCATATACACTATGGAGTATTATGCCTCCATCAGAAAGGATGAATACCCAACTTTTGTATCAACATGGACGGGACTGGAAGAGATTCTGCTGAGTGAAATAAGTCAAGCAGAGAGAGTCAATTATCATATGGTTTCACTTACTTGTGGAGCATAACAAATAACATGAAAGACATGGGTAGATGGAGAGGAGAAGGGAGTTGAGGGAAATTGGAAGGGGAGATGAACCATGAGAGACTATGGACTCTGAAAAACAATCTGAGGGTTTTGAAGGGGCAGGGAGTGAGAAGGTGGGTGAGCCTGGTGATGGGTATTAAGGAGGACACATATTGCATGGAGCACTGGGTGTGGTGCATAAACAATAAATTCTGGTACACAGAAAAGAAATTTTAAAAAAAAATTTAATAAATAAATAAATAATAAATATTATTGGTGCATGTTAACTCTCCTCTGTAAACACAGTGTTTGGCAATCACAGTAACTATTTCAGTTACTCTTGCTATGTAATAAAATCACCCCAAAGTAATGGTTAAAAAATTAGGCTCATGGATTCTGTGTGTCTGTAATGTATAGAGAAAATAGCAAGAACTCTTTGTGTCTGTCCCATATCTGAAGCCTCAGCTGGAAAGGTGCAAAGGCTGAGCTGAACTGAACACAGGGGGCTAGGACTGTGTAAATGTGTCTGATAGTTGGTGATAGCTATTGGCTGGACCCAGAGCTGGAGCGGTTGAGCAAAGCACTTCACATGGCTTTTTCATTGAGGCCTGAATTTCCTCACAGCATGGTCCCCTCAAGATCGTCTTTACATCATTTCTCAGGTCTCCAGAGTTAAGTTTCCCAGCCAAAAAGCCAGAAATTGTCTTGCATTTTATGACCAGGTCTTGAGACCCAAGTTGCAACACTTCTGCCAAATTCCACTGTTTATAAACTAACTTCAAGCCAGCTCAGATTCAAGAGGGTAATTGGGGACCACATGTGAATGGTAGCATGGTAAGGTTCAAAAAGTGTAAGGGATAGGAGATACTGTACAGACATATTTGGAAATATATAAAGACTTCATCGACTTTTATGTTCCTATGTTAACTGAAATGTACTTAGTTGAGGGTCTTACATGAGCAACAGAAGTAACCAGAGCAGACAACCTATTATGTTAATGTACCTCATTATGTTTAAGTGGGAGCTTTCCTACTTCATCTATGGCTGAGTCCTCAAATATGAGAACGAAGAATACTTCTTACTCATATATTCTTTTAAAAAAGTTTATTTATTTATTTCAGAGAGAGAGAATGAGCTAGCAAGCATGAGTAGGGGGAGGGGCAGAGAGAGAAGCAGACTTCCCGCTGAGTAGGGAGCCCATGCAGAACTGGATCCCACTGGGATCATGACCTTAGCCAAAGGCAGACGCTTAACCAACTGAGCCACCCAGGCACCCTCTTACTCATACATTCTAAAGAGATTTTGGAGATTACCCACAGAAGACTTGGTAAGTAGTAAACACAAACTAGTTTTACCATTTTTAGCTCATAACCTACTCCCAAAATATAAAATGATGAAATAATGCTCCAAGCCAAAGAGCAGTTAAAATAATTTTAGGGAATCCATTGAATTGAATGGGCTTCTTATGGGAGAAGAAGTCCCATGAGGGACTTATGGGACTTAGCCCTCACAAACTTGGATCTGTCTTCCTGTCAACCAGATATCCCTCCAACTTCATCAACTGCACAGAATGGTCAGTGTACCCTAATACTGCTACGAGTTCCCTCTGCACCTTTTATGTCTCTTCTCCTAACGGTCATCAGACATTATGAAAATTACTTGTTTCTTGTCTGTTTCTATCTCCACAAAGTGCATGCCATGAAAATAGTGACTGAGTCTACCTTGACTGTCACAAAGCATCTAGAACAGCATCCAGCTCAAAATAAGAACTCATGAAGTATTTGCTGAAAGAGGGGTGCCTGGATGGCTCAGTGGGTTAGGCCTCTGCCTTCGGCTCAGGTCATGATCTCAGGGTCCTAGGATCGAGCCCTGCATCGGGCTCTCTGTTTAGCGGGGAGCCTGCTTCCCCCTCTCTCTCTGCCTGCCTCTCTGCCTACTTGTGATCTCTGCCTGTCAAATAAATAAATAAAGTTTAAAAAAAGAAGTATTTGCTGAAAGAACAAATTTTAAAAAATAATTTTCAACTTGCCTTTTCAATTTCTTGACAGTGAATTGCCAGAATTTCCAACATATAGGTCATTATATGTTTTTAGGATTTATTTTTCTCTTTAAAAGTTTTATATCAATGGAAAAATAAAAATAAAGCAGTAGGACAAATCCTGATGAGCTGAGAATAATTCCCCATATTTTCCTCAGTACCAAGACAACCGTTATCACTCGCCCAAGTATACAATTTTCTTATTCACTCTGTCATGTAGTATTATCAGCCTTTTGCTTTAGAAATGCTTCACCTCTACTGTACCTTTTTTAGAGCTATTAAGTTTAGAGCTATTAGAGCTATTAAGTTTTTGATCTCTAAAACTTTTCATACAATCATGTATAATCATATATTTAGGGTATAGATTCTCTCTCTTTGTCTCTCACAGGTATACAGTTTCTCCTTTTACTTACAATAATTAGAACTCTGAGAGTAAGGTTATATTTTATAGTAGGATTGCAAATAAAACAGGCTGAGCTGGTGCCATAACAGAAAGAGAATTTTATAATGTTTCTTGAGGGCAATGAAAGCTCCATCTTGAAAGTTTCTTAGGGCAAAAAAGCAGGCGATAGGCTTTACATAAAAGAAGTTAAATATCAAAATACATCATTTAAAATACATTTGTGGATGGAAACTACTTCCTGGAGTTTAGTAGAAAGTAGCGTTTCATTTGGTCTAGGTCACAGCACAATCCTTCAGAATCTATGATTACACCAAAGGCACAGTCATTACCTTAATGGAGGGGAAGCCCAGAAGGAACACGCACACCTGGACACTTTAGCAAGAACCCTGATTATGGAAAGTGGAAAAACAAGTGGGTCTTACTTTCATCTGAACAAAACCAACTATAATTTAGAGGAAGTGTCTACCTCCACATTCAGAAAGTGTAAGGAAGAAATGTGACGATTTTTGCAAGACAGAGGTTTAATAGTAAGAGCATGTGATATGGAGTCTGAAAATGGAATCCCCTCAGTCAAAAGTTCTCTGACATCCAGGGGCTCCTGTGGCTCAGTGGGTTAAGCATCTTCCTTCAGGTCAGGTCATGATCTTGGGATCCTGGGATGGAGCTCCGTATCAGGCTCCCAGCTCAGTGGGAAGTCTGTTTCTCCCTCTCCCTCTGCCTCCCTTGCCTGCTTATGCTTGCACACGCGCTCTCTCTCTCTCAAAAATAAAATTGTAAAAAAAAATTTAAAAAAAGTTCTTCCATATCCAGAAGAAGGAGGAGGAGGGGCAGGAAACTGGGGGGAAAGGGAAGCGGTAATGAAAGCATCATAGTCCTACCATTTGAAGTAACTACACATTCTCCATTTATTAAAAAGATCTCCAATATGGGGCCTTTGGGAGGCTCAGTAGGTTTAAACATCTGTCTTCAGCTCAGGTCGTGATCCCAGAGTCCTGGGATCAATCCCTGTACTGGACTACCTGCTCAGTGGGGAGCTGGCTTGTCCCTCTCCCTCTGCCTCTCCTGCCTGCTCATATTCTCTCTTGCTCTCTCTCTCATCAATAGACAGATAGATAGCTGTTTTTTTGGTTTTTGTGTGTGTGTGTTTTTGTGTGGGTGGGCCCATCTGTCCAGATGTTATTTTGGCTGTAGCTTTTACACACACACACACACACACACACACACACACACAGTTAGAATGCTGAACATGGACCGCACCCCACCCAAACATCCCCAATCTCAAAAGCAGAGTAGCCAGGCTTCCAGACATAAATTAAAAAATAAAAGTAAATAAAAAGAGTTGGTCTCTGGGGAGGGAGAGCTCATGCAGAGATGAAGGCAAAGGCCTCTGGGAGCCAGGGCCAAGAAAGATGAGAAATCCCTGCCCCTCCCCTCAGGATCCCCATTCCCTGAGGGTTTCTGCCCTAAAACAGGGTCACTAACACCAGCCATCAGGCCTCCAATCCCTTTAATGTCCAGTCTCTCAACCTATTTGATTTTTACCCTGTTTTTCCTACCAGATCTCAAGGGCATGGTGCTCTGGGGCTGAGGTGGGGGTGGGGGCTGGGGAGGGGAGGGGTAGCTGTAGCCTGCAGGTCTTCAGCTGGCTTCTCCTGGTTCTAGGTCTGGGTCAGGGGACCCCACGCAATCCTTGCTGAGCCACACAGTCTCCTGGGAGAGAACGTTCACGTCCTTGTGCAAGTGCATGTTCGTGGCGAGCTGTTCCTCCAGCACATTCTGGAGCTTCTTGTTCATATACTTCCCATTTGTAGATAGATAGATAGATTCCCAACTCTTTATTTTTTTTTAAAGATTTTTATTTTTATTTATTTGACAGACAGAGATCACAAGCAGGCAGAGAGGCAGGCAGAGAGAGAGAGGGGCAAGCAGTGTGGGGCTCGATCCCAGGACCCTGAGATCACGACCTAAGCCGAAGGCAGAGGCTTAAACCACTGAGCCACCCAGGTGCCCCATAGATTACCAATTCTTAAAAACACTCTTTCGTATTGTTGAGTGATCAGCTCCTCTGGGGGGCTACTTGTTAATGAAAAACGTTCCTTGTTAAGCTATTTGTTTATGAATTATGTATTAATAATTATGAATTATTAGCAGTTGTAGAGACTATAGTTAATGGTTACTTGGTAAAATAGAATGAAGAAATACATAAAAAATTCTTTGGTACAAGTTCAAGGATTCATCAATACTGTACATACAAAAGCACTTCTAATGCAACTTTTCTTTGATTCTAATAATGCATAAGCTATAAAGCACAGAAGTACTTTTGAATTTAATATATATTAAAAAGAGAAAAATGTCTTCTGTTTTCAAATTTGTGGTTATTTTTCAAAGGCCCTTCCTGAATTAAAAAAAAAAAAAAATGTATACATGTGTACATGGAGATAAAAGATCCTGATCCAAGCAGCTGAGTATACAATCTGTGATCTGTGTTTTTATAATACGGCGCTGGGGTAATCTTTAGGATTAATAAGCACTGTTCCAACCTTTTATGCCAATCACTCTCATAGTGGCACTACCATCTCTGTGTGAGCAATTTTCACATCTACATTTCTAGTTTGATCTCTCATCAGGGATTCAGATCAGCAGTTCCAATTCCACGCTGCATTTTTCCACGTGGGTGGCCTGCCGAACCCAAGTTCATATTCAACCACAGATCCGTGGAAAGGCATTGAGAGACACAGAAAGAGGAATAGCGGTCTGTGGTCAGCAGGTATTTCACTGCTGTGTTGGCCTTCCTTTCACATCAGTGTTTCATTTATGTTTATAACGCTCTTCTAAGAACTGGTTCTCATCCTGTGTCACTGGTCATAGCTGACATGGATTTTTTTATCTAAAGATGATTTTGTATCTTTTCATTCTAATTCATGTATATTCATAGAGCTGGGTTATTGTCTTTCCCTACAATTTCTAGGAAAGCTTTAAGTATTGATACTGGACTTTGGAAATTATATTTATGAAACTAATATCGTTATTGGCAAAATGTCAGCTTACCAACAATGAAGAGGGCTTGTTAATACTGATCTGTTTTTGACTTGCCCAGGGCCAATGAGGTTAACAATTGTGACTCCTGAGAAATTCCACTTCCAAGCTGCGAATAAAGATTGTAATTGCAGGGTCACACTTTCTCTTAATACATGCATGCTGACTATTATGATACATGTGTGGTTGTGAGAAAACAAAGCTTTAATGGGGAAGAACTATGTAAATATGTTGTAATGTAGAAGAGATCTTAACCAATAAAAATCTTTGTAAAAATAGATCTTGTAAGCTTCCCTCCAAATGTTACCTTGTCTAACCTCTGATGTTGAAACACAAATTCAGTAAACTTTCCAATGGTACTGCAAGCCAATTACTACAATGTCCACCCCCAAGTAAGCCACAAATGTTGAGGGGAGGATGAGAAAGGAGCTCAGTACCTTCTCTCCCTATCTATCTAAATGGCATCATTCTTCAAGACCATTGCAAACGTATCTTCTCCCATAATGTCTCATAATATTCCATAAGCCAGATATGATCATTGTCCCCATTGTCCCCTTGAACCACACAGAACTTACCTGTCTTCTGGCACTTACTTTAAGGCAGCCCATGTTATCATCATATAATATTTTATCCTATTGTCTTCGAGGCATTATCTCCTTCACTATTTCAAGCTCTGGTTCATGCGATAAGTACTCAAATACCAAGTTCAGATCATAGATACTCAAACACCCGAGACAATGGGTGTTTAAATAGACAAGTTAATTGGACAAGTTTCACCAGCACTCGATCTGTGTCACTGCCAGTCTCTTCGGTTTGGAAGCATGTGGGCCTCCGTCAGGTCCAGGAGCAGAATCAGTCTCATTAGTGAAATGAACAAGTGGTGAAAGCACGGCGAGACAGAAGAAGACAAGAGGGCAGTCGTGCAGAAAAGTCTGCAGACCGCAGGTCAAGCAGACATTCCGTCCTGCTGTCTCTTTCATCGTTGCCTCTGCTACTGTCACAGCTGGACTGGAAACCCTCCACATCCGCCAGTTTCTGACCGCGGGCTGATACTGCTCTTGGAGTATGGACCGGAGTTCTCAGGGATGTTGTCCAGTTTGCAGCAAGATCGGTCCTCATGGGAATCTTTGTCAGTCCAGGTCCAGAATAAGGAGAAAGGACGAGTCTGAGTGACTGGGAAACAGGGAGAACCAGTTGCTCATTCCACCAGTTTGTTCTCTCTCATCCTCATCCCTCCTGCACACCTCAGGTTTTCCCAATGGCTTCCTGCTGTGGAGATGGCAGTGTGCACAGCGGTGCTTCTCTCCTTTCTTTGAGCTTCGGCTGTATGCTGCATTCTTTTGTCCTAGAGTACTTAGGCATTTTCGAATACACTGAGAAATTCTGTTAGCAGACTCTGATCTTCAGAATGCAATTAATAATAATAGTGGCGTGTAATTATATGACCTAAGCTTTTAACACATACTGATTCTTTGAAACCTTACAATATCACCATGTCCTAGCTACTAATATTTCCCCCTTCTATGGGTGAGAAACTCAAAGTTCAGGTCACCTAAAGAACTTGCTGAAGATCACGAAACGACCCAGGGGACGAGCTGAGGCATAAAAGGAAGTGCTTGGCTCCCAAGCACTCGTTAACAGTCGGTTATTATTTCTTTTCAAAGAGTCTTCCTGGTGAATCTCCTTTATTTGTTGTGTCTGGGACATGTAAAAGGTGTAGGACTTGGAGACGAAGGACCAAGGCTAGGTCTCTGCCCCACACTCATATGTGCTGAATGACTGAACAAGATTCATACCCCCTTCAATCCCGTTGTCCATTCAAAATGGGCAGAATCACAGCTTTCTTTCTAAATTACTGTCAGGATTAAATTAGATACTTACAATGGAAACAAGCCCAGGACTGGACAAAAATATTCAATAAATGTGGGCTTTCTTCCTCTCTTCATTTGAAAATGTTCACAATAGGGGCAACTGGGTGTCTCAGTGGGTTAAGCATCTGCCTTCGGCTCAGGTCATGATCTCAGGGTCCTGGGATCAAGCCCCGCATTGGGCTCTCTGCTCAGCAGGGAGCCTGCTTCCCCCCACCCTCTGCATGCCTCTCCACCTACTGTGGTCTCTGTCTCTCAAATAAATAAATAAAATCTTAAAAAAAAACAAAAAAAGAAGAAAAGAAAACCTTCACAAGAAAAGGAAACTAGCTCTACTTTAAGATATACAGTTTCCAACTTTATATTGTAATAATCTCATATCTATGTAAAACATAAAGCCAAATGTCCTATGAGAATAAGTTAAGGACTATCCGATATCTGGGATAATACTACCTACATTTCAGAGTCTTAACGTACCATTGATTGTAGGAAGCACCATTATTTGATCTGTTTCAATGGAAAAACTCTTAATTAATCTATGATGAAGCTCCACTATCACAAAGTATTATTATTTATATGTATTAAAATCTGCTGTTAATACATCCCTTTGGGCATCACCCAGTCAGAAAGTCTAAGGTGATAGCACATGAGGACGGGAAATGCAGGAGAACACGGAGCCGTACTGGTCAGCGCTAGACGTAACTGTCACCGTGGCCATCGCTTCAATCCATCATCTTCATAAGAAGTAACTTGCTCAAAGTCACTCAGCTAAATAGTGGCAGGGATGTGGCTAGATCGAGAGATTCATGACTTGAAGTAGATACAAGCTATCTTGGGTAGCCTATACTGATCCCAAACCAGATACAAAGCCCCAAACCTAAACTTCTAGAAGCACTTTTTATGGACTGGGAAGGAAAAAAAAAAAAAAATCTGACCGTATAATAAGTTCTGTGACCTGAAGATCATTTGTTCTTTTTTTATCTTATTCCACACCCAATCCATTAGCAAGTTGTATCTCCTTTCCAGGGAAGTGTTCAGAGATCAAATTATTCAATCCTAACAATACCCTACCTTCCGCCCTGCGCAGCCTCCTTCCCCCCCCCCACTTTCTCCCTAGAATGTATTATCATCTAATACGTTGTATGATCGGGTTATGTGTTTGGTTTGTGTGTCCCATCTTCAAACCAGTGGGTCCTCCACAGCCCTAAGAGAGAATCTAAGCTCCATGAACACTTCTGTTGTGTTTGCCTTTTACTGATTTGTTCAGTTCCCTGTTTTCAAGCCGTGAAACACTGCCTGGCATACAGGAGAAAATCAGTAACTATTTGTTGAATTAATAAATACGACTCATGTTATTTAATTATAAACAACAGAATCATCTCAATTTCAAATCTGGATGAAGCATTGCTTAGGATTTAAAAAAAAAAGATAAAATAAAGTGCACCAAGAACTTCCATCTTATACATTTACAAAATTCTGTCTTTTCCTCTTTTTTAATGACAAAATAGTACTTTGTTCTAGAAATAGGGTAAGAACCTTCTCAGGTTGATCCTCTTGCTCTTGCACTTCACACTGAAATAACCCACCTTGTGGAATGAGGGTAAATTTGCTGAACCCTCAAACACCCTGACAGCATCTCTGTTTAACCGCAAATATATAGGACACAGGATATCTCTGACACTTCAAGATTTCTGTTGATTTTTACATGTGGCAAAATTGCAGAGGGTGGGGATGCTGGAGATACAGTACTGCCCCAACTGACCCACTTCCTAAGGTAATGTTTGAGTAACAGATTTAAGTGATTCTCTTTTTCTGATTTTTTAAAAATATTGCTTTGCCTCATAGTTGTGCCAGAATATTGATACTTGTTCTACTTTGTTTTCCTAGAGGAATACCACATTTTCTCCTAAAACTTTTAAGGCGGTATAATATTATACAGTGGTATTAAACAATTAAAGGCCAAACACACAGTGCTAAATTAACTGAGATAGAAAGTTCTAAACTGACTAGGGAAATCACTTACTGTATCTTGGGGCAACTGTGAATGGACAAGAACTTTTACTAGGAAGCAACATATTTTGTGCTCTGGTTTATATTGGGCCCTGGGCTGTACAAATTTCAATTTAAGTTAGAACTGTTTGAGGCGGCTGGGTAGGCTCAGTGGGTTAAAGCCTCTGCCTTTGGCTCATGTCATGATCCCAGAGTCCTGGGATCCAGCCCCACATTGGGCTCTCTGCTCAGCAGGGAGCCTGCTTCCTCCTCTCTCTCTGCCTACTTGTAATATCTGTCTGTCAAAATAAATAAAATTAAAAATAAAAAATGTTCTAAGGAACTAGGCATGTGTTCTACATAGTGCTGACCACCTTGGAAACCTGAAGGATGCTTTTTCTTTGATTGATGTACTACAGCAAGTGACATGTTAAAAATAAAACTTAAGATTTAAATGAGTAATTGTGTGTTTGTACACTCAAAAATACATTCTGGTTAGAAACCATTTGCTTTATTTTTAGTAGACACAGAAGTGAGAAAATTCATGCACAAGATGTTATTGCTAATTTTTGAAGTAATCCTTCCTTCAGATTTTTACTTTTATATTTGTAAGTAAATTCTCAAAGAAATAAATTTCTCCAAATGTCCATTATTTTAAAAAAAACTATTCTAATTTTTCATGTTACCCCCCATTTGTGTTGTTACAAAAGTAATTTTATATCGTTCAATGTCATTACAGAGTTTACATTTCAGCCTTTTACCTTAATATTTATGGCAAATATGGTTTGGGCACTATAAGAATCTTCATATTTGAAGATCAAATTCAAAGTAATATTTAATTTTAAACATATAGAATAATTTCCCCATTTAAAAGTCATTTCTTGGGGCGCCTGGGTGGCTCAGTTGGTTAAGCGACTGCCTTCAGCTCAGGTCATGATCCCAGAGTCCTAGGATCGAGTCCCACATCGGGCTCCCTGCTCCTTGGAGAGTCTGCTTCTCCCTCTGACTTTCTCCCCTCTCATGCTCTCTCTCACTGTCTCTCTCTCAAATAAATAAAATCTTTAATTTAAAAAAAAGTCATTTCTCATTTCTCACTACTATAATCCCATTACGAGCTATTACCATGTTTATATTTTTCTTTTAAAAATTTATTGAATAAAGCCAAAAGAAAGAACGGAGACACACATATCTAAATCCAGCATCCATGCATAAGAACAGTGACATGCTATAGGTTAGGTTTTTCTCACTAACAACCCAGTCTCCTCTCCTTCCCATACGTTCTCTGCAAATCTAAGAAACAGAATGACAGATTGTTTTCCCTTGCCAGTCCTTGCGGATCAAATTTAGACTAGAAGGGCTATTACAGATAACCAGGATCTTTTCCTTCAGGTTGGTAAGTAGAAGTAGAATCCAAAGAGTAAGGATCTGGAGTGGATTGCCAAAATTCACAAACAATAGCTTGGGTTGTTGAACAATTGGATTAGAAGTGTATGTAAATCATGCTGGGCACACAGCAAGTACTCAATAAATGTTGGTTGTTGTTATTGTTTTTTAGTTATCTATTAAAAGGTATAACTATTCTCCTTGGATTACTCATTCATTTCCAAAAGCTTTTTTTTTTTTTTTTTTTAAAGATTTTATTTATTTATTTGACAGATAGAGATCACAAGCAGGCAGAGAGAGAGAGAGGAGGAAACAGGCTTCTCGCTGAGCAGAGAGCCCGATGTGGGGCTCGATCCCAGGACCCTGGGATCACGACCTGAGCCGAAGGCAGAGGCTTTAACCCACTGAGCCACCCAGGCGCCCCCCTAAAAGCTTTATATTATTGTTACATGGTTTTGGAGCAACAAGAGATTTTGCAACAAATATTTTCTCCAACAAAACCATGCATACTGGGGCGAGGATTCAATCATGGAAACACTGTTTATCTTTTTCTTTCCACTCATAATTAACAAAAATATGAAACAAAATCCACTAATCCTGAACTACAGTAAATTCCAAATTATAGAATAAGAAAAATGACAACTGGTTTTTTACATTTCATTTTAAAATTATTGGACTTAATCTTATAGTGTAGCAGCCAAAAAGGAAAAAAAAAAAAAAAAGAAGAAAAAAACACTCATATCAAATGATTACTTAAATAAATGCAAATTTGAGATTATTTATAAGACAGTTTCAAAGGAAATGAATTACAAGGTTTTAGTTATAAAATGGTATTAGGGTGACGTTCAGAATCCATAACTCCTTAAGTTTCATTTAATAGGGTTGAACATTGTTAATTTCATGGTGACAGCAGGCTCTTCCCCTGTGGTGACTGAGCAAACAAAGATGATAAAAGTCAATCAAGAACCTAGGGTCACAATATGAGTTCTATTAATTTACTTTCATGGTACACTTCAGTTATTTTTAAAGCTTTCTTAACATTTGTCAATATGCACACACTACTAGGGATCACTATGGGATGTCGACTGTACCAAGGATACAAATTATTTGTAGGAAAGAATAAGTGGTACAAGTTGTTTTTTTTAAATGCGATTGATTAACAGGCTCACATCTAATACATTCCAGGATGCTTGAGAGAGAGAGAGCTTAAGCATCCAAACATAAATTATGCCATTACTAAATCAGCCCCCTCTTGCCACCCACTGCATAGTAATCCTCCTTTCTACCTCAGTTTTTGGTGTGATTTTAATGACTAAAGAAATGCTCTTTCATTTTCAGATTGCAATTTAAGTAGCAATGCAATCACACCAGAGATTTAATGAAAAATGTCTCCCTAATTTTCTCATACACAGCATGACTATAATATAATGAGAAGGCTATGTCCTCTATCTGCTCAGAAGTCTTCACAAGGCCTTCTCAAAGGCATTCCGTGGGAAGACAGATCCCTCTAACCTTTGCAGGCAACGTTACTGAAGGGCAGAACACTGTAGTAATCTAAGAGCACGGACTCTGAGGCCAGATCACAGGACTTCCCAGGCCAGTTCTACCCTCCACTTGGTTCCATGAGGCATAATCAGTAAATATTGTACACATTTAAATTGTATGACAGGGCATGTACATTGTGAAATGATTACCACAAACAAGTTAATTAACATATCTATCACCCCACATAGTTTTGTTACATTTTGCTTGTTTTTGGTAAGAACTCTTAAGATCTACTTTCAGCAGATTTCAGTCTAGATTCTAGAAGCAGCAAAAGAAATTTTGACTCTTGACAGGAGGAACTGCAAAGAATTTGAGGCCTTTTTTGATCCATCCCACCACTGTTTGCCATGTCTCCTCCTCTGATACTATCCTTTCTCTCTTCCAACTATAATTTTAAATGCGGTAACATGACCAAGAGCTTGTGGGACCACCTGAGTCTCGTAGAATCCTTTCTCAGTGTCTGGCTAGAGACTTCTCTTCTGGATTGATGCCCTAGGAGGAGGCAAAGGTGTCAAGCTTTTAAGCCTGAGCTAAAACCAAAGGAAGTTCCTCTTTTCTAGAGTGGAGAAACTCAGTTTACCCAGGCTCCTGATTAACAAGGAAAAGGCAGGGCACCTGGGTGGCTGAGTGGGTTAAAGCCTCTGCCTTTGGCTCATGTCATGATCCCAGGGTCCTCGGATTGAGTCCCGCATCGGGCTCTCTGCTCAGCAGGGAGCCTACTTCTCTGTCTCTCTCTGCCTGCCTCTCTGCCTACTTGTGATCTCTGTCTGTCAAATAAATAAATAAAATCTTTAAAAAAAAAAAGCAAGAAAAAGGCAAATGCATGAGAAACAGAAATATTGAACAAGGGAGACAATTATCACCCTTGCTCCTCTCACCATGGACAGTGTGCATCAAAGGCAATCCTTGCCTTACACTTCCCATTCCTGTACTGCAAAGACTAAAGGCTATGTCTTGGGTCTTTAACCTCATCAGTGGAGACTCAGGACAGCATGATAAATTTAATTCAGAGGTGAGGAGGCTATACAGGCGTGAACAGAATGCAAAATGAAAAATAAACATAAAACTAGATGCAAAAAGCATTTAATACAAACAGCCTGGGAATCATAGTGGATATGTATTTACCTAATAGATGTCCTTATTTTTAAATTTACTGTTGATTTACTTTGGTCAATTGGTATTTGAATATCACTTATTTCATTAGATGTCAAATTAAAGGTTCTCTCTTATGTTCTAGGGTAGGGATTTTCTTAAGTGTTTCTTGAATGGGTGCATCTAAATTCATAATTCCAAAAAGTACATATAGGGAGACAATCTGAAATAAGTCTGTTGCAAACATTCTACAAACAGCCCCACAAAGCATTTTACTATAGGCAACCTAAGATAGGTACTGGAGTTATCTATGATGAGTTGCTCCTTATAATAGTTTTAAAGAGGACATCTTTATTTTCCTCTAAAATTTGCTTTTTAAGAGTTAATTTTGAAATGGCCCTCACTCAATATTTAACATTCAGTCAGGCTGCCTTTTCCTTGAACTACTTTGCTTCCAAAATCATGTCCAAAAGAGTTTAACTTCTTTCTCCCCCAACCATACAAGTTATTGTACTTGTTAAAGAATAGGTAAAATTCCTAATTAAAAAAAAAAACAAAAAACCAGGGGCACCTGGGTGGCTCAGTCAGTCAAGCATCTGACTCCTGATCTCAGCTCAGGTCTTGGTCTCAGGGTTGTAAGCTCAAGCCCCACATTAGGCTCCACACTGAGTATGGAGTCTACTCAAGAAACAAACATATGTATGTACATGTGTGTGTGTGCGCGCTCATCTTTCTTGAACTTTCATAAATATCTCATGATATCATTCTTTCTTTGCAATATTATTTTGTTACAATTTGGCAAACATCCCCTAAGACATTTACCATGGATAATAAAACCACCCCAGGCTTTTCAGTTCAACCTCAGTGAAACAA
Source organism: Meles meles (assembly GCF_922984935.1). Lineage (NCBI taxonomy): Eukaryota > Metazoa > Chordata > Mammalia > Carnivora > Mustelidae > Meles > Meles meles. Next base: position 27,446,967 of record NC_060073.1, read on the forward strand.
ATGACCATTTTCTTTTTCATCACCTGTAACACTAACTGCCAAGAGAGAAAGGTGCCTCTCCCTCTGCATCTAGTATAAACGGCACAGAGACAACAGCAGAGATAATTCAGGTCAAAGTGAGCCAGCTCCAGCACAACACTGAATCAAATCCATAAATTAAAGTCTGATTTAATAGGGGAAGATAAAAATTAATAATCCAAGCTTTAGAGGAACTTTTGTTTGGAAAAACACTCGGGACACAACAGGCTTCCTTTCCTGAAAGCTTTTCCAAATGAGGGTATCAACAAATTTCTTATAGTCAGTTACCTGAGGCTGAGACTATGAGTCTAGAGGAGATTCCAAAACTATCTGAAATAAGAATTATAAAGTAAAAGAAAGGAATTGGGGATCATTTTTAATGAAACAAATTTCAGCCTTATCTTTGGATTAGCGATAACAATTATTATTTTTTCCTTTCAATTCTTTGAAATAGCAAAAGAAAAAATTTCAAACTTTAAGTCCTCCCTCCACTGGTCAAATACCCTGCAGTATTTCCTCTATGCCTACTGTTATTAATTTATTGGGCATTTATGATTTGTCACCTGAATTAAGACAATATTCTTCTAACAGGTCCCTTTGCTTCTGAGCCATAATCTTCATAAATCCCTAAACAGTGCTGCAGAATGATTTGTTTGCAGAGGGGGGGGGGAGTATCACATCGATCCTCTACTTAAAATGATTCACTATTTTCTCATTCCCCTCAGTACAGAGTACGGATATAGACTTTATAGCCCAGAATAAAGAACTTCAATGATATGGCCTTGACGTCTTTGCCTCCTCTCCTATACAAAACCAATCTTATTCTGTGCTCTCTGTGATCGACTGACTGCACTGATATACCCAATTTCCGTATCTTCTGGTGCCAATGCATTTGTTAATACTCTCTCACATGGATTTTGGACTTAGTAAGCCATGTGATTTGCTCTGGACAACGGAACAGCAGCAAACTTGATGCAAGCAGAGTCTGGAAAAAGTATTTGCATATTTCTACTTCCCTAGGAATATGGAACCCTAGAAATATGACCAGATCTACTTTCTGTAGGCTGAAAAACATGGATTAAGGACACTCGTCCCAATCATCTCACATTGTCAGCCAACAGCAAGGAAATATTCACATATGTGTCCCAACCTGAGGCCAAAGGAAATGGTCAGACAAGCCATACCAATATCATTTGTAGAGTCATGAACATTAGTAAATCACCATTATTTAAGGATCTAAGTAATGAAGCATTATTAAGTAGAACCTAACTGACACAGAAATTGCCATTGGACATTAAACACTACCATAAGAAAAAAACAGTAATGTTTCGTTGCCTTCTCGAATGGGCATTGAACCAAGACTAGAACAATACTGAGAATGCTGCTTAAAAATTCCTTATAGTGGCAAAACAATTGGTGTAATTGTCACCTGCAGTAAGTTGGAAGATGTAAAATGCACGTAGTAAAATTTCAGAATTGAGCAATAGGAGTTTCCAGGCACAAAGTGGGAAGTGTGCTGGCTTTTCTAAGTTGTATATGTATATGAGATAGATGAAGCAGTATTTTCAGGATAGAGCATAAAATTGCCTCTCAACTCCAAATTCTCAACTGGGAAAACAATTCTCAGAGGAAAACACCTAAAAGCAAAGATAAAATCAAGAAGAGACTCATTTAACTAAGTAAAAGGATTTCTTAAAATTATAAAGGCACTATCCCACTACAGACAGTGACACACAAAATATAACTGATAGGTCTGGAGACAGACATGCTTCAATAAAAAATTCTTGAAACATAAAATGGAATCAAAAAATGTTTTAGATAGCCACAATCTGTATCGTTATTTTTTAGACAACCCACAATACTTTTTCAATACTAGTGAGAGCGCCATTGGCCTAGAGTTAAGCAGAATCTGTGTATTTCAAAATGTATCTCAAAGTCTTTCAAAAGGCTAGGACATCTACCCTTGTATGTGCAAGGATCAGGCTAAGAAAGTAGCAGAAAGAGTATACTTTTCAATGACCTTTTCGGAAGTGAAAAAGTGAAGGTAATGGACCTGGAAAGACATCCCAATGCACAGAGCCATTAAGTTGTGCAAAATAATGGGAAAGAGCGTTTACTCCCATAGAACAATAGAATACAATGGTCTAGGGAACTACTCCCAAGGAGCAAATCGTGGTCTAATAAAGAAACACCAACCCCTCCCCCACCCCACCCCCACACACACTTGGGGTAGTAGGAATCTGTAACATTGCTCCATCTGGATTCTGTAATTTTTATGAGGCAGTGACTGCTATGTATTCTCCACCCTACATTTTAAATGAAATGGACTATTGAGGTTATCCCGTCTTTATTGATTATGTTATGTGTGTGTGAAGACTTGGGTGGGGGTTACATAGCTTGTCTTTCTAACGTATAGATCTCTGGACGATCACAAACTAAAACCATTTGGACCTCATGTAAAGCATGAGTTCCCGGACTCTAATATAATGATCAGTGATTGTATAGATTATCAAAGGGAAGTGGGATACGCATAAAGAGTACATGTGGAAGAGACATGAATAATTGATCAGAAGGAGGACATTGGCAAGTGATTCTTTTTGTGTCTCTCAGTTTTCATGTCTTTCTCTATTCATGTTCTTTGTGGTACCACCATCCTATGCAGACTCGGGGTTTGATTACATGAGTTACTGTGGTCAATGGGACACTAGCAAACTTACCACAAACAGAGGATGAAAAAGTACATGGTACTCCCTTTGGTTTGCCGTTAGAGTATGTTCAGATTTGCCAGCCAGAAGTTGAGATATGTGTCACAGAGATAGTCAACCAAGCTGAGAGCATTCTTAATTAGTAAAAAAGAAAAATCTGATAACTAGCTAATATCCCGAAGTAATATCATCACTCCTTTTCTCTAAGGAATGCCCAGCAAAGCCCAATCAACCTGTAAACCTATGAGCAATGACAAACGCATGTTTAAAGTCACAGAGCCTGATGATTGCTATACAGCCTTATTGAAATAGTTAAATGATACACTCTCTCAAACCAGATTTCCCTCTAGTCCCCACATTATTAACACCTATTAATTAATTACGCAAGCTAGGAAATCTCCAAATTATCTTCATGACTATATTCTTTCCCCTCCTCACCAACATACACACACAAACACACACATAGACACACATACCCCAAATCATCATAAATTATGTCAATTCTACTTTTATAGTATTTTTTTAAATTTAACTATTATCTATAGTCACAGTTCTAATTTATAATTTCATTACATTTAATTTCTCTCTTTGTAACATTCATCCCATATCCATATCCACTTCCTATCGCCTATCTGGTATTATTATATCATATGCCAACAAGATTGTCCTAAAAGAGATTTCATCATGTCAGTCAGGCTTCAACGTCCCTGGCCAATCTTACAACTTGGCTTGCTACTGGAAATCTTCCCTAACTTACCTTAGGCTATTATCCAGCCTCATCTTCAAATACACTATAACATTCATCTATGCTCTAGTATCTCCAAATTACTATCTGATTTCCGAATAAACATGAATCTTTTCCTCTGGGTCTACTGTTGGCTCCTCCTGGAACTGCACTGTCCAATTCACTATGTGTGGCTATTTAAATTCAAGTTAACTAAAATTAAATATAATTAAAAATTCAGTTCCTCATTCATACTAGCCAGATTTCGAATGCTCAGTAGCTACATGTGTCTAGTGGCTACCATACTAGATAGTGCAAATTATAGAACATTTCCATCACCACAGAAAATTCCATAGCTGATCTGGAATATTTCTCCTTACATGAATATTTACTCTATTGGATGAGCCAAACAATGTGAGATCCAAACTGTATTTATATTATCTGATATTCATGCCATTATGTTCATTAACAAAATACAGAGGAAAGAAAGAAAGTTCAAGGATAATCAGACTCAGATTGATTCTTTTGCCAGGTTTCAAAAGAACTGATGAAGAAACCAGTTACATAGAATCACACAGCAGATTACTAATGGGTTGTGCATTATGTTACTCACAATTGGGATTTAGAACAATTCAACAGAACCCTAGTACTAACAATTTAGTCTCTCATCTGTATAGTTTTCAGGGAATTCCCAGAAAACTCTGGCTCAAAGTTCAAATTCAAATTTTACCTTCTCTCTTTAATAGTCTATGTCATCTCTTCCTTCTAAAATTGCCACATCCCATCCCCATCCCTGTCTGGAATTAATTCTTATTTTTATGACTATAGTTATATTTTGCTTGACATATTACATTATACTGAGATTACATATGGTTGAATTCAGTAGAATTTAATGGATGCCAAATATTATTTACTAATCATAATGTTCCAAAGACTATAAAAGGATTAAGAAGGTAACAGGAAATATGCCTTAAATTATTATATATATATCATCTATATATAGATATTGTGTATTTATCTCTCTATTCCTGTGCCCTGGTGTTCATTAGAATATTAAAGAGTTTGCTGACTCTGAATCAATGAATCCCAATTGAAAGGCTCTTCAGAAAAATCCCACATTTTAGAAGAGGGTATAGTCCAGGCAATGCTTAATTCAGACGGATGAATGTTGTTCAAGAGTCTCAGCAACTGTGAGAGCTGGGGTTATTTTACGGGTAGAAATGTCTTCCTAGAGGCACCTGGGTGGTTCAGTCGATTAAGCATCTGCCTTTGGCTCAGGTCACGTTCTTAGGGTCCTGGGATTGAGCCCCGCATCCAGCTTCCTGCTCAACAGGGAGTCTGCTTGTCCCTCTACCCCTCTACGTGCTCGCCCTTTCTAGCTCTTTCTCAAAATAAATAAATAAATTGGAAGGAAGGAAGGAAGGAAGGAAAAGAAAGAAATAAAAGTCTTCCTAGTACCCTTTCAATCACACTATACGGAATCCAGCTCCTACTATGCAAAGAAATCTTGACACCAACTTTAAAACGACCTTATTCTTCCAATCAACCAATACAGGTCTCAGAACACACAAATCAACGATTCTATTTAAGAGAACTCTGAGATTATAAGTATGTTTCAATTCATGGCGAATCATTCCTGACAGACCTTATTTAACCACACAATGAATAGTTCTACCACATTTTAAAGAGAAATAGAAGTATAAAACTTACTGAACCCATAAGTGCTATCCAAGTATTAACCTAATACTTCTTAAAGAAAAAACATTCATAGTTGGGTTCCCTTTGACAAGTATAATCAATACAATTGGTAATGAGTAGCAATCTGGTGGCAAAAACCTGAGAGGAAAACCAAGTGCTCTATTAAACAATAACTACAAAATGTCAGAAAAATTTTACTTTTTTAATATTTTATTAGAAGTGAGTTGGGGTAAATAGAAGGGGGAGACAAAGCATGAGAGACTGTGGACTCTGAGAAACAAACTGAGGGTTTGGAGGGGAAGAGGGTGGGGGGTTGGGTGAGCTTGGTGGTGGGTATTAAGGAGGGCATGTATTGCATGGAGCACTGGGTGTGGTGCATATACAATGAATCTTGGAACACTGAAAAAAAAATAAAATTACAAAAAAAAAAAAAAGCAGTATGGTGTAATGACTAAGAGCAAACACTAGTCATGGTGCTTAAATATTCATTCTTTCAGTTTTTAGGTTGGGCAAAGCACTCAACTTCCCTAAGCTTCAATTTAGTCATCTTTAAGGTGAATTTAATAAAATATATATTTTGCCACAATGAAATAATAATAAAGGATTATTTAAGGAATTTTTAATTATTACTACTGTTAGGTCCAACTTAGACATCTTTAAGGTAACATAATATTGCAGGTAAAATAATATTGCAGAGACTAATGTGATTAGGGATATTAATTGTAATTGGCAGTTTGAGGTTTGGTTTGTGTTTTTTGTTTTTTTTTTAATTTGGAGATATGGAAGAAGGTCATCTATCTTCCTCATCTTCTGTATTAAGACACACCGAAAGGGGGAAAAATGCCCAATATATAGGCATCAATAATTTGTTGAACTAAGACAGTGCTTTAAATTTCAAAGCAGTTCCTCCTCACAGCAACCAAAATAACCTAACATTTGGCTAAGATGAGTTATTAATTCTGTTTCAATTATGGGAGATTATAACTGGCAAAAAAGTATCTTCAATAATTGCAGAGTCAGCTTCACCAGCCTGATGTTCATCCCAGAAAAGCCAAATGAATAACAGATTCACTGTAAGCAATTTTCCAAATTTCTTGCAACAAGCACTATAATTTGCTTACAGGTGTAATGTGCCACCAATAATTGGACTAACTTGAATTCTGTTAGTGTAGCATCTGCTGATATCATTCCTTTCTCCTAATTGCAATTATTAGAGCTCTTTTTGACTTCGTCAATTTCCAATTCCAATGCACTGGTTGTTCAAAGCTATTTGAGTAATTATGATTGTTGTTCTCCAATCATGGATTAATTCTCTGAAGCATGAATTGGGAGATAATTCAGTGAGTCTCTTGTTTCACCATACAAACTGAGAAACGTTAAAGACAGAAAGTGCATGTGAATATGTATGGATGTGAATTCCTATCCACACACATATAACATATACTTAACTTCCAAAAATACATATATATATATACATATATATTTAAGTTCATTAAAATCTTGATTTTACAATGTTTATATAGTATATTAGCTTTTTCCTTTGAAATGGGGATAATATCAACCCAAACACTACAATTTGTTTCCCAAAACATTACAGTAATTTAATACTTAACAGTTAATGTTAAGGGGATATTGTCCCTTTGTTCATGTTGTTATGTTTGTTGCAGGGAGAGGTTATCTGTGTCGGGTCTATTTTATGTTAATTGAGTAGTTATGAAAACAAGAGACTTATTTTGGGCTCAGTCCACTCACCTGCTTGTGCAGCCGACAACCTGGGCTCAAATACATGAGCTAAAGTCCTACAATGTGTCTTGATGGACTCATATCAATCATAATTATGCTAATTATCGTTAATGAGAATGTGATGGGAAAATCAATACGTGAATGTTTAAATAAACTTGCTATGCTTCACAATGATTTTCTCATAATGATCATATCTGTACTAGCTTTATTAATAAGTGACCACCAGGCAGAGCAGGCAACCCACTTGTTTAACTTTGTGTAGTGCAGTGAACGTAAGGTTTTGAAGGAAAGCTAAATCAATCTGAAATTCTTTTCTAGCCGTACCAATAATTTTATCAACTCTGAAACTCAGTTCCCTCATCTGTAATGTTGACATAATAAAATCTCTCTTATAAAGTTAGGAGGAAGAGAGTTGACACATATTGGGATCATAGCAGATAGTGCTCAGCAAAGAGGAAGTACTAAAGCAATGGTATTTATTACATGCTAAGTTGAGACTTAGAAAGTAATATAAGACCCTCAATAATGAAATGTTACATAATTCAGGAAAAATAATGACTTTAAGAGAATTAGTTACATAAGGACTCAGAAGTTGGTTTTACTGGTTTTATTCATAAAATACCTTAAAATTTGAATACATAAAATAAATCGAAAGCTTAAAGTATGTTTCACCAGGGCGCCTGGGTGGCTCAGTGGGTTAAAGCCTCTGCCTTCAGCTCAGGTGGTGATCCCAGGGTCCTAGGATCAAGCCCCGCATAGGGCTCTCTGCTGAGCAGAGAGCCTGCTTCCCCCTCTCTCTCTACCTACCTCTCTGCCTACTTGTGATCTCTGTCAGATAAATAAATAAATCTTTTTTTTTTAAAAAGTACATTTCACCATTTATAGCTGAAGTTATCCACCTTTTGGTTTTATAATCAAATGCATTTCAGAAATCTCAGTCTCACTCACAGACTCAATTCACTAGTAAAAAATTGTACTTACATTATAGATCACTAATGAGTGCATGCTATGTGCTAAGTGCATCAACCTACATTAGCTCAGTTATCAATTATGGTAAATCTATGTGATAATTGTTATGGTAGCCATTTTTTTTTTCAATTTAAATTTTAGGTAGTTAACATGCAGTGCAATATTGGTTTCTAGAGTTGAATTCAGTGATTTATCATTTACATATGGCACCCAGTGCTCATCAGAACAAGTGTCCTCCTTAACACCCATCACCTATCTAGCCAATCCCCCACCCCTCTCCCTCCATCAACCCTCAATCTCTTGTCTATCCTTAAGAGACTCTTATGCCTTGTTTCCCTCTCTCCTTTTATTTGTTTCCCCCATCCCCTATATTCATCTGTTTTCTGTTAAATTTCACATATGAATGAGATCATATGGTATCTGTCTTTCCCTGATTCACTTCACTTAGCACATTATACTTTAGCTCTATCCACATCATTGGAAATGGCAAGATTTCATTCTTTTTGGAGGAATGATTTCATTCATTCCAATATAGTGGAATATTGTTCAGCCACCAAAAATAATGAAATCTTGCCAAAAAAAGTATATATATATATTTCATATATATTATATATATATATGTTTCATATATATATATATACTCTTTTTTCATATATATATATATATATGAAAAAAGTGGTCTATATACCACTCTTCTTTAACCATTCATTAGTTGACAGACATTTGGGCTTTCTTCATACTTTGGCTATTGTTGATAATGCTGCAATAAACATTGGGGTGCATGTATCTCTTTGAATCTGTATTTTTGTATCCTTTGGGTAAATACTTAGTAGCACAATTGCCAGATCATAGGGTAGTTCTATTCTTAACTTTCTGAGGAATCTCCATACTGTTTTCCAGAGTGGCTGCACCAGTTTGCATTCCCACCAACAGTGCCAAGATCAAAGATCTGTTGTTTCTCATGTTGTTAATTTTAGCCATTCTTACAGCTGTGAGATAGTATCTTATCAGAGTTCTGATTCATAGTTCCCTAATGAGTGATGGTGAGCTTCTTATGTGTCTGTTAGCCATCTAAATGTCTTCTATGAAAAAGTGTCTATTCCTGTCTTCTGCCCATTTCTTATCTGGATTATTCAGTTTTTGAGTCTTGAGTCTGGTAAGTTCTTTGTAAATTTTGGATGTTAACCCTTTATCAGATATGTCATTTGCAAATACCTTCTCCCATTCCATAGGTTGCCTTTTAGTTTTGTTGACTGTTTTCTCTGCTGTGTGGAAGCATTTCTTCCTGATGAAGTCCTAATAGTTCATTTTTGCTTTTGTTTCTTGCTTCTGGCAACGTGTCCAGTAAGAAGTTGCTGGAGCTCAGGTCAAAGAGGTTGCTGTCTGTGTTCTCCTCTAGGATTTTGATGGTTTCCTTTCTCACATTAAAGTCTTTCATCCATTTTGAATTTCTTTTTGTGTATGGTGTAAAAAAGTGGTCCAGTTTCATGCTTCTGCATATTGCTGTCTGCTTTTCCCAACACCATTTGTTGAAGTAACCATTGTTTTTCCATTGATTATTCTTTACTATTTTGTCAAAGATTAGTTGACCATATAGAGGTGGGCCCATTTCTGGGTTCTTTATTCTGCTCCACTGATCTATGTGTCTGTTTTTGTGCCAGTACCATGCTGCCTTGACGACTACAGCTTTGTAATATACCTTGAAATCCATAATCAAGATGCTTCTAAGTTTTGTTTTTCTTTTTCAGAATTGCTTTGACTATTCAGGGTCTTCTGCAGTTTCATACAGACTTTAGGATTGATTGTTTTAGCTCTGTGAAAAATGCTAGTGGTATTTTGAGAGGGATTGCATTAAATATGTAAATTGCTTTGTGCCTATATTGTAGCCATTTTAAAGATAATTTAATAGAAGTTCAGACAAGTTAAATAATTTTCATGCTTTCATATATTAGTAGAGCTATGATTAGAGTCCCCAAAGTTCAACTCTAAAGTCCAAAGACAGTGAAGGACCAATGGTAGAGATACCATTTACCTGATTATGAGATAGACCTAACATAGGCCCAGTCCCATAAAAAAAGGGCCTTGTGTGGACCCAACTTTCAAACTAACCCATACAAAAAGTCCTAATTAAAAATAAGTAAATAGGGCGCCTGGGTGGCTCAGTGGGTTAAGCCGCTGCCTTCGGCTCAGGTCATGATCTCAGGGTCCTGGGATCGAGTCCCGCATCAGGCTCTCTGCTCAGCAGGGAGCCTGCTTCTCTCTCTGCCTGCCTCTCTGTCTACTTGTGATCTCTCTCTGTCAAATAAATAAATAAATAAAAATCTAAAAAAAAAAATAAGTAAATAAAAAGGCAGCTTCTGGAAGTAGCACATTTAATTTGTTTAGTACTTAAGACTGCACACAGATGAATGGGGAGATCAAGCTGTAACTACAGATTGCATATGGAATAGCAAGGTTCTTACCTAAGGCATTTGAACTGTTTTGTACAGTCAAAATCAAGTGCATGGCATCTCTGCTGTGACTTTTGTTGGTTCTTTGCCATTTCTGTTGGTTCCCGTCAAGTACTAAATGGTTTGTCCAACAGCTGAATATCATTTAGATGAAAAGTGGGTTTTTCTCAGGGTAGACAAAAAAATTTCTCAGAATTGTCAAGTTGGTGCAAAGCCTAATGATTCAGTGGACATATATGGATCAACTATAATATGGCAGGAAAAATCAGAGAGGCTAGAACTATAATCAGGGCAATGCACTAAAGGAGAGAAGAGACTGCAGACAAAGCAATGGGAATGAGTCCACTAATGTACGTAAAACCTAGTGCTGAGCAAATTCAAGGTGATGATATAATACTACATTCCCTTCCCCTTCCACTTCCACGATATCCATCACTGATCATTCGTGATCCTCATTTTCTCCCAACAAGCCTGAAGAGGGTTCACTGAATTCCTTTGAAACCTGTGAAACAAGCGGCCAGTTCTGACTGGTAGAAGTTGATGTGGATGGAATCTAGTGGTTCTTGAGTACACAATATTTAATTTAGTAAATGTTTACTGAGCACTGCCATGAGTAATGTCAGTCCATTTTTGCACTCAAACTCACCCAAGAAAGTATAGTCTTTCAAATCTAAACAAAACCAAATATTTTTTTAATAACCAGAGGAAAGGATAATGTAACAACTTGAGATTTTTTTCCAATAGTAAATTTTATATTAGATTTATACAAACATACAAAGCACTTCTGCAATTATAGATAATCTTTAAAAACTCTGAGAAAAAATTGAAAGTTAAAGAAAAATTGATAAGGAAAACTCCAGATGTTTAAACTTAATATTCAGTCTCAAACAGTGAAGGGTATGTGAAGTTGTGTTTTTATAGCTATTGCTTTGTTTTGTTTATTTGTTTTTTCACAAATTGACTACTCACCCCACAGCTTCTTCCACAGGCCACATGAACAAAACATCTCTACAACCTTACGTACATCAGCACAGTCAGGTAGCTGGAAATTCTGGAGGGCCACAGAAAGCTATGGCTGACAGTAAATAGTAATCTAGGTTAATTACTGAAAATGGGATTGTCCAGCAAGAGAAAATCTGGTATCCCAGTGACAGAACTCTTATAACCAAACACTATTAAGAGACCTACACCAGCAGGAAGAGAGATCTACAGCACACCTTTCAGCAAAGGCATTAGAAAGAAAAATTCTGGGAACAAGGGAGGCATTATATAATCTGAGCATGTTATTCAAACAAATGTTCAAGCAAAATCTTTACCAGAAATACAGTGAAATATGGTGGCTTTGTCTCAGGAATGAGGCAGAAATTCAAACTAGAGAAGTGGGCTACAAGGTCAGAGCTGGACTGCCGCTGTCTCCTCAGTTCTAAGTCCTCTGAGTATTGTCTTTGGGAAGTAAAAGACCTGAAACCCCAAGTCCAGATTCCAGCTGTGCTACTCATTATTTGTGTAACCTTGGAAAAACTGCTTTGCCCTTCTGAACTTCAGTTTTCTCATCTATAAACTACTGTTAGCCTACTTACTCTGCAGGGATATCTTAAAGATTAAATAAGAAAGCATGATTTAAATGCCTTATACAGTATCTAGTGCATAAGTGGACCTCAGTAATCTACTTGAATCCACTATGGAATTGTACCTCCTCGTCCACAAATGTTGTCAGGATCAGGCCTGGACTTTGATACAGGATAGGGAGAGAAGTGGACTTCAAGTAGCTCAGTAGCTCCTCCATGGTGAGGATACTATGTTAAAGGAAGGCAGTGAAGTATGGACAGTTGGATTCAGAAGCCAATGAAGGGCTTATTCCTCAAGTCAACATTGGTTTCCTTTTTGGACCAGTTCAGTTCAAAAAAGAAAAGACCAAACCAAATAAAATTATTAGTAACTTTTTCAGCAAAAAAAAAAAAAAGGGCAAAGATCACTTCAAGGGTTTTTCTTCCTGCGAAGAAAATGCCCCCAAATAAAAGTAAAGAAGGTAACTGGTTCATCACTGCAAGGGGGAATTCAGCTTTCAGTGCAGCTTCTTGAACTAACTCCCCCCTCAACCATATGCACCAGACAAAGCCCACTGATGGTGTGTGGAACGAGCTGTAAGAGAAAAGACTCCTACATATGGCTCAGTCTCATTACAGTCATACCTTCTTGCAGCCATTTCCACAAGATTAAGGCTGAGAAGGTTTTGTTTGGGAACGATGTAAATGAGAGAGGCTGGGAGCTCAGCTGCGGAGAAGTAGAGGCAATATATGAAATTGGCTTGCTGCATGTCATTTCATATGCATTTAATGTTTTGATATGCTTTTGAGAAGAACTGCCAATAAAGTACTTCCTTGCTGCCATAGAGAAGAATATATATATAAAAAAAAAAAATTCCACAATCTCTTGGACTAGGTAATGGTGTGTTTTCTTCCCTTTTTGGAAAGCTGTATAGGAAGATTTTAAATACATGCTGCTTCTTTCTCTCTCTCTTCCTCTCTCCATATATATATATATATATATATATATATATATATATATATGCACACACACATATACACACACATACATATACACACACATATACTTTCTTATTTTTATGTATACGCCCACACAAATATATCCTATCATAAATATGTATTATATATATTATGTTAACAATATATTATGATAATGATATATGTAATGTAGCTTTTATTGCGATAATTTGGGAACCTTTTCTTGTATTGGGTTTCACTGAAAGTCACATAAGAAACAAGCAAATCTTCAGCCAAATAGTTCTTCATTATTGCAATAACCCTAAGAGCCCACAATGTAGTTCAGAATATCAAACAGTACAAAGCACTACATGTGAACCTCTGGATAGTACTACCTCATGCTTACATCTATGAAATTATTACAATAGATTTATTCCAGGTCATAACTCTTTCTGGTTTCCAAATATATGATATAGAAGAAAGCAGAGATAAGTAAATGCTCTCTTTCAGATGGTTAAGATACTCAGAAAAGTGATTATTTCTTTCCACTGCACTAACCACTCACATAACTCATTGAGTGATGATTTGTCTCCAATTAGGGACTCCAAAACTGATGAATACGAGTGAGCTCCTGGGTTATCCATAAGCCTCTATAAAAACATAATGTTGAATTTTCCATATGTATGGGATGTGTATTTTTCTAGGGAAAAGATCCATAGCTGATAAGAATTCTCAGATATGTGATTCCCACTAAATATAAAAATAAACAGCTACTACCTTTGAGTATGTTTGCCCTGAGTTATATCTCAAATCAAAAAATGTATTCCTACCAAATATGAGAATTACTGGAGGCACAATAGAGTATAGTGTAGTGATGCAACTCCTTCATTTTCTACTTCCAACTTCAGTAATGGCGGTGACAAAAAAATTTTTTTTAAAAAATTGTACTCAAATGGGAAGGTATGTTTTCTGTTTAGTCTGAACAAATAACCAGAAAATATTAATTTAGGCGAAGGTTTCTAAAGAGTTGTTGTACACACGTATGTGTTTTATTAATTAATAATGCCAAACATGCAGAAGTATTACCTTTCATGGCTCAAAAATCAATACAGCTATCCCAAATAATCAGTATTGAACACTATGGATTTTGCTTTTAGATAAAGACAGCATATCTTTATTTTAAGTCATGTAATCTCAAACTCATCTTTATTTTTGTCTGCATTCAGTTTTATGCCAGGACTTATCTATATGTAAATACAAAGAGTCGATACAACCATTTCTCTGAAAAATTCAGGGTATTTCCTCTTATCACCTATAGTGTTATCACACTGGGTAAAAAAAATCTTGGTTCTTTTCTTTATTTTCCCTTCTCTGGTATTTCCTCATGGGAAGAAGAATGCTAATCTGAAAGCTCCATAGTCCCAGTGGCTGGAGTCCTGTTAGAGTCAGTCTCAATGCACAATGCAGCCTGTTGCCTCTGGCCCTCCCAAAACTGTCTCTACCTGGGCACACTATGCGTATTAGGCAAGGGCTGTGTTTTAGCTTTTCCAGCGTTCCTCCCAGTCATTGACTAAGTCAACAAAGTTATATATGTCATGGTCTGGATTTGAAGCAAGAAAAACAAAGGCTTCTCCTTCTCCCAGTCCAGCATAACCAGTTATCAAGCTCATGTTTTGCCCCATTAGACTATTTTATAGTACATTCTTATCTGATAACACTACAAAACCGAAGAACGATGAGGGGAAGCCCAAGCCATACTTCCAACAAACTTTAAGTGTAGAATACTCTTTCAGAGAATCTAAAAAAAGAGAGAGAGAAAAATAAAATAAAAGCAAAAATAGAACCTGTTACCAATGATCTCAACAGTGAGGGAAAGGCATACCTTGTTTCATTGTACTCCCCTTATTGTGTTTTGCAAATACTGTGTTTTTATAGAGTGAAGGTTTCGGGCAATCCTACATCAAGCAAATCTATTGGTACCATTGTTTAATGAGTTTTTTAAAAGCTCACTTTGTGTCTGCATATCCTATTTTGGTAATTCTCACAATATTTCAAACGTTTTCATTATTACTGTATTTGCTCCAGTGATCCTGATCAGTAGTCTGATGTCACTATTGTAATTATTTGGGGGCATAAACTGTGCCCATACAAAGTGATGAATTTAGTCAATACATTACATGTTCTGACTGCTTTAACAACCAACTATTTCCATCTCCCACCCTCTCTTCAGGTCTCCCTATTCCCTGAGACATAGCAATCTTGAAAATTAGGCCAATTAATAACTCTACAATGGCTTCTAAGTGTTCGAGCGAAAGGAAGAGTTGCCAATCTCTCACTTTAAATCAAAAGCTAGAAATTATTAACCTTAGAGAAGAAGGCATGTCAAAAGCCAAGACAGGCCAGAATGAGGCCTCTTGTACAAAACAGATAGTCAAGTTATAAATGCAAAGGAAAAATTCTTGAAAGAAATTAAAAGTGCTACTCCAGTAAACACATAAACAATAAGAAAGTGAAACAACCTTATTACTGATATGGAAAAAGTTTCAGTGGTCTGGGCAGAAGATCAAACCAGCCATAACATTCTCTTAAGCCAAAGCCTAACTCAAAGCAAGGTCCTAATTCTTCAATTCTGTGAAGGCTGGGAGAGTGAAGAAGCTTCAGAAGAAAAGTCTGAAGCTAACAGAAAATGGTTCATGAGGTTTAAGAAGCTTTCTCCATAACATAAAAGTGTAAGCAAATGCTGATATAGAAACCAGAAAATTCTCCAGAAGATCTAGTTAAGGTAATTAATGAAGGTGGTTACACTACAGGATAATTTTCAAAGTAGGCAAAACAGTCTTATATTGAGAGAAGGTGCCATTTGGATTTTCATAACGAGAGAGGAGAAGTCAATGCCTGACTTCAAAGCTTCAAAAACCAGGTTCTCTTGTTCAGGGCGGTTGACTCAATTGAGGCCAATGCCCACTGACCATTCTGAAAATCTTAGGGACCTTGAGAATTGTGGTAAATCCACTCTGCCCCTGCTCTGTAAATGGAACAACAACAAAGTGTGGATAATAGCACATCTGCACATCTGTTTATAACATGGTTTATTGAACATTGTAAGCCCACTGTTGAGACCTACTACATAGGAAAAGAAAATTCCTTTCAAAATATGACTGCTCATTGACAAAGCACCTGGTCACCCAAGAACTCTGACGGAGATGTACAATGAGATTAACGTTGTTTTCATGACGGCGAAGACAATGTCCATTCTGCGGCCCATGGATCAAGGAGTAATTTTGACCTTCAGGTCTTATCCTTTAAGAAATACATTTTGAGGGGCGCCTGGGTGGCTCAGTGGGTTAAAGCTTCTGCCTTCAGCTCAGGTCATGATCCTAGGGTCCTGGGATCGAGCCAGCATGGGGCTCTCTGCTCAGCAGGGAGCCTGCTTCCCTTCCTCTCTCTCTCTGCCTGCCTCTCTGCCTACTTGTGATCTCTGTCAAATAAATAAAATCTTAAAAAAAAAAAAAAGAAAGACAAGAAATACATTTTGAGGGGTGCCTGGTGACTCAGTCAGTTAAGTGTTGGGACTCTTGATTTTTGCTCATGTCATGATTTCGAGGTTGTGAAACAGAGCCCCAAGTTAGGCTCTGTACTCAGCAGGGAATCTGTTTTTCCTCTCTCTCTGCCCCTCCCGCAGCTTTCTCTCTCTCTCCTTTTTCTCTCAAATAAATAAATAAATCTTAAAAAAATACATTTTGTAAAGCTATAGCTGCTATAGAGAGTGGTGACAGATCTGGACAAAGTAAATTAAAAACACTCTGAGAAACATGCTAGATGCCATTAAGAACATGTGTGATTCATGGAAAGAGATCCAAGCACCAACATGAGCAGGAGTTTAGAAGAAAGTGATTCCAGCTCTCATGGATGACTTTGAAGGGTTCAAGACTTCAGAAGAAGTCACTGCAAATGTGCTGGGCAAGAAAACTGGAATTAGAGCCTGAAGATGTGACTGAATTGCTGCGATCCCACGATAAAAGCTGAATAGAGGAGGAATTATTTCTTACAGATGAGCAGCGCGGTTTCCTGAGATGGAATACATCCCTGGTGAAGATATTGTGGAGATTGGTAAAATGACAACAAAGGATGCAGAATATTACATAAAGTTAGTTGACAAAGTAACAAAAGCAGCGTTTGAAAGGACTGAATCCAATTTTGAAATAAGTTCTGTGGGTAAAAGGCTTGCAAACAGTCTCACTTGCTACAGAGAAATCCTTTGTGAAAAAGGAGTTAATCAATGTGGCAAACCTCGGTGCTGTCTAATTTTTTTAAATGCAATACCCACCCCAACCTTCAGCAACAACCACCTTAATCAGTCAGTAGCCACCAACATTCAGGGAAGACCCTCCACCAGCAAAAGGACTGTAACTCACTAAGAGCTCAGATAATTAGGATTTTTT
Organism: Meles meles; assembly: GCF_922984935.1. Classification (NCBI taxonomy): domain Eukaryota; kingdom Metazoa; phylum Chordata; class Mammalia; order Carnivora; family Mustelidae; genus Meles; species Meles meles. Next base: position 27,464,220 of record NC_060073.1, read on the forward strand.
TAGCAATAAAGTATTTTTTAATTAAGGTATATATATTTCTTTGAAATCATGCCATTGCACACTTAAGAGACCACAGTATAGTCTAAACATAACTTTTATATGCCCCGAGAAACCAAAAAATTCATTTGAGTCGCTTTATTGTCATGGTTTGGAACCAAACCCACAATTATCTCCAAGGTATGCCTATATCAGATTCTGGGTGCAAAGTATATGGGAAAGTACCGGCAAATATTTTTGCCAAGTTTTTCTACAAAATTTGGATTTGGAGCAACCACTGACCAAAGCCAACCACATCATTAACACAAGGTCAAGAGCATATGAATATACTCAGTACAATGGCAAGACACAGACCTACCAACTTCACATGCTTAATTGGTGCTAAAAACAGTTAATAAAATCATCTCCAGCCCAGAACCCTCATAGTAATCTGGCTAGGCAGAACCTTCTCTCAAATGACCAGAAAATCGAGATTTGTTATAACCCTCAGGGCAACAATCTAAGCCAAAAGTGAACTCAATCTTTACACTATATATATACTCACTGCCAAAGAAAAATGTTTAACTCAAATTTCCTCTGCTTTAGGAAGAGGAAGAAGAGACAAAATGATGCTTTGCTTATTTTTGTTTTTTTATTTTAAATTTACTAATGAGAGATAAAACCTGCAAACCAGGAGAAAGTCCTACCTCCTAGGTGAAATATAACTATAAAAATCTTCTATTTTGAAGAAATTAATGATTCATTTTATAAAAGTTTATTAACTAACTGATGCATGTAAATGTTTTAGAGCCCAATCACCAGCATCTATTATATGGTGTTTAAAATGAAACATAAAGGCATATGGCCAACAGGAGCACCACAAACTGATGTTTTGAAACAGATCAGTGAATTTCAATAGATGAAACATTTCTCCTAATGTAGGTCACCATATACCCTCAGAGCCCTTTAGGACAATTACATTTGTCCAGATTATACATTCACTTTGGTTGCCACTTAGAAAAAATAACAAGCTCTAAATTTTACAAAGGAAGAAGATAATATTTATGTACTATTGAATTAAAATAGACTTGCTAGTATAGGTAATTTATATGCTTACATATGAAGGTTTCTGATACTGACTAAAGTGATGGTGGTGAACCAGAATGAAGAGAAACTGATTTCTCTATATATATTTTATTTATCTATTTGACAGAGATCACAAGTAGGCAGAGAGGCAAGCAGAGAGAGACAAGGAAGCAGGCTCCCCGCAGAGCAGAGAGCCCGATGCGGGGCTCTATCCCAGGACTCTGGGATCATGACCTGAGCCGAAGGCAGAGACTTTAACCCACTGAGCCAACCATGTGCCCCAAAGAAACCCATTTCTCAAATGAACTCCTTCTTTGGGGGCTGGGAATAGAGGTTGTGGAAAGAGTTGCCAAGGAAAATGATTCAAGCAATGAGTAGGTATTAAATAGTAATGATATTGACTGGGGGTGGGGCATTGGAAGTGGCCTCAGTTGACATCCAAAAAAGTAATCAATTGTCTTAAATACATCAAGCAAATAATGCGTTTACTGAAGCTGAAAAGTAGAAAGACATTCATTGAACTGAGGTTGCATGATGAAAATTTCTACCTAATTACTGACTTAGACCAATAAGGATGGAAGGGGATTCTTTGTCTGATTCGGCTGCTTCTCCACAAGCCCTGAGTTGGAATTTCTATTTAAAAGATTAACCAGGGCACCTGGGTGGCTCAGTAGGTTAAACCTCTGCCTTAGGCTCAGGTCATGATCTCAGGGTCCTGGGATCGAGTCCCACATCAGGCTCTCTGCTCAGCTGAAAGCCTGTGTCCCCCTCTCTCTCTACTTGCCTCTCTGTCTACTTGTGATTTCTCTGTGTGTCAAATAAATAAATAAAATCTTTAAAAAAAAATTAACCAGACAATGCCACAGCAATTTCATGAGAATCTACTCAACATCCTATTGACCTTCCAATTCCTTCTCTTCTGTGGATTCCTGGCTTCCCTAATTTCACCTTCAATTTTATCATGGCTGTTCTTAAATCACTAGAACTTGATCTGAATAGGTACTCTTTTTCAAGCTGTGGCTGAGAAGCAGCCCCTCCTATGCTTCTTGCTCACTTTTCACATTATCCTCAGGAAGAGTTTTAGTCCTTGTGGCTCCTAGGAATAAGAACATCCGAGCTGGTATGTTAACCATATCCCCATCCCTTGGTCTAGGGTGGAATGACCTCTTCTATGACAGATCTATTAGCCACAACACCTCATTTATTTCCAAACTTGTTATTTGTACATCTTTCTGGTAGTCTGCAATTATTTAGGACCTAAACACAAAACAGGTTTCAAATGAAGACCCAAAATCTATCAACGCGTAGAGGTGTATGGAAGTCTACACAGAAATGAATTCTAAGTTCATATCAAACCTCATTAAGATGGATTCCAGGGCCATATCCAGGTTGAGTGAGAAATAGCATATTTATTGATTAAAGTTAGTCATCCATGATATAGGTTGCAGAATCTCCCTTGATAAGTGGAGTTGAACCCTTAGCGCACAGGCGTCATATTTCCGTTCACTTAGAGAATTATGTTGCCTTCCTTCATTTGGCTACAGCTCCAATCTTTATATTACTACTAAACACACCAGTTCAGCTCACCCTGCCAACTTCACTGACGGGAATTTGTTCCAGGCCTTCCAAACACACTACCTGTTCTCCCATTTTAGCAATTCTTACAAAGAGTGAACAAATGACCCAAAAGCATATGCCTTGCTAGGGACTGACAGAAGATATCCAGCAGGAAAAAGTGCTCTCCTTCCTTCTAAGGTTGCAATGAGATCATGTATTTCTGGAACACTAGTGGCCATCTTTTCTGCTTGCAAGGAGGAAGACCAACTGCCAGAGAAGCAAGCAAGACCAACATGTTTACATGTATACACACACGTGTGCATGTGCCCACACACATAAACAACAAAGAAGCAGAGATATGTGGTGCTGAAAAAAAAGGACAGAGAGAGGGTATTCCAGAAGCATTAATCATTGTCTTGATTCCTCTGAGGAATTTATTTCTTTGTAATTTTTTTTGATTAGGTAAAGTACATCTTTTCTAGCTGAACAGGTAATTTCCTTTTGCTCCAGCCATGTATTATTTTTTATTTCTAGTATTATTCAGTGCATATAATTTGCTTGGCTACTATTGTAAATAATAAAAATATAGCTACAAACAGAATAGATCAAGACCTGACCTCATAGAGCTCGTACTCTGGTGGAGAGATAGATAATGAAAAAATATATATACACACACATATATATATGTAATTATTTAAAGTGTGTTAAGTAGTGATACATGCTAAGAAAAAGAAAATGAAGCAGAATAGGAATATGGGTGCTGCTGAAGGTAAAGGGGTGTTAAAAATTGATACAGTGTAGCCTGGAAAAGTATTTTGAATTAGTCTTCTGTCATATCACCACAAAATTTTTTATTGCAAAGTCCAATATTGTGTGGGTCCCTCATCCTATGAATTTTACTTATCACCTTTTTAAATTTTAATCTTCTACACTACCCTCATATTGTCACTGAAAGAGTCTATCCCACAAGACCATGGCATGATCTATTTTGTAGTGATTATTCAACTTTTTAGATGTTTTCATTGTACTTGTTTTTTAATCCTGTCATCTTTACAGTATTAGGTTGCTTCAAAAACTCAAATTCATACTCCATCTGAAGCAACAATGACTGTTTGCAATAGTTTTTAACAATGAACACAGTTGCTTTATCAGCTTTCGCTGCAGTCCTAATTGTATAAAAACAACCGCAAAATCTCAGTAGTTTACAACATTTTATTTCATGCTCGTGATTTGGCAGATTTTTGATCTCATGATGGATCAGAGGAGCTTGAGAGAGAGGAGTGGCAGCCTGTTTCTTTAAGGACATGGCTCAAAACTGGCATCCTATCCTTTCCTTCTAAATTCCATTGGTCAGTGCAAGTCACAAAGTCAAGCCCAACAAAAACGGAATGGAGATGAATGTTCCACTTCTACTGAAGCAAGGCAGAGAGGAAAGGAAGAATTTTTACTAGATTATATAATCTACCATACTCACCAAGTGTAATTCTATAAGCTGATCACTATAATCCTAGGGTGTGATCTAAATATGGCTACACAGTGGAAATTCTGGAAAGAATTTCTATATCTACACCTACTTAGGTGATATAGAAAGATACTGATACTGATAGAGAAAGAACTGCCAAAAGAGAGACAGGACTTTAAAAACATATGCAAATGTGATAAGCCCACAAATGGAATATCTGCATATATTTACCTAAACATGCTGTATTATGCCTCCCCTACCCTCTATCTAAATACTCTGACCTTCATAATTGATATTCTCCTTTGCAATGCCCTGCTAGGCATTCTATGCTCTCTAATTTAACTTTGCTTCCTATACTTGCCCCTTATAACAGAATGTGTATAGAACTGGAATACATTTATTACTGTAATTTATAAAAAATGTGCTATATCAACAGTTTATCAGCATTATGAGTATTCTGTCCATGTACACTATACATTCACCTCTATGCACCCACGCATGGCTCAGGTCCTAGCTGTAGGAATATTCAAATATCAGAAAATCCATTTAACCTAAGTGATCTTTAAAATTTCTTGCTACTATAATATTATAAGGATTTGGATTTTTTTTTTTTTTAAGAAGTATCAGTCATTCTCCAATGCCCAAAATCCTTGACAGCGGTGATCAAAAAAGTTATTTTGTTTGCTGCATTTAAACAGCATTTGCTCCATCCTTCAGCTCCCAACCTTGGATTTCTTATCCTCAGGGTCCTCTTCTCATTCAGCGTTCAGTTGTGCTCAGTCTTTGGATTGATGTTCATTCTGCCGATCATTACAGCAACAATTTTGGCAGACAAAGCAACTCCTGTGCACAGCCAGGTGTTCACTTTGGCACCCTCACCCCAGGAAGGGGTTGACTCAGATGTTTCCCACACCTGTGAATTGGCTGCCCAACGCTGGCCAGCTCCCATGAACTTAATTATCATGCTCTATTTCAAAATTCACACACACACAACACACACACACAAAGTGAAGAGAACATGCACAAAAATTCAGATGTGGCTGCTTCCTGCCATCCCCTGCCACATGATCCCCAACAGAACACTACCGTAAACAAATCAGTGTTTCTTCATCATTTTAGTTTGATTTGTAGGATGTGGAAATGGAATGAGACTCATTATCTCTGAAAAGCTGATTAATTCCAGCAGTGAAATCATCTCTGTGTTTGCCCACTGGATTGTGACGAAGGTGCTTAACCTATAATCCATGAGTAAATTAAAGGTCCATGAATAATCTTGACATTTGACATGTCTGTTTTGGGGGCACATTAAGTTTAGACATCAAAAGGTGGAACTTAATAATAAAATAAAATTATAAATAGAATTAGACTTCAAAAACATTCTCATAACGTTCTGTTTTCTTACTCTCAGCCAACAATTCACTTTAATTCCTCAAGGAAAAATATTTTTGAATATTCTGAATAGCCATTCATTTGCTTAATACTTTTCTAGCTGTTCTGTTTATTTTGGCTACTGTACCAACCAAATGATCATAACTTGATGCTTATTTTTCATAATCAGAACTAGGGTACTGGCATAAGAACTAGCATATAAATCAATGGAATAGATTTGAGATTTCAGAAATAAAACCACATATGCATAGTTAAATGATTTTTGACAAGGGTTCTAAGACAACTTGATAAGGAAAAATTAGTCTTTTCAACAAATGATGTTGGGATAACTGGATATCCACAGGCAAATTAAGTTGGACATGTTCCCAGCATAAGTAAAATTAACTCAAAGTCCATCAAAAACCTAAATGGAAAATATAAAACTTTATAATTCTTGGAACAAAATACACATAAATGTTCATGGTAAATGTTCATGACCATGAATTAGGCAATGGGTTCTTAGATACAACACTTAAAGCACATGCTAACCAAAGGAAAAAAAAAAACAAAAACAGGCAAGTTGGACTTCATCAAATTTAAAATTTTTTGCCTCAAAATTCACTATCAAGAAAATGAAAGGACAATCCTCCAAATGGGAGTTAAAAACTTCCAAATCATATATCTGATAAAAGTCTTGTATCCAGAACATATAAAAAGCTCCAAATTTTTAAAAAATGGGCAAAGAATTCTAATATACATTTCTCTAGAAATACAAAAATGACCAATGAGCACATGGAAAGATATGCAACACCATTAGTCATTAGGGAAATATGAGTAAAACAGGATACCACTTTACCTCCATTAGGATAGCTATAATAAAAAATAAATAAATAAAATAAAAAGTTGGCAAAGACAGAAAAAAATTGAAACCCTTTTATGTATTACTGATGGGAATGTGAAATGGTGCAGCCACCTGGAAAATAGTTTGACAGTTCTTCAAAAGGTAAACATATAGTTACCATATGATGGAGGAACTTCACTCCTAGATATATACCCAAGACAAATGAAAACATATTTTCATGCAAAAAATTGTACAGGAATGCTCACGGTAGTATTATTCACAATAGCCCCAAAGTGGAAACAACCCTAGTGGCAATCAACTGATGAATGGATAAATATAATGTAATATATCCATACAAAGGATATTAAAGGAGTAATTAACCAAAGTTAATTGGTTAAGGAGTATTAACCAAAGGAGTATTAACCAACCATGGAAAAGAATTAAACACTGATAAATGCCACAAGGATGAACCTTGAAAAAACTATGCTAAGTGAAAGAAGCCACACATAAGAGACCACACACATATTGTGTTATCCATTTATATGAAATTTCCAGGATAGGCAAGTCCATAAGACAGAAAATAAATTAGTGGTTGCCAGGGACTTGGAGGAAGAGAAAATGGGAGTGACTGCTAATGGGTATAGGATTTTTTTTGTGGGAAAGATAAAGTTGTTCTGGAATTAGAAAGTATAGAATCTTTTGAATATACTAAAAAACATCACTGAATTGGATACTTTAAGAGGAATAAATATGATGTTATGTAAATTAAATTTCAGTAATAAAAAAATGAAAATCTATTGATACATTAAGCACCCATCAAGTGCTATTTGATGCACCACTCAAAATAATCATGTTGAGTGAAAGAAGCTAGACTTAAAAAAAAGGTATATACTTATATGATTCCACTTATATATCCTAGAAAATGCCAACTAAGTTACAAGAGGCAGATAGATCAATGGTTGTCTGATGGGAGGTGTGACAGGAGGGACTGATTTCAAAGAGGCATCAGTAAACTTTTGAGGATGATGGATGCATTCATTACCTTGATGGTGGTGAGGGTTCCACAGCTGTATACCTATGACAGAACTTATCAAATTGCACACTTTATACAAGGACTGGTTATTCAATTATCAATTATTTCTTAATAAAGTGGTTAAATGAAAAAAAAGGACACTGAACCTATTGGTGGTGAGTAAATCATCAAGTAGGAGGAGACAATGGATGAGTAGCCATCTCTTTGAGAATTTGTATCTATAGTACATGAACTTCAAAATTAGATCTGTTGAATCATAAAAACTCCAGATGCTGATGGTGCTAACCAGTCTCTTCTCCACAGATCTTCACTATTTTCAACAAGGTGCAATACAGGAGAAAGTGACAATAAAAACTGAATTTCATCTCAGTGAAGTCCTAGACCTCTGCAGCCCCACTCCATGTCCGCAAAGGAGCAGAGACACCATTCATCCTGAGGAAGCTCTCAAATTGCTCCCAACGAGAGCGGTTGGCCTCTGTCTTTTGCCTATGAACAGGGCAGGGCTGTGGACTTTTCTACCCGCAGTTCTCAAAGTCAGGCTTCGGGTCTGCCCCCTACTGTGGAAATTGAGGAACTTCCTCCAGATCATCAACAGACTCCTTGGGGTTAAGAGCATCAATTATCACGGTTCTCTGTGCTCTTGTGAAGCCCCAACTCGTGAAGCATATGTGACTATGGGCAGATGAAGAAAAAAGAAATGAATTTCATGAAAACCATTGGAAAGTCACAAGTTGGTGGCCTCCATGAACTTGTTTCTGTTCAGAGGGATGAGAAGCATATACTATCTTACTTCAACAATCTCAAGGAGGGGGTGCAACTCAGTTCCCTTTATTGGAACACCAGAATTATAGAGTTGGGTACAACTTTCTTGACAAAACAATAAAATACAAGATAACTGCTCAAAGTTAGAAGAACACTATATTTATCTCTCATATTAGCAGGCTCCTGGCGTGGGCAATTACTAAAATGTTGGGCCTGAAAAGAAGAAACAGCAGAAAACAAGGTCACAGGCATTTGTAAAGCCACCTAAAAATTATGCCCTAGACAGAGCTCCATGAGACATAGGTCTTTGTGTTTAACCTTAGGGCCTGAGAACAATACCTAAGAAAAAGCGCATTCAATAAATGACTGAATAAAATATTCTAAGTTTCCAATGGTTAAATGACTTATTGTCAGTGAAGTCCAGAATTACTTTAAAGAAAGTACCTCTTGGGCGGCTCAGTGGGTTAAGCAACTGCCTTCGGCTCAGGTCATGATCCCAGAGTCCTGGGATCGAGTCCCGCATCAGGCTCCCTGCCCCATGGGGAGTCTGCTTTTTCCTCTGACCTTCTCCCCTCATGCTCTCTCTCACTGTCTCTCTCTCAAATAAATAAAATCTTTTTAAAAAGAAAAGAAAAGAAAAGGAAGTACGTCTCACGTACATGTGTGCCACACATTCAGTCAGAGACTTAAATGGGACCCATGACCTAACCACAGTGAAGAATCACTTGTTTAGACCTAGAAATTACCATTTTAAACCTTCCTATTTGAGAACCAGGAAAGAAGGATAACTGGTTCCCAGGTGATCCCAGTTTGAAGGAGTGATGTAAGAGTCGAGATTTTAAACTGGATATTTGTTCCCAGATTCAAAATGCTTTCTCTGTTCAAATCCTTTTTACCTGGAATGCTCTTTCTCTAGCATGGTGGGGTCTATCTCATGTATCAACAGAGAAGGATTTCTAATCATGCTATAGCAGTGCTTCTCCCAGCCCAAATTATACTGTATTGTATCTCCTTGTAGTTTCCTAACAGCACTAACACATTCCACTAATATGTATTTTTTAAATTCGCTTTTAATTTGACTCCTACAACTAGAATCTAAGCTCCACGCAGGGAAGAACCTTATCTTTTCTGTTCTCTGCGGAACTTCCGATACTTGAAACAAAGACCAGCACACTGTAAACACTTAATTAACGTTTGTGAATGACTGAATGAATGAGTTTAAGTACAATAACTAGAAAAGGAAAACTAGTTGCATTCTTTGACTACGATGAAACTCTGGCTGGTCTCACCTGCAAAAATAAGGAAGGAACATATCCAGCTCCCAGTTCAGGAATTACAAGGATCCTTCCACTCCACAATACCAAACAGAGACCATTCATTCCACTCGAACAGTTCAATATTTTTTAACATCCACTATGATCCAAATATATTATTAGGCCCTGAAGACAGAAAGATTAAATAAAGCTTTCTGTTGTTTTCCCTGTTTGGAGAACAAGCGACATGAAAAGAGATGAAACCTGAAATCAAAAGACATCATCTCTAGGTAGTGCTTCCAACATGCTTAATGCAAGAGGAAAATGATGTAAATGATTAAACTCAAGTTTGGGGACAGTCTGTGAATTTTAATTATCTCTACTATCCCTGTCTCCCATTTCCATGGATAATTGAAAGTTGGCCATATTGCTAGGTAACGCTTCACTCCCTGCATAACTTGGCACTTAGAAAACGTTTTGCAAGAGAAGCAATTACAGCGATTGTCCCATCTGGGGCGGGTGGAGAGTGGATATAAACTGACTCTTGATGATATTTTTTCTCTTTCAACATATTTATAAGATACATTCTTCAAACTAGTTCTGAAAATCTTCACATATGTGTGGTCAGTTGCTATACCTGTCACCTGTGTGGGCAGAGAGGGGTACTCCAAGAAATAAATATGTGTCACTCCAGGTGCAGCTACTGTCTTTATTCCTTACAGAATGATGCTCTGAACAATAGCCATCATCTCCCCCCAGCATTTGTGTGCTGCGAGAGTTACCTTCAAGCTATCATTAAGCAAAGATTTGAAGACAAAAGTGAACAAAACATAGAATGGTTCCAAAGGGGGCTAGATTAACTTTGTTTGCCCTACAGACTTAGTGATGATTTACAGATTTTTCAAATTGTTTTAAGAACCTCCTTTGTTCAACCCCTTACCTTTCTCCCACTAGTCACTTTGACACCTTTAGACTTTTTAAAGCATGGGGCTTAGGGCAACCCTTCTTAAGTGTGAATGCCTGGGAGTATCTGCTATGTTCTCCACCCACTTTCTAATAGCCATTCCCAGGTAGTTGTCTAGGATGGGACTTGCAGAGCCTCTCAAACATTGCTCTGACCCTCCATGGCACAGGCAGAGCAGAAAGATTTTTCCAGCAAAAGAAAGGAGCAGGCATTTGAGCCCTGGGCTAAGGAGGATGCCTTTGGTGTTATCAAACAAAACTGTCCGTGTTTCCTAATATGTTAATTGGTATAAGGGTCTCTGTTGTATATATTGAAGGCAGGTTTCTGGATCAGAAAAATAAAACTCACTGATACCTCAAAAACCATCAGGATTTACGATTAAAAATATCAGTATCAAAAAAAAAAAGGTTGTTTCTGATGTCAGTAAATTTGGGTAATCCTTTTCCTTTGGGTAGTAGACTGAACTTTTCAGGGTATATCTCAGTCCCCTTTCAAATTCTTTTGCTTATTAAAAATTTTAAAAAGGGGAAAAGCACTTTTATGCTTAAAGTTATCATAAAAGTTATGATACAGGTAAGATTCTTTGACATCTTATTACCCAAAGAGCTACTCTCAGGCAAGTTATTCCTCCAAATTCCCATGGTATCTTCTGATTCTTTTTTTTAAGAACAGAAAACAGATTTCTAATGTAATAATTGAAACCATTTTTCCTTACCATCATCAGAAATTCACAGAGGTCTCCTACTGCACTAGGTAATTTGTGGAAATGCCGCTGTGGATGGATGATTCAGAGCACTGGAAACATTTGCTGACCTTCCTAATCAGGTTCAGATCTGCCATGTCCTCCTACAGTGTCCTGTACATTTCCTTTGCGGAACTTAGGACAACGGCAATTGATTATTTGTGTGGCTTTTGCTGACTAAGCTCTACATGTGTGTCATTATGTTAAGTGCTTTGCAAATGTTATATAATGTAATCTTTAAAATAACCCTGTGAGCTTGATACTTTCATTAAGTCAATATTATAGAAATGAAAAATGTGTCTGAGTGATGCGAGGTAGCTCAAGGTCACACACTTTGTAATTGGCAGTGCCCCGAGTGACCAAGAGTTATGTGACCTCAAAGGACATGATCTTAACCACCATGCAAACTGACTTTCCAGTTGAAAAACTAATGCTGGATTTTTTTAAAAGGCATTTTTAGTTGTTCTTTAGGAGTAGTAAATTGAAGAATGCAATGCAAGAGATCGTCCTCATCTTGCTATGGAATCCCAAGACCGAGTAAAGAAACTGTAAAATGCAGCTAAGACCAACAACCTTCAAAAAAAGTATAGTCACACAAGACAGGAGTAGATTGCAAAAATCCTGGTGCAGCCTGTGAATGGTGAAAAGGATTTATTTAGAAATGTATACACACAAATGTTCCTTTAAATTTGTTATTTGCAAATGTAGAGATAGATATGCTCTTAGGGTTTTTTTTTAATAACAAAAGAATAAACAAGAAGGTATCAAGTCACCCTAAATCCTATCAGTGAGAAATAACAATTGGCCAGCCTTCAGTGTACTTCATTCAGGATGGTGAGGTTTTATATGCATATATGTATATAATATGATGATCTCGTAAATTATTCTATCAGGTTAAGTAGATAGACAGAATCACAAGATTATTATTTATAAAGACATCACTGAAAATGGATTCATATTCTTTGTACTTAAAAAAATATTGAGATTAATTTCAATTAAAATTAACATATGTAATAAAAATGTTGGCTTTTAGCTAAACTAAGATAGTTACCAAATTGAGAGAAGTGTTTCTTAACAGTAAAAGGTATTACTAAAATATCTTGATACAAAATTTAATTAAGAACTGTGAGAAATACTGAGGTTGAAATAATTAGTTTTTAACTCCACTTTACAAGTTTAATCAAGTTTAAACTGTATCAACTGTCTCTGCTATGAAAGATGAGGAAGAACTTCATTCTCCTTCCAATTTCCTTAACTATATTCAAATTTTAAACTGTCAGTGTTCTTAACATATATTACCTTATACAATCATTATTTCAAATTTACTTAAAATTGACTCAGTGCCAGTCCTTTTTACATATATTAGGTCCTAAGTTCCTTATGAATTAATTCTTCTGTGGGCTGGATTTCTTTATCAAGATCTGTTATTCTCTAAGAAAAATGGATGGGTGCTATAATTGCTAAATTCTTGCCTTTTGAGAATGTCGGTCCCTTGGCTTTATTTAAGTAATAAAGACAATTTTGCTGGGTTTAAATTATTCATGATATTTTGTTTCAAGCAAAAGATAAATACATTGCTGCAATTTTTTGATATATACTGTTGCAAAAGCGAAAACTTAGCTTAAAATTTTTCTCTTCCTTGGTAACTTGCTTTTTCCGCCTAGACATTAACTTCCTTCTCTGTCCTTGAAGATCAGCATCCCCAAAATATGTCTTAATTTTAACCCTTCAGTTTTATTTCCACACCACTCACCAATAGACTGTATCCTTTTCAAATGAAGAATCAAGTTTTATTTCAAGAATACAGTTCTTGCATTATTAAATAAATAGTACGGTCATTTTTGCTTTTAAGTGCTTGTTTAGGCACATTTTTCTTAAAGCTGAAGTAATTTTAATATTTCTAAGTATTTGTGATAACATCTTAAAATGACATCCTGTTTTTAACTTTTTTTTCCATAGTTTTTCTCTACAAGATTCGAGATGGTTTGATCAGGTCAATGGCACCATCATTGGTGGTGGATGGATCATTGTTTTAAGTACAACTAAGAACGAAAACATGCTGTCACTGGTGAGGAGGTATTTATTGTTATATGTGCTCAAATTTAAAGGGGGTAAAAAAGAGGGTAGGAGGAGTGCATTAGAATTGATGAAATATGAAACTCTTCTCATTTTTAAGATAAAAAAATAAATCCAACCAGGTTTAGTAAAAAACTGGGTTACCACAGTGAAATGACTGAGCTAGTTACGGTCCATGCAGAAGCCTCTACTCCCATGTCTTTTAATGCTCACCCTCATTTCTCACCCACCAAAACAGCTTCCTCCATCCTACGGGATGTGAAGGTAGAGGGTAGTGCTAGAAACCTAAGTTCACAATGACAACAATAGCAACGCGAAATTACTTTCAAGTAAGAATGTCTGCTTTCATGATTCCTGATATTGGATCAATTTAAATAAGCCATGTGTAACCTAAGTCCACTTTTTTTTTGGCTTCCATGGTCAATTGGAAGACTATGATCTATCATTTTTCTTCCTCTCCTTTGTGGGTAAAAACTGAACTAACGGTCTAATGGTTCTACTGGATAGTCAGCATTCAGAATAATGCATTACACACAGTCACACATTTGTTTTCTGTTATTTTATCTAATGATTGATGGAAATTCTATGACCTTTTGAATAGTGAGTCCTCTTTGGCCATTTGTAGATCATTATTATCATCCAAATGTGATTAGGTTTAAAATGTATATGAATAAGTTCTCTTTCCTGAGAATGGTTTTCGTTTTGTTCATTACAGCTAAAAGAAAAAAATATTCTTAACATGAATAATAGGATCAGCAGCTACTAAGAATGAAATCCAATTTAAGACATAACTGGCTAATCTAGAGAGTAATGTATCCCTACAGGATGACTAAGTAAGTTATTTTAGCACCAAAAGTTTCTATCAGACATTGAAGATATGGTTTCATGCCCCAGCTCCACAAGAGCTGGAATTTGGAATGTCGTTTACCCCTCTGAAGCGGAGTTTCACGGCCACTCCTAGACGCAAAGCAGATAGGAAACTGTAGCAGAGCAGCAGCTGGGTGGATCAGTAAGTTAAGTGATCAACCCTTGATTTGGGCTCAGGTCATGATCTCGGGACTCTGGGATCAAGTCCTTGCCATGCTCCACACTTAGCAAGGAGTCTGCTTCAGGATCTCCAGGATTCTCTCTCTCCCTCTGCCCCTCCCCCTGCTTGCTTGCTCTCTCTCTCTTTCTCTCTCAAATGAATAAATCCTTTTTTTTTTTTTTAAGATTTTATTTATTTATTTCACAGACAGGGATCACAAGTAGGCAGAGAGGCAGGCAGAGAGAGAGGGAAGCAGGCTCCCCGCTGAGCAGAGAGCCAGATGCGGAGCTGATCCCAGGACCCTGGGATCATGACCTGAGCCAAAGGCAGACGCTTAACCCACTGAGCCACCCAGGCACCCAAATGAATAAACCTTTTAAAGAAAGAAAGAATGAACATTAGCAATAACTTTAGCAGGTATAAACCCAGGTAAAACAAAAATGATACTATTACTAAAAGGAAGGTAACAAAAATTCATATTGGAGTGTAAGCAGCTAAAAAGCTAAACTGCCTTTCACAGTTAAATAAACACAAAACATATAAATGCAAATATTTTAAATATACAATGCCTTATTTGTAAACACTTTTTTTTAGATCTCTTATAAATTTTCAGGCAGAAAGTAATAGCTTGTTTTTTGTTACTGCTTCTTAGTCATAATACCCTAGTTTAGGAGGAGGTTCTGCCAAGCCAAGTTTAGTGAAATACTTGAGTCAACCAGAACTGTAGAATAGTTTCATTTAAGCAACTTATGATGCCATTAGTGACACAGGTGAAGGCATTTAAAATGCATGTTAGTTTTTATCCTGTCCCATTAAATAAAGAGGCATTTTGTTGAAGCAAGATGATTATCTCTAAGATATTGTTCTTTCATCAAATTTCCCAATTTAACCCACTTCTGAGTTCTCGCAGGGTTTGAGTAAAGAGTATTATAACCGAATTGCTGTAGCTAATGATAACCCCTGATGGGGAGGCAGGAAAGCAGAGCAAAGTTTTGAGCAGCTGAAGGTGCAATTTGGCCTGGCATAAATTTCCTTCCTTGCAAGAGACCGAAGGGGAAGCAAAACAAAACAGAAACAACAAATAACTTCTTTAATATATATTAAAGATAAATTTAAAGATCTCCTTAATGGTAAATTTTCTCAGAATTTATGCTTCCACAGTATATTATGTAAGCCTTGAGTTTTTGATATTTTAAACAAGTTTTGCCTTGTATTTGAACAAAAAACTGAGGGAGAAGACAACTTTTCATCTCAAAATGTCCTCAGTGAAAGCCCCTTCACTTCAGAAAGCAGTACGTCCTGCAGTCTGAGTGGCAGGAGATATGGCTACGACTGCTTGAAGAGATTGGCAAATTCTCTCCTCAAAAAGCAACTATACAGCCAACAACAGACCAAAAACATAACGAAACAAAAAGGAAGAAAATCATTTCAGTGCTCCAAGATCAACCAAAAGCAAAATACAATCTGCAAAGTATTTATGGTTTAAAAATAGCTGGACATTAAGCAAGAATAGTGGAGATCTAGGGCATTCTGGTCTGGGCATGCTCCCATCCTCTCCCACACTCCCAATTTAGCACAGTGGTTCTGCCAGGATGGGTTAAGACACAAGGACTATCAGAGTCTCTGCAGCACGAAAAAGGGGCTTCCTTTATTTGGGGTGACAGGTGACATCCATGCCCAGCAACACTGTCATGGGATGTGACTTGTCAGAGGTAGGTGAGTGGGGGCTGGGGTGGTCAACATACCATGTCTACTAGATACTGTGTGGTAAGGAGACAAGCATATTCCTGACTAAGACTGACCACTGTAACTGGGAAGAAAAGATGGAGCAAACAAAATATTTGATAAAATAGGACTAAAGACTTGTAAATTGATGAAAATAATATTTATACAACCAAGAACCTCAACAAACCTAAGTAGGATAAATACAAAGAGATCCATATAGAGAGACATCATGACTACCGAAGGCCATAGAGACTATTGAAAGACAAAGTCAAAATCTTGAAATCAACAAGAAAAAAAAATTCATTACATACAAAGGAGCATCAATATTATTGTTTCTCATCCAAAACAATGGAGGTCAGAAGGAAAGGATATGGCATATTCAAAGTGGTGGAAAAAATGTAAATGGTCAACAAAGAATCCTATACACTGCAACACACTTCTATAAAAATAAAAGTGAAATGAAAAATGAGAAAATTTTCTGCTGGCAGAACTGCCTTATAAGAAATATCAAAGGAATTTCTTCAGGCTGACAAAAAAAAAAAATGATACCAGATTGCAACTGAAATCCACAGGAGCAAATTAAGATCATAGGAAATGGCAAACATATGAGTTAGTATAAACAATATAAATCAAAAGATGTTTTCTGTAGATTTATATAAATATATAAATATGCTTTTATCTTCATTCTTAACTTTCATGGAAGGCAAAGATTATACAAAGTGATAAGAATAACACTATTGCTTGGGTTCAGAATATGTATAAATATAACATGTTTGGCAATAATAGCAAAAAGGAAGGGAGATGGAATGAATGTATACTGGAATGAGGTTTGATAATTTAACCCAAAGTGGCCTGTTACTAATCTGAAGTGATTTGTGATTAAGTTAATATGCATATTATAATCCTTAAAATAACCATCAGAAAATCAGCAAATAACCTCACCGAAAAATCAACAGATGAATGGAAATTCCATATTAAAAATACTTATTTAGCACAAAAGAACGCAGTCTTGGAGTAACAGAGAAAAAATAAATGACAAGACAAATGAGAAACTAGAAGGTGAATTACAAATGTCAAACATAAATCCAACTATATCAATAATCACTTTGAACAGGAATCATTTAACTACCCCAACCAACAGGCACCTGAACAACAGTGTCAACCTAACAGATCTATAGTAAATTCCACCAACAATAGCAGAATCCACATTCTTTTTATGCATCATTCTCCAGGATACACCATATGCTAGGCAATGAAACTAGTCATACTACTTTCAAAAGTACTGAAATCATGCATGGTATATGCATAGTACAGATCTGATAGAATATTGCGATTTATAAGGAATATGTCTTCATTCAGATGACCAAAATACATTTCTCATATGTATTTGGTCTTCATCCACAGTTAATGGCTTGTAGCTCCCAAAACTCTTGGAATTTCCTAAGCTCTCATAGTGAAGCCGGTGGCTTTTTTTATGTTAATGAAGGTGATTTTCGGACCACATCCAAGGGCAGGAGCTGGTTGCCAGAAGGACCAACCAAGTGATTAGAGGGTTGGAAACTTCAGTCCCCTGAAGGGGATGGACGTTAAATTAGGCAATGGCCAAGGATTTAGTCAATCATGACTGCGATGAAGCCATCATGAAAACCAAGAGGACTTGGTTAAGAGAGCTTCTGGGTTGGTGAACATGTGGAGATGAGGGGGAGAGTGACATATCTAGAGAAAGCATAGGAATTCTGTGCCCTTTCTCCCTACATCACCCCATATATCTATTTCTTCATTTGACTACTTAAGTGTTTCCCTGAGTTCTGTGAGCCACTCTAGCAAAGTGAAAAAACCTAAGGAAGAGGTTGTTGGAACCTCCAATCTGTAGCCAATCTGTCAGCACACATAACAGCCTAGGGCTTGCAACTAGCATCTGAAGAAGGTGGGAGGGTCAGGGTAGAGGAAAGTCTTAGAGAACTGAGTCCTTAACCTGTGAATCTGATGCTATCTCAGTAGGGTAACAACTGAGTTGAATTCTTGGATGCTTCACTGGTGTCCAAAAATTGCTTGGTATTGTACTGGTGTGTGTGTGGGGGGGGGGGGGGGTAGAAGAACACTCATGCACATATTGTAATCGGATCTGGGAACCCAAAGAGTTGGTGTCAGGGGATCTGATCACAATAAATACATTAGAAATCAACTGCAGGAGGAAATATGGGAAATCCCCTAATATTATTAAACAACACTATTCTAACTAATTCATGGATCAAAGGAGAAATCACAGGTAAAATAGAAAATATTCTGAAATTAATGAAAATGAAAATAGTATATACCATAATTTACGTGGTGCAGCTAAAATAGTGTTTAGAGAGAAATTTATAGCCATATGGCCTATATCAGAAAAAAAGAAAGGTCTCAATAATAACCCAAGTTTGCATCTTAATAAACTAGATACTCATAAGCAACTTAAACTTGAAACAACTAGAAGCAAAGAACTAAAAAATATTAGAAGACGCATCAATGAAATAGCAGATAACTGAGAAAAAACAATGAAACGTGAAGTTTGTTTTTTGAAGAATTCAAAAAATGCAAATTATCAAAAACCAGAAAGAAAAAAAGGAGACATCATTAATTACCCTAGAGAAATAAAAATATGTAAGGGATTATTGTGAATAACTTTATACCAACAAATTATATAACTGAGATGAAGGAAAATGTAGAAAGAAATGATCAAAACTGACAGGAAAAAATAGCAAATCTTAATATACATATAAAATATTTAAAAATTGGTAATTAAAAATGGCCCCACAAAGAAAAGCTCAGGTCTGGGTAAATTCTATCAAACAAAGGAAGGAATTATTATAAATTTTTTACAAATTTTTTTTTTTTAATTTATTTGACAGAGAGAAATCACAACTGGACAGAGAGGCAGGCAGAGTGAGGAGGAAGCAGGCTCCATGCGGAGCAGAGAGCCCAATGCGGTGCTTGATCCCAGGACCCTGGGATCATGACCTGAGCCGAAGGCAGAGGCTTTAACCCACTGAGCCACCCAGGTGCCCCACAAATTATTTTTTTAATGTAAGAAGAGGAATCACTTACTAACCCATTTTCCAAGACTAGCATTACTCTTGTTATTTAATCCAGACAAAGATAACCCAAGAAAGGAGAACTACAGAAAAATATTCCTCTTCATCATATATGTAGAATCTTTGAAAAAATTGCTAGTAAACTAAGTAAAAGATTATGCACAGTAATTGTTTTAGTTAGGTTGCTTTTAACAAAATACTATAGATTAGATGGCTTAAAAAACAGAAATTTATTACTCACAGTTACAGAGGTTGGGAAGTCCAAGATCAAGGTGCAGGTCCATTTGGTTCTTGCAGAAAACACTTTTTATTTGGTTTGCAGATGGCATTGTTCTCATTGTATCCTGACATGGTGGAAAGCAGAGAAAGAAAAAGCTCTCTCATGTCTCTTCTTATGAGGACACTAATGTCATCGTGAAGACTCCGTTCTTATGACCTAATTATCTGCCAAAGACCCATCTCCAAAAATCATTATGTTGGGGGTTTCAAGATATAGGTTTGGGGATGACACAAACATGCAGTCTATAACAATAACCAAATGCTATTTACCTCAGGGATGTAAGGTTGGCTTAATGTTAAATTGAAATAATATTTTATGCCATATTGATAAAATACAAAAACACACAACCATCTCATTAAACACAGAAAAAGCAATTTAAAAAAAAGAATCTATGATTTAAAAATGAAGAACATCTGCAAACTATGAAAAATAGGAAACAACTTACTCAACCTGATAATCTCTACATAATACCCGAAACTAGCATAACCCTTAGAAGTGAAAAAGAATGTTTTCCTCCAAAAATGACGAACAAGTATGTGCATTCTTGCCACATCTATGACCCTTGGACTAGAGGCTTCTACCATGGCTGACCAAAAAAAAGTATAAGTAAAATTATCTTATTCGCAATTGACATGACCTTCTGTATAGAAAATCCTATGGAATCCAATAACGTATTAATAAAACAAATAATGAAGTAATCAAGATTGCAAGATTCACTATTATTGTTAATGAGAAATATATTAAAGTCAATTGTATTAGTGAATATTACAAAAATGAAATTAAGAAAGCAATTTTATGATGATAGCATCAAAGAAAAAATACCCAGAAATATGTTTACTATATAAAGAAGTGCATAACTTCAACACGTAAAAATATAAAGCATTATTGAAAGGAATTTAAGAAGATCTAAATAAATCTAAAGAAAACCATGTTAATGGATCTAATAGTCTCACAGACCTAAACATAAGAATTAAACTATAAAACTTCTAGAAAATGAGAAAGTCATTGTGATCTTGACTTTGGGGAAAAAAACTCTTATGCTTCAAACATGATCCATTAAATAATTAACTGATGAACTGAACTTCATCAAAATTAAGAATATTTCTGCTTAAAAAAATACCAGTATGAAGATGAAAAGTCAAGCCACAGACTGAGAGAAAATATCTGAAAATCATGTATCTAATAAAGAACTTATATGCAGAATATATAGATAATCCTTCAACTCAGTAAGAAGACAAATAACCCAATTTAAAAATCAGCAAAAGATTATGAATCTTTGAATGGACACTTGACAAAAGAAGATACATGAATAATAAGCACTTGAAAATATGCTTACATTATTAATCATTAAGAAAATGCTAAACTCATAAAGAGACACAACTATACACCCATTAAAATGGCTATAATGAAAAAGTCAGAAAATATTACCTGTCAGAATACTAAAAGACTGAAACCATAATACACTTCTGTGGGAAGATTAAAGTGATACAGCCACTTTGGAAAATGTTTCTTAAAAAATATAAACACTAGGCACCTGGGTGGCTTAGTCAGTTAAGCCGCTGCCTTTGGCTCAGGTCATGATACCAGGCTCCTGGGATCAAGCCCTACATCAGGCTCCCTGCTCAATGAAGAGCCTTCTTCTCCCTCTCCCTCTGCCTGCTGCTCTGCCTACTTGTGCTCTCTCTCTCTGTCAAATAAATAAATAAATAAAATCTTTAAAAATATACATATATATGCACATATGTATATGCATACACACACACATACACACACACGTGTGTATATAGACACATTTATTTACCATACAACCTAGCAATTTACTTCTAGGAATCTATCCAAGCAAAATGAAAAGACAGATCCACATGTGTGTGAATGTTCGCAGCATCATTATTCCCAATAGTCCCAAACTGGAAACAACCCAAATGTCTATCCACTGACAAAGATAAACAAAATGTGGTAGATATATACAATGTAACAGTATTCAGCCATAAAAAGTAATGAACTTCCAATATATGCTACCACTTGGATGACCTCAATGCCAGCAGGATAAGTGATAGAAAACAAAAGTAAAAAACTACAATGTATAATTTTACTTATATGAATTTTCTAGAGAAGGCAGACTTATAGGAAATGAAAGAAAATCAGTGGTTTCCAAGGTTAGGTGTGGGAGCAGGGATTAATTCAGGGGATGATAGAATGTTCTAAATCTGGAATAGGGTGAAGGTTGTAAAATTCTAAGTTTTGTTTAAATTGTCAATTTATTATTTTTAAAGCTAATTGGAAGAAACCACAGTTAAGTTTGGTGCATTTACACTAACAAACTGATCATTAATTGAAATAATTCACTGAGAAAATATAGTTTTCAACCTAAAAAGAATAAATAAATAAAACCAAATTTCTCTCTGTTCTCGTGGTGGAATGTTGGGGGTAAGAAGTATATATGACATTCTTTTTCCGTCTCTATCAATAGGCTTATTGTCCGCAATTCCTAGAATCTTTCCATCTCCAGTTTAGGACTAAAGCTTTATACAGAGATAGTGCGAGATATCCATGAGCAACAAAGTAACCAGATCAAAAGAAAAGTTCCATTTCATTGAGAGGATGCCTGACCTTTGAGGCCATTTTTCTATTGCTGTCCTACAGCCATTGTCTACTTTGTAGTTGAGGTTAAGTAAAAGTCAGGGTAATGTTATAGGCAAAACCTCATGTTATAGAGATAGCCAAGTCCAGGTTTAATCATTTTTAATTCTACCATTTACTAGTGCAGCGACATTGAGAAAGTCACTTGACATCTTTCATCCACAGAGTCATCCTCTGGAAATGGGGCTGAAATTAATGTCTGTCTTCCTCATTCAGTTGTTTTGAGGTTAAGTGAGATTATATATAAAGAACTTAGCATAGTTTTTGACCCTTCAAAATAAATGTAAAAAAGAACCACTTCTCACTTCTTCCACTAGTCCCTAGTGGGACTTCCCTAGTCCCTCTGCCCTAGTCCCTCATAGCATCATTCTCTCCACATAATTAACTGTTGAATTGGTCTCTCTGCTTCTGCCTTTTTCCTCCCATGAACTATTGTTCACAGAACTGGTATTTCTAAAATGGAAATACGATTATGTTACACTGTTGCTCTAAAATCCTTCAGTGGTCTCCTACAAATACCTATATGATCTGGTTCCCCATATGTTTCTGGCTTCATTCATACCTATATCCTCTTCAATCACTGAGTTGACCTGACCTTACAATTCCCCAAACAAGAAAATAAACAGTATCTTAAAGTATTTGCCCCTCCTGTTACTTTTCTGAAATTTCTTTCCCCAGATAATCAAATAACTTGTTCCTTCACTTCACTCAAGACAGAAGACACCTTCTCAAGGACACTTCTCCTGAGTCCTCTAACATAGCCAACTGTCACTCTATGTCCCTTTAAGCTTAATTTATTCTTACTTTTGAATAATATACAGATATTAATTTTTCTATCAGCTTATAATTTTTGTCCCTTCTAGAATAAAAGTAACATAAAGGAAGGCCCTTTGTATCTTTACTACTGTTTTCTACAGTGCCAGGTACATAGTAGGTTCTCAATAAGTATTTGATAAACAGCAATTCCTCAGTATAATTAAATATTATTAAATATTATTTTAACTGAACAAAGACCTTAGATAATTTGACAATATCAGCTAATACACTAGCATTGTATTGAATTTCCTAATCATAATCAAGTGATTATATTAAAATCCTCTCATCTCTTAAAGCTCATTTAAAAATCAAAACAGAAGGGGAAAAGGGGTGGCTCAGTCATTATGCATCTGCCTTAACCTCAGGTCATGATCCCAGCATCCTGGGATGGAGCCTGGCATTGGGCTCCCTGCTCAGTGGGAAGCCTGCTTCTCCCTCTCCCACTCCCCCTGCTTGTGTTTCTCCTCTTGCTGTGTCTCTCTCTGTCAAATAATAAATAAAATCTTTTAAATAAATACATGTAAAAGCAAACTGGTACAAAAAGAAAAAAAACACTCGTCATTCCAATTGGATAACATGCTCACAGGTCGTGCAAACACTTCTATAAAAAGTAAATGAAAAATATTTTCCTATATAAACTCATTATTGATTTACTACTTTGTATTCCTGTCTCAATATTAAACTTAGTATAATTTATCTCTCTTAGGGAGCGTGAATATATTTTAAGACCTCTACACATACTACTACTACTCCTCTCTTATGAGAACAGGAATTTATCCCTACAAACGATTAATCATAGCTTGCTGGAAATGCTTTACAGACCCAATCTTCCTATAGCTGTTTATCTCCTTCCTTATAAATTACCTCATTTTACAGTTTAACACTTTCTTATCTGAATTTTCTATTATATTTCCCATTTACTTTGCAACTACAGTAAAATCCTTCTATAGAATACTAAGCATGACCCTGAAATTCAATTTTATAAAGTTCTCTGGCAGCAAAAAACAAGCCACTGGTTGGTAGAGGTCCTAATTTGCGCTACAGGAGTTAAATCCTAAGATCTAGTTGACTTTTGGAGCTCTTTAGTGAGTTGATAATTTAAATACTCTTAAGGATCATTCTAGGTCCCATGGTTAGATGCACCTGGAAAGTTATCTTTTTAATTGGTCCCATCCAGGAGAATTCACTGGGTGAACAGAGCACCATCAGGACCCATGTCTGACCTCTTTGCTCCCCTAATTTTGCCTACCTGTCATTTTACCTCCCACCAGCAAGGACACTGTTACCCAATGGAAATAGAAAGACACCATTTAAAAACAAAACAAAACAAAAAAACTCACAAAGTGTAAAAATGCCCTTAGTAATGGTCTTCGGAGGCCTCCACTTTACAGATGCTTCTAGCCTTGGGACCCGGTGGGCTCTCTCCTGTTGGCCACCTTTAGGAACATGTTCTCATCTGCCTCCTCCCCGCCAACTGCCAGAAATATCCAGCTGCACACCCTACCCTCTTCTCCTCCCACCCCTGCTCCTTCTCTCCTCCTGCTGGTCAGTCCCCTTTGATGCCCTTCACATCATCCAGGCTCTTCCTTTTGCGGGCCTCTAACCCTTCATGCTTGCACTGAACCCCCTGAGCCGGCTGGTCATGCCTCTGGGCCTTGAGCCGCAAACTCTCTTACTTGGCTGAGGGTGGCCTGGTGCTCCTCCAACCCCTTACGCAGAGACTGTCATCCTGCCAGATTGCCATGAGCTGCAGCGCCTCTGAGATGGGATCCCCAGGAGCCACGGGCGCTCAGCTACTAGGGCTATAGCCTGTGGCAGCTCAGCTACGTGTTCACCTTCGGCCCCGCCTCACTCTCTGAAAAGTCCTGCACCCCGTAGCCCGCAGATCACCGAGGTCGTGCAGGTGCCTCGTGTTGGGGAATTTCTCCAGGAGACCATTCCTATCCCATGGCTTGCACCCACGGGAACGACTTCGAAGCTCTGATGGTGGGTATCCAGGTTCCGGGAGTGGAGTTGCGGCTTATTAGAAGACAGCATTTGGTGCTGCTCTGGTTCCCCTTGCGCATGCTGATGGAGGGGAACCGTGTCTGGCACAGGGTGGCCATGAGCGTGACGTGCATTCTGTGGGGACCGAAGTTGTTGAGCACCAGGAGACACTGCGGGCAAACAGCTGCTCTCACCTGCGGTGGCCCTGCAGCGAGGCGACATCACCAAGCAGCGTTTACTTGATCTGGAGAGCCAAGGTGGGGCTTTCCAGAAGGTGCGCGGGCTTAAAGTAAACACTGTTCCCCGTTTTAAACAAGATTAGTGTGTGACCCAGAAAGGCCCAGCTACTGCCGCAAAATCCTTTGGAGAATTTTTCTTTCGAAGCCAAAGACTGCGGCGGCGGGCGCTCAGGGGCTCACCTCCAGCCCACACTCATTGGCTGAGTGCCACAAAGGGCGCCACACCACGCTCACAAGGACGAGTGCGGCTGCGCGGCCCGGGCCTCCCAGGGGCGGAGCTGTGCCCAGGCGCGTGCTTCTCGTGTGGACACGCCCACTCGGCCGGGCGGGGCTGTCTCGAGCCCGTGTGGATCTGCGCTCTTCTGGTGCCGGCGAAGAGTAAAAGGCAGCCCTCTGTTAGATAACGCATCTGAGTTTAAAAATCTCCGGAAACAGAAATGCGTTTGTTTCCTGAGTGGGGTATACAGTGGGGTATGTTGGGGAAGACAGGTAAAAGCAGAGTCAAGTTCTTGTTAAACAAGACATTGCTTTTGGGAGGCTTAGTAACCGCTTCCCCTAGCAGGTGCTGAGCAGAACGCTTTCCTCCCTGATCACCTTCGCAGATTAACTCCGAATGAGCACATCTCCACCTTGCCCCAAACAGCTGATGATTCACTGCTGCGTGCGAATAAGGATTTTCTTCAGACTGCCACTTCTCCTTTAAACCCTGGCCTGTGGTAGCTTATCCACTTATCCACTCAGGATTTCTCTCTTCGTGTCCCATTATCCCTCCCTGTGTTCTCTTGGTCAGTGTTTTAAATGACTTCAGACTGGCTCTTTCTCCAAGTGACACACGCACATGATACTGGTACTTCTACCTCCTTGTCCCGGGCATCACTCATCTCTCTCTCGCAGTCTCTTTCTCCTGTCTCGGGCTGATAGCTACAGCCTTCTGCCTTTATATTCTTCAATAAGAGTCCATTGTGTTACTCCCCTACAATTTTAGGAAACACACAGCGCACTCCAAGGGGTCCCACAGAAGTCCCTTTCGATAGAATTTAGGCTGGGGACAGGTACCTTCATAGCTCTACTTTGGGGTGGCAGAAACTCACAGAACACACAAAACTCTCTCCAAAGAAAGAGCCCTCGTGTATCCTCTCTCTGTCCTCTCTCTTAATGTCTTTATGTCCTTGGGGACGTTCTAGAACCCCGAACTTGTTTGTAAATATGTTCCTTGAAAACTTAATATTGCTCTGGCATATCACTTTAGAATTTTATGTTTGGTGTGATTTGGCTTTGGTTGAAAACTGACCTGCTGTGACATTCACATCACTGAAAAGTGGTGGGTCTAGCATTTAAATCTAGGTCAATGTCACTCCAAAGGTCCTGCTCTACTGATGTCCCCAAACACATGTACACTTGTCTCGCATCCCTTCCCACCATCATTTCCATTATCTTTCCTCTGACCTTTTTTTTTTTAAGATTTTTATTTATTTATTTGTCAGAGAGAGAGAGGAATCACAAGTAGGCAAAGAGGTAGGCAGAGAGAGAGAGGGAAGCAGGCTTCCTGCAAGCAGAGAGCCAGATGAGGGTCTCGATCCCAAGACCCTAAGATCATGACCTGGGATCATGACCTGAGCCGAAGGCAGAGGCTTAACCCACTGAGCCACCCAGGCGTCGCAGCCTCCGACCTTTTTAAATGCTCTGAGAAATTGGTGGTCTTGTCTCACTCTCTTAAAATGGTTTAATTTGAAATCTGAAGGAGAATTAACTCCAGCTCTTACCCATTAACTTTAAAGAAGCCACTAACCTTGTGTCTCTTCTCTTTCCTTTCATGCTCTATCCAATTAATTTTTTTGTGGGAACATCTATGTGGCAACTTATCTTCCCACACCCCATCTTGGAAAATGACAACTGTTTTCCTTCTCAGACAGATCTTGCATATCAGAAACTGGGTTAATATTAAAAATGTTCACCTGATCACTGTATAAACTATTTTTTCAATAAATATGTTTGGCGGTTGAGTAGCATAATCTTTTCTGTCTTTCCTTTGAAGTATTTCTAATCACAAACTAGGGAGTCAAATGGGCCTATATTTACAGACCATTTGATAATTCCAATGATTCTACCACAGTTGGTTATATTTTTCAGAAGCAAAAGATTGGTAATTTAGTTTATGCAAGAAATTTTAACTGGGAGTCAGAGAACTAATAATACTTGCCCAGACACTCACATAAGACGTTTGATAAGTGTATATAACAAGATTTTGTAAAACATGAAGGGATTTTAATAACATTACCCACCCCCACTCCTGGCTTCATAACTCACAGAAAAGCACTGGTTATAGTCATGTACATAACCCAAACTATGTACATAACCCAAAAATGTACATAACCCAAACTATAGAGTTGAAACAATACTTTATTATTAAAGTTCTATAAGAGTTGAAATTTCCTTTTTTGAAGTTAGTGAGAGTATCTTAGTGAGAACAGTGCTTTTATTCTGATTCACTAAATAATTTGTAAACTACTGAATACTTTGAACAAACTCTTCAATACATTTGTAACATATCAGAAACATGAAGGTTCTGAGAAAGCAAAAGATGCAAACATCATCTTTGTATTTTAATTGTGCATGCAATTTTATTTCTTCTGCATTTCCCCACATTTCATTTGATATATTCTATTCAAAGAGTATACAATGAGATCAAGCCTCAAGAACTGCAAATTCGCAGTCTGTAATTACCAGCCAGTGAATAGGCTGTCTTTCAACTTCATTTAAATAACAGATCCTGAATTTTAGTATAATAAAAGGAGCTTGAAATACAAAGATTGCTGCCCTTTACATAAAACACTCATCCTTACACATTTCAGTAGAACCTGCATCTTTAAATCATTCCTTTATAATTACTGAATAAAACACAAAAGAGAAATCACATAAGTGCAGGTTAAGTCAATAACAGATTCAATTAAAAATGGGTACAGGTGAAAATAGCCTTTTTTGTGTGGGGAGAGGGAGTGGGCAGAGTAGTCATTTCTTATAGTGAAGAAGTTAAATGGAAAAAGGAAAGGACATTAATTTAAAAAAAGCCTAAGCAAGCTATAAATAGATAAAAATCTAATTTGAAAATTTAAAACCTAAATATATTTCCTGTAGACTCATTGTATTATTCAAAATTTACAAAGATTAATTCTGCATTCTCTGAATGAATTCCATAGACTTGGTAAAATGATAGAGAGGACTTAACATCAACCTAAAATGATACAACTTATGTAGCTGCCATGAACAACTACATGTTAGTTCCATATTTATTTTTAATTCAAGCATATCATGACAGAAACATTAATTATATAATCTATATGCTTTTTTCAGAATGCTGTTAAAACTGCCTTTTGGTTGTGATCCACAGTACCTTACATAGATCTAAGTCCATTGCTATCCTCACATAACCTATATCATGAAGTGTGGGACCTCCAACTTTGCTCCTATTTTCAAGATTGTTTTAACCATTTGGAATCCCTTGAGATGCCATATGAAATTTAGGATGGATCACAGAAATACATACATGCATACATACTCTTACAAAAATTGGTAAGTTGAAAAGTCAAATGTGGCACTGTAACACTCTATAATGAAAAGGATTTGGTGGCAACCTTAATGTCTATCATGAGGACATGGGTAAGTAAATGTTTTAAACATATACTATGGAATACCTTACGGCAAGAAATAATCAATTAGGTAATTGGCAACATGAAGAGGTTACAAAACAATATTTTTTTTTGAGTTAGAGAGTGAAGCATCTTAACTCAAATATTGTTTTAAGATCTATGTTGCCAATTATTTAATTTATTACTGGTTGTGTTTCTTGCCTCTGTAAGTTATTTCATAGTATGTCTAATATATGCATCTAATGTATATTTTTATATACATTACATAGAGAGAGACAAGTGTATGTGTGTGTGTGTGTCTATATTAATACAGAAAGATACTCAGGAGGATGAAAAACAGAGAAACTAACAAGAAAAAATTCGAGGCTTAATAAAATAAAAAAAAATTTTTTTTAAGATTTTATTTTTATTTATTTGTTATTTGTTTATTTATTTATTTGACAGAGATCACAAGTAGGCAGAGAGGCAGGCAGAGAGAGGAGAAAACAGGCTCCCTGCTGAGCAGAGAGGCCAATGCGGGGCTCGATCCCAGGACCCTGGGATCACAACTTGAGCCGAAGGCAGAGGCTTTAACCCACTGAGCCACCCAGGCACCCCATAAAATAAAAATTTTTAAATGGAGGGTTAATTAAAATATTGTCTTCATGTTAGATAAATGAGTACTTATAGTTGGGAATAAAATGCAAAAAGTATCTAAAACAGCTTCAAGAGTAGCATAATTACTACTCTAAAAATTATTGTTAGAACAGAAAGTGTCTCCCGTGTTGATAAAGACCTGATGTAGGTGCAAGGGGAAAGTTAGAATAAAATTGCTTCATGAATTATAAGAATAGAAATTGCAGAGGTTCTCCTACATTTTTCTATTATCATCTAGTTGTAACTTTCACATTTAGGCCTTTAAATAAACCGAAGTCTATTTTTGTAAGTAGTATAGATGGTAAGGCAATTTTTCTAACGTCACTTTAAAGGAGTAATTTTTATAGCACCATATGCGTAATACACTTTATATAGATAATATGTTATACACCATATATGCTTATTTATATACTGCATGTGTGTGTATATATAAAATTTAAAAAGGAAGCTCTAAAATTATATGCAATTATGTAATATAATGTTTGTCTGGCTAAGTGAATTCAAGCTGTGATTCTTTCACTTAAATCCGACACAGCCTTGAACAACAGGGATGTCGGGAAATATTCCCAAGATGGTACCATAATATAGGTCTATCTATTTAGTTGAGATGAAATAAACCTCTTAGAACTTGGTTGTTGGCATATCTACTTCACAGGGAAGAAAACGGGCTCATTAGTACTAAGTAACTTTCTCTGAAATTCCACCTACCAAAGGGCATGTCTAAGATTTCCATTTAGCTACATTAGTCTCTTAAACTCAGGCTTCATCCACTAAGTCAGGGGTCAGCAGACTTTTCTCAGAGGGTCCAAATATTAAACATTTTAAGCTTTGTACTCCATGTTCTCTCTGACACACGGCTCAACTCTGTCATTATAGGACACAAGGAGCCATAAACATGTAAAACACATGGTCATATTCCAATAAAACATTACTTGTAGATGCAATTTTAATTTCATAAAAACTTCACATGTCATGATATATTACTCTCCCTGTAATTTTTTTCAACTATTTGAAATATGAAAAATATTCTTTGCTCATATGCTATACAAAAACAGGTGGCAGGCTGGGTTTGGCCCATGGACTATAATTTTTCCACCTTTGCACAATATGTGTGTAACTTAAGCAGTCAGAAAGGGAATGAAGTTTGTATTTCAGTGATGAGAGGCTACAATGGGATCCTTTTACCTTATAAATTTACACTGAAGTTATTTGATGGCATCAAAAATAGATGTTCAACAGACAGGAATGCAAGATCAGAGTTCAAGATTTAACCATGGTAACTATTTACTTGGGAGTCATTCCCATGAGGTTAGAAGTCAAGGAAAGGTAGTAGTTGAAAATGTGAGTTTGGACAAAGTCCAAACTATGTAGTGGAAGGGTAGAAAGGAGCAAGAAAAAGTGAAATTTGTATGGGGATAACAGTAAAAAGGATAGAATCAAGATAAGCAAATTGATAGGAAAGAGGGGAAATAGTTTCATAAAAGCGAAGGAGCAGGCTAATAACAAATCGAAGAAGACAAGGAAAATCCATGGCTCCCTTTAGCAACTAGGTAGATCCACAGTGACTTTTGAAAAGAAGAGTCACCACAGACAGCTTAGGGTGGAAAGCAAGTACAACTCTTGCTACTTGCTACACTTGCTACACTTACAGGTGCTTTAGGAGGAGGCAGGATAGAAGATCCAACTTCCTTTAGAAACGAACTCTTTCAAAGGAGACCCCATCTATTTAATGGTTAATAAATACTAAATTGGTGAAAGCTTTATATTTCATAGGTAAGCATGGACAGCAATAAAAACCGAGAGACAATAATTTTTATGCTCAGACCTGCAATCTTCAAAGATTAAGAAACTGCTAGGGTTCAGTTGTCGTATTCTGGGGATTCCATGAGCTTTTGCTTATTCATCAGATCTTTTCTCATGTAACTACACCTTTTATTTCAGCGTATTTTAATATAAGTGACATGCTGCTAATTTGGAGTTTGTGGTGAATCTACCAGTTTTCCAACTTTAAGTGACACACTGATTCAAATTCTGGCCCCGAGGTCTCTTTCCGTAAGAGATGAAACTGGATAAAAAGTAGCTCCCATGTTGATATTTTCAGGGAGAGAGAAATTAGAGAGAATGAGAACATGGAATGTGGAAATATACCCCCTTCAGGTTGGAGAATGTTTTCAACAGGATATATAATCTATGCAGATAAGGTAAAAATCGGTTTCTGATTTAGGGTCTCGGAAGGATACACAAGGCAAGTATTGAAAAGACATTAACGTACAGAATAATTGCAGAGGTGTAGGGAAGATTAAGAGAACACACAAGGCATGGTTAGGAAAGCAAGAAGAGGTTTTTATGCTGATGAATGAAGGGGCAAGTGGACAAAATAGTTTCTACAATTCTGTGAGCCCAATACTATGGAGGAAGGTCAGGGTCCACAAGTTCTACTCATGGAGAGACACAGCCACTGCTAGAGATTCAGCCTTCTAGAGAAAGTGTAGCAAATCTGGTAAGATTGAACTGTTCTCTAGGCATTTAATGAAATGGCTACAGACAAGATCTTTACCTGCAAAAAAAAAAAAAAAAAAAAAAAAAAAAAGAAGGCTAATGTTGCATTTCCAGATACCTGAAAACATTTTAACCTTTAACCTTACATCATTTGATTAGAGTACATTTGAATATATTGTGATAAACAGATATTGTTTGCTATATTCTGCATTAAAATACAAACCAGATGGGACACCTGGGTGGCTCAGTCGGTTAAGCCACTGCCTTCGGCTCTGGTCATGTTCTCAGGGTCCTGGGATCGAGTTCCGCATTGGGCTCCTTTCTCAGTGGGGAGCCTGCTCTGCCTGCCTCTCTGCCTACTTATCATCTCTGTCTCTCTCTCTGACAAATAAATAAATAACTAAAATCTTCTAAAAATTTTTTTAATAAATAAACAAAATACAAACTGGATTTATTTCACAAAATACTAATTTTTCCTTCTATAATCTTCCATTAGGGCTCCCCACCCTCTATCACATATTTCTAACCAGTTTTACTATCATATTAGATACAATTTAAAAATACCAGCACCAACATTTTTGACATATTGTTTGGGGGAAAAAACTATACTCTATCAAACCATATATTTTTCTTCTTCTATATTGTCTCCACATAGCTCATTTGGATAAGATTAATTCATTGACACACTGTAGTATATTTCCTAAGCATCAGAGAGAATAATAATTAGAAAACAACATTCCCAGTATATGATGCCTACAACCAGTTTATAAGGTATAAAGCAATTTATCAACAAATATATTGGAATTCATGAGAAAGAAACGCTGGAGGAAAAGAGATAAAGTGACAACTTAACGAAAGATGTAATATCTGAGTTTCAGCATTTAAGAATGAGTGTCAGGATGTTTTCCAATTACAGGAGCAAAGAGAATGCCTCCCCTCCAACTATGATAAGTGAAAATAAGCAAGCCCTGGGTGCGATCACCACCACCACCACCGTGAATGGAAATAAATCGTCAATGGTGCAGTCCTTGGGACGGATTGCTCTCTGGGGTCAATACCATTCTACCTAACAGATTCTATAATAATGCCTAAAGTGACAACATCAAACTTTTACTAATGCTGAGTAGGTACTTTGCCCTACTATGATGTGACCAGAGACTTTATAGGAAAACGTAAAACACACTATGTGATTATCTCCCTGGTAAATCCCTTCTGAACCATTTGAACTCAATACATTTTTATCCTGTTTGGAAAAGAAATGGTATATTTTATTCTCCTGGAATCTTGATAAAACAGAATACGAAAATTTATGTTGAAAATGAAGATACTCATAAACAGCTGCAAACTTATGTGTCAGTAGTCAGTTCTCAAATAGCTAAAAAGAGGACTGACATCTGAAAAAATAGAAGAAATAGAAGTTTGAAACAGATGTACACTGCAAAATTGGTTAAATGATGGTTAGTCCTTAATAGTTGATTAACTTATTTTTTTTTACCAATGTGGAAGTAAAGGTTTTAAAAAAAAAAAAAATTGTAGTTACAAAGATCTACTCAGTATTTATTAGCTCTAATTCATATTATTTTATTTTGTAATTATTATTCTGACAACTCCCTCAGTGTTTGTGTGGCCACAATGTGAACCTAGTATGATGTGGTACCTGTCACAAGCAATTCTGAGTATCTGTTCCTGTTTCAGAGCTCCCCATGCAATTGATTGAGGCCTCTGATGACTGTGTGTCAAGGGTGAGTTTATTACATTGTCCAGACCTGCTTTTCTATCCCTAAAGAATCATTATTCTCAAGAGAAATCACCAATACCCTCGTGGATGCAAATATCCGTGTCAGAGCCCATATCACAAAGAATCCAACCTAAGACAGATGTCCATGTTCTCCAAGTTGATCTGTAGATTCAGTTCAGTCTTAATACAATCCAAACTGATAGCTGGTGAAATTGACAAGTTGATTCTAAAAATTTGTATGAAAATGCATAGGATCTAGAATGGCCAATTTGTGGAAGACAAAGATACATTGTTTGGTTTCAAGTTTTACTCCATAAGCCAGTAATCAAAATCCTTGGTATAAGGATAGACACACAGATCATCAGTTAAAAGGCTCTGAGAAACTAGCAAGAACACCACACATTGAGTGAACTGATTTTGACCAAAACAATTCAGAGGAATGGAAAGTCTTTTCAAAAAAGACAGTCTCTTCAAAAGAGACTCAGAAAAGCAAGATGTGTGGAAACACGAAGTACAAATTCACTAAACACTGAGACTGAGGACAAATGGGGCTATTACCACTTCTATACTTTGATACCCAAACCATGTATTCTACTTATTTGGGAAGCACCATATAAGGCCATTGAACTAAGGTATGCACTGCATCATAGCTAGATGGGCACTATTTTTGTAACATAAGATCTCAAAGTGGGAACCTCAGCTGTGCCTTCAAAAGACCATTCCATCCATCACTCTACAACTGTGGATCTATAATTCTGTGGAATATTGTAAGTGACAGACCAATGTATGTGGCCACTTCCTCACCATATTGGCTCTTATGAAGGCCAACTTCCCAAAGAGTATACATTGATTCTTATTTCCATGTACACATCCTTTTGTGTAGTCTTCTGTTATACCAAATGGGGCTAATTTCTATAAATAATAGGACATTGTGGAAATGATAGTGTGTGATTTTTCATAAAACATTCTTCATCTGCCTTGCTCCCTACTAGACCCTTTGCTCAAAGGGAAGCATCTGTCAAGCTCTTAAATAGCCCTGGATCCAGATGAAATATTCAATTGCCTTCATAAAATAAAATAAAATAAAATATAAATTTTTTTTTCAAAAAATTAAAAACTCAAGCAGCCTTATATAAGGCTCCAAGTGACAAAGAACTGGGACCCTCTACAAAGAACAAGCATTTATTGGTCAGGTCTGTGGGTAAGATAAATTGGCAATGGATCTCCAAATACTATCAACCCCTCAGGTGACTGCAGCCCCAGCTGACATGTTGAGTATAATTGTAGCCAGCATAACTATCCAACTAAGCCATTCCCAGACTCTTGACCCAAAGAAATTATGTAATAAATGTGTATATTTTAAGCTTTGTATGTTCTTTCTGTAGTTCTTTTAGATGTGAAGTTAACTTGAGATTTTTTTGTTTGTTTCTTTCTTGAGGTAGGCCTGGATTGCTATGAAATTTCCTCTTGGAACCACTTTTGTTACATTCTGTGGTTTTAGTATGGTGTATTTCTGTTTTCATTTATCATTAGGTACTTAAATTTGGGGGCATTTTTATGCAACAATTGGTAACTAATGTAGCTATAAAGCAGGTCTGTTAGTCTAATGCAATTTTATGTGTAATCTCATAAGTGAACCAAACATACATCCTCAGAAAATGGTGCTAGGGAAAACTTCAAGGGAAAAAAAGAAAACCCCGATCCCTGAATATGTGCAGATTCTAATCAAGATGAATCACTGTCTTTTCCAAAGCAATCAAGTGACCATACCTTAAGGGAATGTACCATTTTGGGATCTAAGTGCAGGTTTCTGTTAATGACAGTTAGGTATTTAGCAGCACCAATAGCTAACTGGGCCCTGAAGCCTATGCTAATAGGTCTTTGTAAAGCATCCATTCCCGCTGTCATGACTGCTCCTCTCATGTGCCCATGTGCAGCACTGAGGTTGCCAATACATTTAAAAAAAAAAAAAGATTTAAAAAAAAAAAAACAAACCTGATGTCAACTGGCTAACCTACTTGCTTACTTGCAAATTTAGCCCCTACTCTATCAGCCAGTGAAAGGTGTCCTTTTCCTTTGGAGGGGATATCCTGGCATGCCCCATACCACTGGGGCCCTAGAAAAATTGACTGATGTGGTAAGCTGTTGAATCTTCAGAGTTTATTTTCTATCCTAAAGATTGTACATTTCTTATCAAGACCTAGCACCACTTGGCAATTTCTCCTCAGTCTGATGGACCTGATATATGTATATAGTGGCCTAATGTTGTATTAACAGAACTATTCCAGGCAGACCAGATAACTTTGGACTATATTTTGACTCATGTTATGGTCCAGTATATGGTCCATCATGCTATTTCACATAGTCACTTGAAAAGAACATGTGTTTTACAATTATGAAGCTTGACTTTATATAAATTCAATCAAGTTATGTGACTTCATGTTTAATTTGTCACTAAGAATCACTAAATCTTCTATTTCTATATATCACCATTGATATTTTTATCTAAGTTCCCTATTCATTACTAACAAAAGGGTATTAAAATCTGCATTGGTCTAATTATCCATCTAGTTCTGTCCAGATGTATCTTATAGTATATAAGGTATCTTATAATTCTGTTATTAGATTTATGGAGATTTAGGCTCTACATATATATATTTTTTAAGATTTTTATTTATTTATTTGAGAGAGAAAGACAACATGAGTAGCAGGGAGAAGGAGAAAAAGGCTCCCCACCAAGCAGGGAGCTTAATGCAGGGATCAGTCCCAGGACACTGGGATCATGACCTGAGCCAAAGGCAGACATTTAACCAACTGAGCCACCGGGCACCCCTAGGAGGCTCTACATATTTCTTGATGAATGGACTGTTTTAAGACTGATAGGTTCCTATTTATCTTTTGTTATACTCTTTAAGTCAGCTTTGTCTGATATTGATACAACCATACCATGTTTCTTATGTTTAGTGTTCACTTAGTATGCAGTTCCATCCTTTTACATTTAACCTAATTGTTTGTATATAAAGTATATACTAACTCTTGCGACCACAAGATGGTTGCGTCTTGCTTTTTTTTTTTTTTAATCTAGTCTGACCATCTCTACCTTTTACTTAGAATGTTTAGTCTATTTACATTTAATGTCATTATTCTTACTGTTTGGTTTAATTCAATTAGTTGCAATGGGTTCTGTAGTGGTATTAACCTGGTTTTGTTTTTCTCATTCTCCTTTCCTGACTTCTATGGAGTTAATAAGTTTTACTATTTAATCTTCTTTATAGACTTCTTAGCTGTATCTCTTTACATATTTTAATTGTTTTTCTAGAGGTGATGATATGTATCTTAACTAACCAAGTTTTCCTAGATTCATTATTGTGCAACTACAAACAAAATGATAGAACAATAATGAAATCTCATTATCTTCCTATTCTTGGTGTTATGGTTGTAATATATTTTATATCTGCTTATGAAATACACTTTTAATTTAGATAGCCAGTTTTCTTTATAAAAATTAAAAGAAAAAATGAATTTTATCTGTCCACATATTTACCATCTCCATTTTTTTCCATCTGGAAGATCTAAATTTCCCATTTGTTGTTTCTCTTCAGTCTCAAAAACTTCCTCATTTCCTAAAAAGCAGGTGTGCTAGTGATAATTTTTCTCAGCTGTCATTTTTTTAACGTTATTTCTTTTCAGTGTTCCAGAATTCATTGTTTATGCACCATACCCAGTGTTCCATATAATACATGCCTTCCATAATACCCACCACCAGCCTCACCCAACCCCCTAAGCTCTCCCTTCCAAAACCCTCAGTTTGTTTCTCATTGTCCACAGTCTTTCACAGTTTGTCTCCCCCTCCCATTTGGGGGAAATCCTCACTTCTCCTCTCCATCTCCCAATGTCCTCCATGTTACTCCTTATGCTCCACAAGTAAGTGAAACCATATGGTAATTGTCTCTCTGACTTCACTCAGCATAATCTCTTCCAGTCCCGTCAATGTTGATACAAAGTTGTATATTCATCCTTTCTGAGGGAGGCATAATACTCTATTGTATATATGGACCATATCTTCTTTATCCATTCGTCCATTGAAGGGCATCTTCTTTCCACAGTTTGGTGACTGTGACCATTGCTGCTATGAACACTGAGGCACAGATGGCCCTTCTTTTCACTACATCTGTATCTTTGGGGTAAAGAACCAGTAGCGAAATTGCAGCTGTCATTTATCTGAAATCTCTTTTTCTAATCTTAGGGAGTATTTTCATTGCTTGTAGAATTTTAGATGGACTGTGTTTAACATTCATCACTTTAAAGATGTTGGGCTGTTGACTTCTACATCCTTTGTTTCCAAAGGGAAGTCAGTAATCCTTCATAATGTTGCTCTTTTCTATATCTAATGTTTCTTTTTCTCTATCTGCTT
Organism: Meles meles; assembly: GCF_922984935.1. Classification (NCBI taxonomy): domain Eukaryota; kingdom Metazoa; phylum Chordata; class Mammalia; order Carnivora; family Mustelidae; genus Meles; species Meles meles. Next base: position 27,502,058 of record NC_060073.1, read on the forward strand.
TTAAGCTCTTCTATTTTCAGTTTTCAGCAGTTTAACTATGGTACACTATGACATGACTTCTATTTGCATTTATCCTTCTTGGGATTAGAAATCAACAAGTCTTCGTATATAACTTGATATTTCTTATGAATTTTGGGAAATGCCAGCAATTAGATTTTCAAATATTTTAATTGACCATTCCCTTTCTCATCTTCCAGGACTTAAATTACACTAGGTTACCCTGTTCAAGATTAACTACAGGTCACTGAGTCAATGTTTGGTTGGTTCATTTTTTTCCCAACATTTTTTGCAGTATTCTTCAGGTTGAATAATTTGTATTAAATCTGTCTCAAGTTTAATATCCCTTTCTTTTCCTGACTCTGGTTCTAATAATTTCATCATTTAATTTCTTTTCAGATATAGTTTTCAATTCTAGAATTTCTATTTAGTTCTTTATTATCTTCTATTACTATTCAGACTCTTGCCATCTGTTCACTCTTTGTAACCAATTACTTTTTATTTCAGGTCTTTAAATATATTAATAACTGCTTTAAAGTCTTTGTATGCTAATTCCACAATTCATGTTTATTACTTTTAAAATTGGCATTGAGTTACATTTTCCTGCTTCTTTGGTTATCCACTAATTTTTTTTTTTTTAATTTTATGCTTCACATCACATAATATATTGAAGGGAGCCTAACTTATGTCACCTTTTAAAAAATATTTTCACTCTTTGCACAGGTAGTTAAATTACTGACTGGTCCTTTTGATCCTGCCAGGCTTGGTTATATTCTATTAGTACAGACCTATTGCTATTTGAAACTTGGCCTTAGAGAATTTTCTTACTGGAGTAAGCGATCCTCACTACTAAGGACCTTTCTAAGACCTGCATTGTATGTCCAAGGTACTCAGTGTGGTCTTTCCGTTCTGCTTGGGCTGCAATGTCAACATCCCTCAGAATGGCACAGCCTCTATTCCCAGCCCTGCAGGACCTTCAGTGTCATCATTCGGCTTTCAGTTTCATAGCAGAGGATATCTACTGGGCTGTAGCCAGAAGGGAATCTCACCTTGTGCATGTATAGCCTAGCTCATGGCCAAAATCCACAATGAATAACCTTAGAGACCTCTGAAGTACTCACTCCCTACAGCTCTTTTTCAATGTATGCCCTGCAGATCCCAGCTAATTTAAATAGTCCAAATTCTAATGTTCTATCCCCAGATTTGGTAAACAAGTTTTCCTAACCTTTACTTCACTGTTCCGTAGCAGGAAAATGTTACTCACTGATCCTTCACTTTTAAGAAATCAAACATATTCATCAAGGCTTAGTTTAAATGCTACAAAACTTTCTCTCATCTCTACCACCAAAGATCACCAACACTTACACAGATTTTTTTTTTCTTCTTTTTGTATAAATCTCAATAATCTTTAGTTAATAGCTGGCTTTGAGTGTAAGTGTGTTCTTGCTTAATATTCCTCATTTAAAGCAAGTTTGTCAAGGGCAGGTACAATTGTGATTGTGAAATGGAGGGGGTATGGGATTCTGTTTTGGGAGACCATTGGATTTACTATTAGAAATAGTTATATTATTTTCTAGTTACATATAATTTACATATTTTCTAGTTAAATATAGCTTACACATTTTTCAAGAAATTTTATCTAAACTTCAATCAAATGTCAAATGTATAAAAGGTATTCAAGACAACTACTTCTATGTATCAAGTTGCCACGAGGATAAAGTAGGATAATACACACAAATGAAATTTTAATGAATAAAGGGTCCATGAAAGTATCAGTTAAAGTATTGTGGGTAGATCAACATCATCTTTGTAAAAATCATCCTATGCCTCATAAAGTCAAATTTTAAGATTTTTTTTTTAACGGTAATAAAATTTTTCTCCTTGGAATATTTAAATGCACACAAAATTCACGACACTACAGGATAACAGTTACCACTAAAATTAATTCCACTTTGCTTTTTGTGCTTTAAAAAATTGAAACTTGAAGTAGAAAACCAAAGTGTTGAATAACTGGTTTTCCTTGAATGAATGAAGAATCAAAAATATCAACTGATAAAAAGCTATATTTCCATACCGCTGCTCACATGTAAGAACAATAAACAGTAGTAAACATTTTTGGAACTCTGTCATAAAATAGATTCTTCTGTTGTGGTTAACAGAATCCCTTCCTACACGGCCTTCTGTGTATAAGACTACTCTCCAGGATACCTGAAATCTCTGGGAACTCACAGCAATATAAATCTGGTGAAAATGGCAAAACTTGCAACAGTTAAGGTAAGGAAAAGGAACAAAACTTGCTGTCATCAACAAATTTAATCATTTCTTAAAATGTACTGGAGAAAAGGGGTACTTCTTCAATTCCTTAATGGAAGGACTTTTAGAAGATTTGCTTCACACAGTGACTAAAACACTCTAAAATTTCACATATTTTAGTTCCAATAGTAACTCTTATAAAGCTATATTTATATAATGAGTTTTTATCATAACAGCATGACCACAGAGCATAGCTCCACTGGGGAAGAAAACTGGATGCAACTGAATGCTGTGTGGCTATAGAAAACATTTTATAAAAGTAAATAAGGGTGTCTAACTGGTTTAGTAAATATATTGAACTTGGTAGGATACAGTCAGAGAACAATTTCTTTTCTTTTTTTCTTTTTCTTTTTTTTCCCTCTTTTTAACCACCAGGGCCTTCAAATATGCTCTGAGATCTCTATTCCCTCTCCTGGATATCTTTGACAGATAGATTGTTTTTCTGATAACTTCTGGGTGTCAGAAGAATATTATTTTTTGTCATTTGAAAAGTCTAGTATAATCAATCAAAACTAACCTCTCCCACAACTCAAACATTTTCCCCTACCCCAGCTCAAGATTGGCCAAATGTTTGGAAACCAGCAACAAAAAGGATTTTGGCATGGCATCCTTCCACTCGACAGACTTTGTGAGGTAAAGGAGAAGAGAGAAAAGAATGAGAAGGAAATGAACAAAGTCTTTCTACTTCATTAATACTGGTTGTAGTCCTTTGGTGATTGTAGAGTCAAAGATCTCAATGTTGGTTTTTCTATGAATGTGCATTAGAGGATTTTCACTGGAGCATTCACTCTCCAACCATTCTAACATTGCTGATGCACTAAATGGTGACCTCACTCAAACTCCCCCGTCTCTTTCCCCATGTTACCTTCAGCTCAACACCAGAGTCCTTACAATATGATAATCCCATCTACTGAGCTTAGATGAGAAACACATGCATCCCCCATCTTACCAAAATCTCAAAAGGAAGACCATTTCCTGTAGAACTTTCTCTCCTTCCCCTACCATCAGGAGATATGCCAGCTAGCTTTAATTCCTTTAGATTTTCTCAGGCAGGGAGGAAGTATTCTTACTCTCAAGATTTTCTTGCACTTAACTCTAGTAGAAGCTGTCTTCATAGTTTCTTCAGTGTGGCCACAATGTGAGTTGGTAGTCTCCCCTGTTGTAGACCACCCAGTCTCTGAGTGTTTTTCATTTGACTCTAAATCACTTGGCCTGAAACAAGAGAAAACACAGCTCTTCACTAATAGGAATGAAAGGGAAGGGCATAAAACCTGGCTCATGTATTCTCTTCAAGGAAATTTCTTTGGAATATTCCTCTATTTTGCTCATATGTAGAAAGTAGGTGTTTTCTATATGGTAAATTTAGAGTCTTCTTCAATTAGCCCAACAGAGATATTTATAGTTCCTCTTGTTAAAATGTAGAAACACTTTCAATTTACTCAACTTAGGGGACAGAACCCAAACCCCAGGATAACAATAAAGGTCTCAACTCTTATTCCATTACAGATGTATATGCGAATAACTATTTTTCTTCTAGCTTTCTAGGATCAAGGACAGATTTATCATAAAGTTAATGGTGCTTAAGATTCAAGTATCTTTGCTTGCACAGGTCCCTTCCAATATCCCATACCTACATGTGAATTTATAATTTTCTGTTCTTTTTAAACATGGCCCCAAACTGTATAAGATTGAGGGATATATTTGTGAAGTGTTTAGAGCAAATGATGTACTCAAGGTTGACACCAGTCTTTAGCTCTCTCTTACCAATTCTTCCCTCAAAATTCCTACCCATTTGTGCACATTTAACTCTTCCTAGGCTCTGGAACATGATATGATGTAATAATTGTGAGAACTGATTTAAACACACAATAATTTACTCTGGTACAAATTTATACCAATGTACCAGCGTGTCAAGATCTTAATGACTTGAGAGGTTTTTGGTAGGGTATCCCAAACAGAAAACTATTGCCATGAATATGCAGAAATAAACTTAATTTGGAGATTTTGAAGGGGTGGTTGGCATGGCAGGTGTTTGACTGACATCTCTAAAATTATAGCCACTTAATAAAGTTATTAACGAAACTAGGTGACACGTAGGTGCACCATTGGGAAATTATTCACAGTGTGACAAAATGAGAAGAAATGGATAGGTGTTTACTGGATTTTAAATGTCCATTTACTGTTTTGACACTGAGGGAATATTGACTATGGACCGGCTGCTGTCTGACTGATAGGCCCCTGTACTCCTCCACATCCTCTAACTTTGTGCGTCAGGTATAGCAAAAAAGTCTAACTTTGCCAGGACCATTTGGTAGGTGCTGCCTGGGCACTGTGTTAACATGCCATTTTTCTGTCACAGCTTCCTCTGGATTTAGTCTAAAAGGATGTTACAGTCACTCAGTGATGCTGCCATAGGTACTGCAATGAAAAGTGAAGATATTTATTCTGTGTACCTGCCATTCATGTATGAGAACGAGCAGATGCACTGCCTGGCAACTATCCTTATCATCATATGGGCCTACATCAATGTATCAAGATATAGCCCACGGTCTGTACTGGCACTTTTATGAATACATTTTGCATACTAATCTTAAAGAAATACAAAATCTGTACATTTTGTGTATTCATTTTAAAACATGTGCAGCACTCAGCAGTGCATCATAACAGGCCATGATAGGAATGGAAATAACTGAATAGATCTTTTTCTTTCCCCATTCCTAATTCTTCTGCCTCAGTGTATAAAATGTAATACCATGTATTATTTATCAATAGCAGTGCAGTTCTGCTGTGCAAATGTCACTCAATGAGATTACTATATATATATATATATATATATGTATGGCTGTACATCAAAATGTTCCTATGTGGTCTCCTGTTATCCAGCATTATGGAAATGTAAGTAACAAGAGTTAAGGCAGAGAAGAAATCATCAGTCCAATGGTGAAAAGGGAGGAGGAACTTTCCACAGAGCAAAACTGTTGAAAAGAGCCCAGGTGAGAAGAAAAAGGCCTCTTTCAGCTGCCATGCCAAAGCTGACAGAGACCGTGGCAATCCAAGCTGGCAGATATATATTACCGCCAAGTTCCCGCAGATGCCACCAGCTCTTATTCTGACATCAGCCATTAAGACCCGCATTGCAGTTTCATGATAGCAAGTTAGGGACTGGACACACTCATAAAATAGACTCCCGAGACCAGAGAGAGATTAGTGTTTTCCTTCTACTCTCTTTGCCTTCATTTAGTATTTTGTTGTTTAAAGCATGGAAGAGGGATGGAAGAAACTGATGCATTTTTTTAAAGATTTTATTTATTTATTTGACAGAGATCACAAGCAGGCAGAGAGGCAGGCAGAGAAAGAGGAGGAAGCAGGCTCCCTGTTGAGCAGAGAGCCTGATGGGAGGCTTGATCCCAGGACCCTGAGATCATGACCTGAGCCAAAGGCAGAGGCTTTAACCCACTGAGCCACCCAGGTGCCCCAAAACTAACGCATTTAAGACCAACTATGTTTCAATCACTGGGCTCAATACTTGATACATACTAATACATTTAACCATTTATCTGAATACATTTAATTTAATGTAATCATATTAATACATTTAATCATACCTGAATATATATCCATATTTTATAATAAACTATATATCAGAAAGCTAAGGTAATTTACCTAAGGTAATTTGCCCAGAATTCGTACCTAGAAGTATTCAGCTGCAATTTGTTTTTTCTACTACATTACTCTATCTCATGATGAAAAAATTGCATTTTCCCAATTATTTGCTGTATTTTGTTTACTTTCCTGAATCTCCTCAACTACTTCCTTCCCACCACCTCTTAGAAGTGAGACCATTTTCTCACTATCTCACCATGTTTTGGAAACTTCACTTACTTATAAAAAATATAAATTAAGTAATATTCTATAATTTGGCCTCTCTATTCTCTATTTGACATTCAAAATTTCCCCAATATCCTCTTGTTGCTTTTAAGTTCATTAGAAACAATGATATTTAGAGTTTGGTTGATTTACCTGCTCACCTAAGGCTTTATTCTTTTTGTTCTAGAAGAACAACAGAGCATCAAAGTCATTCTCTATATGTATCTCAGGAGTACTTATCATAGAAATCCCACCTCCCCTTGGAGAAGTTTAACATCAATAGCAACTTTTATTATGCTAAGGCAATTCCTTCTACTCAAAGATCTTCTTTCTCTACTTGTTGCTTTCCATTTCCAAGGGCTGACCTACACACATTACCTTAGTTGTGACCAGCCTTAACCTTTCAAATCTTTCCCATCTTTATTTACTCCTGCTCTGCGGATCACTATGTCACATAAAGGTAATCATACCTATCCAGCAAGGCATCAGATAAAGATTTAACACCATTTACAAGAAAGGCTGCAAATACATTGTTTTAATAAAAACAGCCTGATTTCCTTTGAGTACCTCCTCTGTGCTAGTCATTATTTTAAGTGTCTTCTATGCATCGAAACACTTCATCCTCAAAAGAACTCTGTAATATAGGTATTAAGATTACCTGCATTTCAAGAAGCCAAGGTTATATGGCTTGCAAAGTTATCCATGCAAGGTTACGTAGCTTGCTCAAGATCTCACATTCTAGTAAGTAGCGGGGCTAGGATTTGAATCCAGTCATTCTGACTCTAAGCCGGGTATGCTTAACCATTATATCTGATAGTCCCCATTGCCTAGCAACTACTTTATCTGAATTTTCTAATAAACTATCACACTTCCTGTGAGTTAAGTGCAACCACTGGCTGTTATCTTCTGTATTATTCAGATAAAGAATATGGGGCTCAGCTTTTATCCAAGTCCACAGTTATTTATTCGAATGAAGATTTAGACTAGGTTCATTCACGTCTGATCATGCTAACACGCTAACAGCATGTGTTACATATTATATTTAAAGCTCTCTTTAAAGGATGAGCAATATGTTTTCGCTGGAAAAATGTTCATAACTATAATACTGTGGTAAATATTCTGAACCAACCCACAATTCCAAAGTGCTAAATAGCTTGTTTTAAAGACTTCTAAACTCAAAACAAACAAAACAAAAGAAAACAAAAATCCAAAAACTAAATAGTGCTTTGTAATTATCATTTGAAAAGAAAAAAAAAGAGCTTTTAAGTTGCTCAAGTATTGGGGTAAATATTCAGGTATTCAAATTCCTCACAGGAAAAAAAAAAAAAAAAAAGCAAAAAAAAAAAACTTTGGTGGGAACAACAGAGGACTAGGAACTTTTCATTCCAGATCTCTAAATTGACTTTATGTACTTGTTGAGTGGTTTTATTTGATATTTTCTTTAATTAGAAACATATTATAGGGGCGCCTGGGTGGCTCAGCGGGTTAAGGCCTCTGCCTTCGGCTCAGGTCATGATCCCAGGGTTCTGGGATCGAGCCCCACATCGGGCTCTCTGCTTGGCTGGGAGCCTGCTTCCTCCTCTCTCTCTCTCTGCCTGCCTTTCTGCCTACTTGTAATCTCTATCTGTCAAATAAATAAATCTTTAAAAAAAAAAAAAAAAAAGAAACATATTATAAAACATTCTTTATTGTCTAATAAGATCCTTATTGTACCATTGCTACATATATGAAGTTTGACCACTCTCAGCTCTCCCAAATGACCTTGAATTATGCATTTTAGTGCATCAACATCTATATGGAAAAGAATTTTTCCTGCACAATAAGGTGATAACAAAAATGCGATGTGGTGTCATGGAGGCTTATGTTTTCTATCATTGACAGGAATTTGGTTTTAAGCAAATTACATATTCCCAATCCCAATTTCCTCACCACTAAAATGTGAATAATAATGCCTGCAATTCATGGCTATTTTAGGGTTAAATGAAGTGCTTAACAGGTATCAGTTTCCTCGCTCTACTTCCTACCTCAGTATCCCAGCCAAGGTGATTTTGTGACAAAGAACTGAAACTCACTTTGAACTAGTTTAAGCATGAAATGAAAGTTACTAGGAGGACATTCTGCAAACTCAAACAATCCAAGTAAAAGATAACCAACCAGGTCTCAAGACAAGTAGGAAGAGCAAAGAGCAAGCTATCAGGAACCTAAGCAGAAATTTTTAAATTTCCTCTCTCTAATTCCAAATCAACCTGCTTCTGTCTACCACATTTTTCTTTCACCTGGAGATCTGATTTTTCTGCCTTTATATACAGCTGATCCTGAACAACATGGATTTGAACTGCACAGGCACTTACAGGTGGATTTTTTTTTCAACACAGTTCTGTAAATGTATTTTCTCTCCCTTATGATTTTCCTAATAGCATTTTTCTGTAGCTTACTGTATCATAAGAATACAATATATGATACACATGACGTATGAAATACATATTCATCAACTGTGCTAACAGTAAGGCTTATGGTTTAACAGTTAAGTTTTTGGGGAGTCAAAAATTCTATGCAGATTTTCAACTGCACAGGGGTGGGCTTATTGTTCAAGGGTCAACTGCATGTTGCTGGCCCAAATTTTATAATTACTATCCCCTCAAAATCTGTATATTGAATCTGATTCTAAATTCTAGGGGAAAGAATCACTTCTGGTTATGCTGGTTGCCTGGCACTGATCCAATGGTCCAGCTGTGAAGTATTGGAAATACCAGGAATCTGCCGCTGTGCTTAATTAACACAGTGAGGAGTGCAAAGCAGGAACTATATTTGATATTATGTTTTACAAATAAGTGTTCGTTATCCTATTTTTATATTCTCTATTTCACCTAGCATAGAACTATGTACATAATATATATATTTTTTTCTAAACCTGCTGGCAGAAATAGAAGTCAATCAATATGTACGAAGGTCCTACTAGGAAATTCACACATTGTTACATAACCCACAGAAAATATTTCCGCGTATTTATAGACTGAGTCACAGAAATACTAAGTGACTTGCCCATAGTCACACTACTAATAGGTAACAGAGCCTCCTCTGTCTTACTCTAAAACCATAGTCACGTCCAACTATCAACCATGGCCTGCACTTCCACTAACCCATTGAAAAACTTGAGAAAGATATCTGACAGATTTAAGAAGCCCTATGATTCTCTTCAGCTCTGCATTTAGAGCAGTGACTATGGGTACAGAATCCACAGTATTAGTGATTGTGTGATTTCTCCGTGTTTCAATTTCATCATCTCTAAGGGGGAGATAATAAAAAAAAAAAAATTAAGAAATCCCACCAAGAGACATTGCTCAGTATGGCAAAAATAACCATCTTTGCATCTTATTTCTTGTGAAGCCAAGAAACTTGGTATGATAAGAAGGTGAAGAGTGATCAAACACAAAGAGTTATACATTGTGAGAATTCAATGAAATATTCAAGTGTTTTGCACATAGTAATACCGACAACTAACAGTTACTGAACACCTGCTGTCTAACAGCTATGTTCCAATTGCTTTTCTTGGCTAACACTTTCAATACAGTGACCCTATGATACCCATTTTATACATGAGGAAAATAAAGCAGAGAAAAGTTTCTCTGTCAATTTCACACAGTAATAGGGCCAGCATTCAAATCAGGCAATCAGGTTCCCAACATCGGGGCCCTTAATTATGGTACTATGCTGTCAACCAATACATAAATAGTAAGGCCTCAATAATAGTAGCTGGTCTTCTGTTTTATTCTATGATGGTTCATATCATGCATCCCATCCCTTTAATGATCTTTCACAAAGTAATTATATAGCTTTGTACTAAGATATAGATTGCTAATCTATAATTATGTCTTATAAAGTATTTGTTGGAATCTTTGCATTTTTTCCTCTTAAACACAGATGCCTATACCCATTGAGTATAGTGATCTTCCAAGGGTGGAGTCAAAACAGTGTAATTTTAATAAGTTTCAGAGTTGATTTCCCATTTAAGAATGAATAAGTCCACATTGGGAAGGGTATGTGCTATGGTGAGTGCTGTGAAGCGTGTAAACCTGGCGATTCACAGACCTGTACCCCTGGGACTAATAATACATTATATGTTTATAAAAATTTTTTTAATTATTAAAAAAAAATAGAAGACAGATAAAAGTGAGTACTTTTCATCCAAGTTTCTCATTTCAGCCTTTTAGAATGTATAAGTGTTTCACTGTAGGCATCTTGCATTCTGAGCACATTTTAATAAGCACCACTTATTAAAAAGTGAGAAATTAAAAAAAAAAGAATGAATAAGTCCATTGCAGAGGCAATGTCATTGCAAAGAGGTCCACTTACTAACTATATGAGACTTAACTTTAGTGTCTATGAATTGGAAGTCCCAAGGGTAGGACCTAGAAAATCTAACAAATTCCCCAGAATAATTTTTGACACTCAAAAAATTTAGATGATTTATGCCGGGCTTAAGACTTTCAGTGTCAGAAAAGTTTCCTTCCCAGTGAGGAAGCTGGGAAGTCACAGTCAGAAGGGCAGTGGTGTGCCCACATTTACAACCCACCATGAGGTGAGCTACCCAGCCTTCATCTTACCCACAGGGCAGATCAGCGGCTTTGGAATCTGTCAGGTTAGATGAAAGGCTGCCCAAGGACAATACGTTATTATGCATTTGGACTGTTTGGAGGCATGACAGCCCCTTCAGTATTTTCTCAATCAACTGACAGTGAGAAAACTTAGACTAGAGGGTGCTGAAGAAAGCTTCTAAGCCAACTACAGGGTTCATGGTTTTAATTTGATGTGATTTATAAATTGCTGTTATTGTGTTGTTGCTGGTGAACCCCGCTGCTATCTAAGGCAGCTGCCTTCTATAGTTGAGGTATGCCTGCCTCCATTAATGGATGCCTCGGTCACAGCTACAATGTTATAAGATGTCATTTACCTAGACTGACATCCCATATGAAATCCCTGCTGTTTCCCTTTTGCACACCAGCGAGAGGAAGCTGTTTTCTTGTGGCACTCCAAGTTGTATTGCTGTCAGCTAATGATTCAGAACGCAATAGTTACCTTTTCAAAAAAAAAATCCCACCAAGAGACATTGCTCAGTATGGCAAAAATAACCATCTTGGCATCATGTTTCTTGTGAAGCCGAGAAACCAGTATAATAAGAAGCTGAAGAATGATCAAACACAAAGAGGTACACATCTGAAGTCCAAATCCTATATGGGCTTGCCGTTTCCTAAAAAGCACTGTGGTGAAAGCTCTTTCAATTTTGATATTAAACTTACTTTTTCAACTCACATTTTTTTTCTTAATTTAAAACATCAAAAGATTTATGACATATAAATTATTTATTAACAGCTTTTCTGGAACAAAAAATTTTAAATGAAGAAAGGTGGGGTGCCTGGGTGGCTCAGTTGGTTGAGTATCTGACTTTGGCTCAGGTCATGATCTCAGGGTCCTGGGATCGAGTCCCGCATCAGGCTCCCTGCTCAGTGGGGAACCTTCTCCCTCTTCCTCTGCGCTCTCTCTTGGTCTGACCCTCTCAAGTAAATAAATAAAATATTTTTTAAAAAGGCACATCAGATTTATATTCAATTGACTATAAAATACAACACAGACTAAGAAACATTAAAATGTGAAAATGAAAAAGAACCTTAAATCAAGCAGATATGATACATTTATTATGATATTCTTTAGACCTTTAAAAAAATGCCCTCAGGTACCAAGAATCAATTTATAATTGTGTTAATAGGCCTAGGGATGATCTCATTAAATACACTAATCTATGGAGTAGATACTGTCATTATTCCCTGGAGTAGTAATTAGTGCTGTTCACCAAATGTTTCTTGCTATCCACCTTCTGGACAATTGGTATAATTCTACTCCCCAAATTCCCTGCCCTCTTTGAAACAGTCGTGTCTATCAGCCTGAATCCTGAGTGACCATAATGAGCAAAATACCCTGTCAATCTACCGTGGATGTGTGAAAATATTTTATTTTGTTAAGACACTGAGATATAGAGGTTGTTACCAGTACATAACCTATCAAGTCCTGACTTGATGCTTCATCAATCTTTTTAAAGAAATGGAGGGAAGCCAGTGTGGGGGGAGGGGAGGTACAGCGGGCGGAGCGGGGGCGGGGGGGACCTAGGTGTCTCAGTCAGTTAAGCATCTGACTCTTGGTTTTTGGCTCAGGTCATGATCTCATGGATTGTAGGATAGAGCTTTACATCGGGCTCCACACTCAGTGGGGAGTGGGCTTGAAGATCCTCTCCCTTTGCCTCTCACACCACTTTCTCTCTTACTCTCCCAAATAAAGAACAAATCTTTTTTTTTTTAAAGATTTGTTTATTTATTTGACACAGAGAGATCACAAATAGGCAGAGAGGCAGGCAGAGAGAGAAGAGGAAGCAGACTCCCTGCCGAGCAGAGCCCAATGTGGGGCTCGGTCGATCCCAGGACCCTGGGGTCATGACCCAAGCCAAAGACAGAGGCTTTAACCCACTGAGCCACCCAGGTGCCCCTAAATAAACAAATCTTTTAAAAAATGGAGGTAAGAACCCCTGAATCTGCAATACATTCCCCACTCTCATTACAGGCTTGTTTCCTTATTTTCCCCTTGAAAATATAGTTCCTTACAGCTCTCTTTCTACAATTTGTTTAAATTCCTTCTCACCTCTTTAATTTCATGGCATAATTTTCCCAGTTGTAAATACCACCCCTTTTCAGCTTTCTCCATTCTTCGATGTTTGATGGAAGACATCATCCTAAAATGGGGATGGGATGAGAAAGACTTAAAAGTTTCAGACAAAATCTAATCATGGCCAAGGAACCAGAGGAGGCAAGATATGAACAGAAATCTAAAAACTAAGTAAAGTGTAATAGGTGGACAGAGAAATTCCTAGCAAGAGGGAGAGCAAAACCATGGAACTGTGAGCATAGGCTTAATGTATAAAGGGAGGGGATCATGAAAAGAAGCTGGTAAATTAACCAACAGTAATTTGACTCTGTGTGTATTTGTGTGTGTCTGTGCGTGTGTGCTTGGGCTGTAGCTGTTTCTGTCTTGTGTTTTTGGTTTTTATCAAAAGCCGCTCTAAATCTTTTCTCTAAGGATATGAGGTTTAAAAACAGACACTTAGGGGCGCCTGGGTGGCTCAGTGGGTTAAAGCCTCTGCCTTAGGCTCAGGTCATGATCCCAGGGTCCTGGGATCAAGCCTCTCATCTGGCTCTCTGCTCAGCACTGAGCCTGCTTCCTCCTCTCTCTCTGCCTCCTTCTCTCTGCCTCTGCCTACTTGTGATCTTTGTCTGTCAAATAAATAAATAACATCTTTTAAAAAATAAAAATAAGGGACACCTGGGTGGCTCAGTTGGTTAAGCGGCTGCCTTCGGCTCGGGTCATGATCCCAGTGTCCTGGGATTGAGTCCCACATCGGGCTCCGTGCTCGGCGGGGAGCCTGCTTCTCTCTCTGTCTCTGCCTGCCACTCTGTCTGCCTGTGCTCACTCTCTCTCTCTGACAAATAAATAAATAAAATCTTTAAAAAAAATAAAAATAAAAATAAAATAAAAACAGACACTTTTAGACAATAGTGCTTAGCCCTTAACACCTGTGAAAAGTGAGAGCCAGTGGAGACTCAGCAAGAGATGCCTAAAAGTCAAGTAATAGGAGAGGGACCAAGAAAAGAGGAAGAACACAATTAGAACAAGGATGGCACCGAAGGTCAGGTTAGGCTCTTTCCACTTTTGAGTCACTTCTTGTAACCTCTACATATATTTTGCAATGTTTCTGCATCATTTGTACAAATGTTACTTAAGCATTTTTCTGCTTGCTTTGCTTTTTTAAATTAAGTTTTACATTTTATTCCAGTATAGTTAACATAGTGTTATATTAGTTCCAGGTGTACAATAGAGTGATTCAACAATTCTCTACATCACTCAGTGTTCATCAGGATAAGTGGGCTCCTTAATCCCCATCACCTATTTCAACCATCCCAGCACCCACCCCCCCACCCCCATAACCTTCTGTTCTCTGCAGTTAAGAGTCTGTTTCTTGGTTTGTCTCTTTTCCCCCTTTGCTTGTTTGTTTCTTAAATACCACATATGAGTGAAATTATATGGTATTTGCCTTTCTCTGACTTATTTTGTTAACATTATGTTCTCTAGCTCCACCCATGTTGTTGTAAATGGCAAGATTTCATTCTTTTTTATGACTGAATAAGATCCCATGTGTATACACACTTTATCCATTCATCTATCAATGGACACTTGGGCTGCTTCCTTAATTTGGCTATTGTAAACAATACTGCAATAAGGGTGCATATATCCCTCTGAATTAGTGTTTGTGTATCTTTTGGGTAAATACCCATTAGTGTGATTGGTGGATCATAGGGTACTTCTATTTTTTTTTTTTTTTTTGAAGATTTTATTTATTTGACAGAGAAAGAGAGAGTAAAAGCAGGGGGAGCAGCAGGGAGAGGGAGAAGCAGGCTCCCCGCTGAGCAGGGAGCTGGACATAGGACACCATCCTAGGATCCTAGGATCATGATATGAGCCAAAGGCAGACATTTAACCCACCCAGCCACCCATGCACCCTGGGTGCTTCTATTCTAATGGGTGCATCCCATTTTAGGATGAAGCACGGAATACAAAGAGAACAGAGTCTCCATACTGTTTTCTACAGTGGCTGCACCAGTTTGCATTCCCACCAATACCGCTAGAGGGCTCCTTTTTCTCCACATCGTCACCAACCCCTGTTTCTTTTTTTTGTTTTGTTTTAATTTTAGCTATTCTGACAGATGTGAGGGGACATCTCATTGTATTTTTGATTTACCTTTCCCTGATAACCCCTTTTTAAATCATATTTTCGTCTCAAGTACTAATATTAGCGAGCTTAGAAGGAATGTGGTTATAATTTTCTAATACATATTAATTATGCAAATTAACTTAAAAATTACTCCATTGCCACTAAAATCACGTTACTCATCCTACATGGTCATTTAACACATTTTTAGAGAAAAAGTGTTTTTAACCAATCATGAGAGATCCTTCCTTGATAATAATGGAATGCGTACCAGCCCAGCTATTTCTAATCATAACACTTTTAGAACTAGCAGATTTCTGAAGAGTAGTAAAGCACACTGAGAATACAAGAAAGGGAGAAAAAAAGGAAATAAGAGGAATAAAAGTAAATAAAAGAGAAAATCTAATTGGTGTATATTTCCATGTACTATATCATAAGCTGTGCTCGTGGGCTGTGGGAAATTGGGAAGTCTACTCACAGTCTGGTTGGGATCCAGGAATAGGCATCTAGGTGTACTAAAAAGAGGCAGAAGTGTGCTTAAGCGAAGTTCAAAGAGAGTGTTTCATGGGATGGAATCGTACTTAGTTGGGACTGTCAGAGAACCAGTACCATAAAGAAGCTAGCATCTCATCTGGTCATTAAAGGGAGGTTTGGGATCTTAAATGACTAGAACAAGAAAAGAAATAAGAAGTGTCTATGTTCCACTTCATTGAACTGAATATCTGATGGGATACACAAGAAATGTCTTTGGTACAAGCAAACCAAGCAGGAAGTATAAGGCAATCTCCATTTATACCTCTAGATCCATACCCTACTCGTCTATACCCACTCTGCTCTGCATCTTGGTAGGCTGACTCCTATGGCTTTATCAATAGGCTCTCTTCTTTGATATCCAGTTGGGTCTGCCAGTGGTGGCCATTGTCAAGTGATTACAAGACAGAAGGAGGTTAACTTCTGATCCTTTCTGTGTCTGGGTGTGTCCCTCTACAGAGGGTCTCAGCTCATACTAGGCGTTCTTCTCCAGAGAGCTTGTCTTTTTTTTTCTCTTATTCCTTCAAATAGATACAGGAGTTGCTAGGATCCTTGAGATTTGCTTAAAATTCCTCCAGCTTCCTTTTTTAAACTCTCCACATTGACCCAGTTGAAGAGTGGCATCTCTTTTCTTTTGGGACTATGATTAATAACTATCCTCAAATTTTATATTCTGTATTTATATAAACGGTCATATACCCAGGGAGTAGTAAGTCTTTTTGAACAGCATTCCACAGGGGTGAGGGAAAGGAGAAAATGCTTATTTGATCTTGTCCAGCCTGAGCTTCTGAATCCATTGATGAAGCCCATCTATCTCAGATCTCAACACACCTGAGAGGCACTATAGTGAGGAGGTTAAGATGGTAAAATCCAGCAGTCACAACCTTGGTTCAAATTCTCTCTGTGCTGCTAGTTAACTATGTTATCTGAACAAAATTCCTTATATTCTCTGTACCTTAGTATTCTCATCCTCAAAATATGGCTTATCAAACACAAAAGGGTTTTTGTGATGAGAGTTTATGATTATAGAGTCCCTGAAATGCCAAGTAAGTACTATATAAATGTTAGGTAATGTTATTTTTATTAGACAGAATAGTACCTTAATGAATCATTTCATTTAGTGTAGGGTGAAGCCTGCAAGGGACTTTTTTTAAAACTGTCCAACTGACTCAATAAAATGAAACCAAATGTACAGTTTGGTCTGTATATGAACATACCACAAACTATTCTACAATGCAGTTGGGCTCAGTTACAGTCTTGCAGTCAGGATGGTCAAAGGAAAACTTTGAAATTTTGATTTCCTTTGAGATTTTCTTCTGAGGACTAATCTGCTGTGTCCCACACTAGAATGGTTCTACACCTATACATGGTCCTGAATTTTTTTTTTCATGGTATCCATCCTGGGTTGTTTACTTCCTTATTTCAGAGCAATATTCTATTTACAGAAAATGTTATTTTATACTTGCCTGACTCAAAGTTAACCTTAAGTGCTAGTTTAATCAATTTCTTTCAGATCTCTGAGATATTCTCTCAGTCTTCTTCACTTTGTGACTTAAGAATGACTATGTTAAATTTGTTTGGACTTAAAGTTCTTGGCATTATTTATACTTTAAGGCTCTGCTTCTCCGCTTCAACATATTTTATACTTGAAAGACTATAATCCATATCGTTGCATGTGTCAAATTTCTCTGTGGGGGCTCACCCCTACACATACTCTTAAAAAAAAGAAAAAAAAAAGATAAGAACATTAGAAAAAAGCGTGGAAGCCATTATATAGTGCCTGAGTATATAACTAAACCTCTTTAGTTTCTGCCAGTGAAATTTCTGTTTCTCTCTATCATTTCCTACATGATTACACTATGAGAACTTTATAGTTCTAAACTTTATTCCCTTCTGTCATATGAAATGTGGCTGAACACGGTCAAAGATTCTGATCCATGGTTTAAAGCGACAGATCATCCCTTATGATAACCACGAAAGTATTTAGAAGACAAATAATATCTTAGGAGAAGTGTTTTGGGGGGTATTCTCCCACTGGGTATCATGTGCACCAGTATACACACTGGAGATGGAGTGTGGCCTCTGTAAAGGCAAGGACAAAATTTTCCTAAGTGATTGAGGAATATGGAGAGCATAAAAAAAAAATTAAACCTATTCAAAGATAAGGGGAGCAACTTGTTGGTCAATACAGAGAATTTCTAGAATTATAAGAGCAACTTTATTGTACTTGGAGAAATTATATAGTAAAAAACAATCAGATGTCCTCAATCTAGGGAAGGTAAAACTACTATTACCCACTTTAAGCCTCTTGTTACATTTTGCTCTGAGTCAGCTACCAGACTGATTTTGGGCATTAACTTCTATAGCCTTTAGCTTTTGACAGACAAATAAACGTCTTCCCACCAAGGAGGAGAAATATTTTTTTTTTTCCTCCAAACTCAGTAAGAATAAATAAGTTCAGTAAAGGAAGAATAAATTACAAATTACTTCCTAAGGAAAGACCTGGAAAAATGCTACCATATCTTTTCTAAATTAATGTATTTCTCTATCTTTTTTGTTGTTGTTGTTGTTAACTCAAGGAGAAATTCCATACTGCTCTTCTAACAGTCGACATCCTTCTTAATTTTTTCAACCATGTTTCTATCATTTTCTAGAGTCCACATCAAAATAACTTTGTTTTCCACTTCTGTTCTGTTTCTCTTCTCTCCTTTACTCTGCCACAGACTCGGTAACTGACAAAGTTGATGAAGTTTTTACCGCACAGAAATGCCTTTGCACCATTGTTCTCAATGGCTTTCAGAACTCAAGCCATCTGCTCTTCCCCACCCTATTCTTGTTGTATAAAACATTTCTGAAATACAGTGCAGAAAAGAAATGTGATCTTGAACTGCCGTCCTGGTTGTGTGTGCATTAATTTTCAAGCTGCTTTGCTCTGCAGCGTTCATTTCTCCAGTAAAATGGTAAAGTGTTGCTGCCTTGAGGGCCTGACTTTGCTTTTTTCTTAATCATAAGTAATTAGAGAAACTGCCACATGTTGTTTTGGATAGTGTTTAAGTTCAGAAATGCTTTGAAAAGGGGATATATACAGCTAGATTAAAGATATGCAAAGGCAAATTAGTATCTTCAAAAGCTCAAATGGGTTGATTTGTTACTTCAACACAGTCTACAACACCTGGCTCTGCATAAAATTGAAGACTCAGCTTAAGAGAAAAATATGTAATGAGGCACCAAAAGGAAATCAGGGTTCAGCCTCATTCTCTCCTGTACAATTAACCTTCTAGATAGGAAGATGACTATGTGTGGGATGAGGCACGCCATTAAGGCTCCTCTGTAAAATCTCTTTTTCCCACTTCCTCAGTTCCAAAGTGCCCCTTTAGGAATTATTCCTTGAGGTCTTGAAAGCATCTTAATTACTAAAATCCCACTTTTAAATTATAAGTATCTTCCTTTGATGATGCTTCTGCCAGGTTAAATTTCATTTAATTGTCTCAACATGTCAGCTAGCCAGAAGAGAAACAGTGTTGAAAGACAGGTTTCAATAGGCTTCTAGGTTGGAGGAAGAGGAGCCCAGGATAAACAACAGAGCTGGAAAGCTAACAGTGAGTCACCAAAACCCAAGGTAGACTCTTTGGATCTCAATGAGGGATGGGATTTAAAGATAATCTAATACCACTTATATTCCTTATCCATGCCTACCTAGATTACAGTTTTCCCCAATGCTGTTCATTACAATGAACCTGTTGAAAGTAGCCTTTTTTTTTTCTTGCCTAGCAGTACCTCTATTAAATTCAAGAGAAGCCCTTTAAGATTTCCATGAGCATAAGAATATTTATACTACCTCCCAATTAAGCACCAGAACACTCCCAGGAAGTTCTCGTCATGTCCCATTTGGCCAACATGGTTAGAAGGAGAAGAATCAAAAAATACAGAGGAGGCTTACAGCATGCAGGACATACCATCCTCAAATACGGCGCCTTGGTATATTGAATACTTTAAGATGAAGAAGTCTGAGAAAATGGTAGATGCAGGAAGGTATCTCTGACCTCCTATCTCCCAGGGACACCTGAAAAAGGCCATAAAACCCTCATGTGAGAGGCACCTTCCCTAAACCAAGAGAAAAAGAGTGAGAGCACCGAGACAAATTTTAACAAATAGGCCCAAGATTATTGCGGTTTACTACAGAAGACTCATACTCCTTAATCTGTCATAGTCCTCCACAACTACCCACTTTTCATCAAATATCACATAAACACACACAGGTCTGTTTCTCTGGGTCTTTATTTCCTTATGAGGTTTCTCCTGTTAATATAAAACTTACGTTAAATAAATGTGAATGCTTTTTTATCCCTGTTAATACATCTTTGTCAGTTTAATTGTCAGGCCCAGCCAGGATATAACAGGTCACCAAGATGGTGACGTAATTTGTTCCTCACTTTGTATCCTGTCACAAGAATAAACAATTATTAAAAAAAAAAAAAGGCACCACTGAGAGAATCTTATAACATGTGGGTGAGGCTGAAGCAGCCCCCTGCACCACAGAGACCAAGACAGACTGCACTGGAAGGGTACGAGAAGCAGCTACACATTGACTGTACCATTTCTCCTCAAGGCCACTGTAGCACCAAGCTCAGAGGCCTCTTCTGAGCCTCCAGTTCCCCCAATGAGAAAAGAGAACCCAGCAGGGACACCTAACTGCCTTCCCCAGCACACTCAGCTCGGTGGACTCCTTTGTAGGACCCCCTACTCTGATCTTACACCACAGAGATTACAGGGGAGTCTGTGGGTCTCAACCAATGGGAATCTGACTGATGGAGAACTGGGGGAGGGTCTTTAAACAACCAGCAGCCCTAGTTCATATCTGCAGTGCCCAAGTAGTAGTCTCAACCAGTGGTTTTGTTCATTTGCAGAACCAAGTTAAGAGTATACTCTTGTGTGGTATACTCTTCTGTGGTGCCTGGGTGGCTCAGTCACTTAAGTGTCCAACCCTTTGTTTCATCTCAGGTCATAATGAGCTCAGGATCCTGGAATCAAGCCCCACGCTGGCTCAGTCCTCAACACAGTCTACTTGTCCCCCTCTTTCTCTTCTCCTCCTCTCTCTTATTACTAAATAAATAAAATCTTTAAAAAGATAAGAAATATAAAATAAAAAAAGAGTAAACTCTGACCAGGGATCTTGGTGGGATACAGATTTGCCTGATTCAGATCCTCAAAAGAGGAGTTTTGTTTTGCCAGCCTTAGAGCCTGGTTTGATCACGTTTAGGCAAGGCACTGAATCACAGCCCCACCTGCTGTGGGGGGTTTTCTACTACAAAAGAAAACTACAGGCCAATATTCCTGATAAAAGCAGATGTAAAAACTCTCGATAAAATACCAGCAAACTGAATTCAGCAGCACATTAAAAAGAACTTTCACGTGACCAAGTGAAATATATCCCTGGGATGCAGAATGGTTCATTATACATAAATCAATCAATGTGACATGTCACATTACAGAAGAATCATATGATCATTTCAATAGATGCAGGAAAAGCATTGGACAAAATTCAACATGCATTTGTGATAAAAACTTAACAAATTATGCACAGAAGGAACATATCTCAACATAATAAAGGCCATATATGACAAGCCTATGGTTAACATCATACATAACTATAGTTAACATCACAATGATGAAAGATTGAAAGTTTTTCCACCTAAGATCAGGAAGAAGATGAGAGCCCACTCTCACCACTCCTACTCAACATAGTACTAGAATAGCTAGAATATTCAGGCAAGAAAAAGCAATAAAAATATCAGAATCAGAAAGAAATAACTGTCTCTATTTGCAAATAACATGACTTTATATATAGAAAATCCCAAAGACTCAACCAGTTGTTAGAGCTAATCAATAAATTAGTAAAGTTGCAGGACACAGAATTAACATAAAAATCAGTAGCATTTCTATACACTAAAAATGAATTCTCTGAAAAAAGAAATAAAGATTTACAATAGCATCAAAAAGTATAAAATACTTAGGAATAAATTTAAGGGGATGAAACATTTCTACTCTAAAAACTGGAAGACAGATGAAAAAAGTCAAAGACACAAAGAAATGGAAAGGTATCCCATGTTCATAGAGCAGAAAAATATTGCTAAAATGACAAAACTACCAAAATCATCTATAAATTCAACACAATTTCTACCAAGAGTCAAGTGGCATCTATTTAGTTTATTTATTTTTAAAAAAATTTATTTGAGAGACGCCTCGGTGGCTCAGTTGCTTGAGTGTCTGCCTTCCAGCTCAGGTCATAATCACAGGGTCCTGGAATCAAGTCCCACATGTCCATTCCCTGATCAGCAGGGAGTCTGTTTCTCCATCTGCCACTCCCCCTGCTTATGCTCTCTCTCTCACTCCCTCGCTCTTGTGCTCTGTCTGGCAAATAAACAAGTAAAGTCTTAAAAAATTTTTTTTATTTATTTGAGAAAGAGAGAGAGTGCTTGAGTGGGGAGAAAGGCAGAGGGAGAGAATCGTCAAGAAGGCTCCTGGCTGAGTGCAGAGCCCCATGTGGGGCTTGAGCTCATGACTCATGATATCAGAACCTGAGCTGAAACCAAGAGCCAGATGCTTAACCAACTGAGCTATTCGGGTGTCCCTCATTAAAAAAAAAAAAAAAAAAAAAAAAAGTAGGAAAAAACACTGGTATAATTTAAATGAAAACACAAAAGACCCTAAAGAGCCAAAGAAATCATGAGAAATAAGAACAAAGCAGAAGACATCTCACTTCCTGATTTCAAAGCATACTATAAAGCTATTATCATTGAACAATATGGTCCTGGCAAAACAAACAGTCAAAAAGACCAATGGAACAGAATTAAGAGTCCAGAAATAAACTCATGCACATACAGTCGACTAATATTTGACAAGAGAGTCAAGAATACTCCATGGAGAAAAGACAATCTTTTCAATTAAGTAGTGCTGGATAACTGGATATTCACACATAAGAAAATGAAACTGAACCCATATCTTATACCACTTACAAAAATTAACTCAAAATGGATTAAAAATTAATGTGTAAAACCTGAAACTCCTTGGAAAAAAAACATAGAAATACAGCTCCTTGACATGAGTCTCGGTAATGATTTTTGGGATATGACAGCTAAAGCACAAGCAACAGAATAGAAAATCAGTAAGTGCAACTACATCAAACTAAAAACTTCTGCAAAACAAAGGAAGCCAACAAAGTGTAAAAACAAGCTACAGAATGGGAAAAAAATATGTGCAAGCCATGTATCTGATAAGAGGTTAATATCCAAAATATATAAGAAACTCATACAACTCAATGGCAAAAAACAAAACAAAACAAAACAAATAACCCAATTTTAAAATGGACAAAGGACCTGAAAAGATATTTTCCCAAAGAAGATAATATAGGAAAGGTCTATAAGTACACGAAAAATACTCAACACCACTAGTCATTAGGGGAAAGCAAATTAAAACCACAGTGAGATAGCACCTCATTCTTCTTAGAACGGTTATCATAAAAATGATAAGAGATAACAAATCCTGGCATGGATGTGGAGGAAAAGGAACACTTGTGCACTGCAGGTAAGATCATAAATTGTTATGGCCACTTTGGAAAAACCTATAGAGGATTCTAAAAAAACTGAAAATATGATCCAGCATTTCAACTTCCGGGAATATACCCAAAGGAAATGAAAACACTAACACAAAAGATATCTGCACCTTCATGTTCATAGTAGTATGACTTACAATAGCCAAGACATGACACACTAAGCACCCACTGATAAGGAAGTTGTGTTACACACACACACACGCAATGGATTATTCAGCCATAAGGAGGAGGAAATACCACCATTTGCCACAACATAGGTAGACCTTGAAGGCTTTATACTAAGTGAAGAAGTCAGAAAAAGATAAATGTTTTATGATCTCACTTTCACATGTAATCTAAAACAAACAAAAACAATAAAACACAGAACTCACAGACAAATAGACCACCCTTGTCACTTACCAGAGGCAGAGGAGGGAGGAAGGGGGATTTAAAGGAAGGTGGTCAAAAGGTACAAACTCCCAGCTATAAAACAAATTAAGTACTAGGGATGTAATGTACAACGTGACTACAAGTAACACTGATGTATGATACAGAGGAAAATGGTTAAGAAAGTGCATCCAAGGGGCGCCTGGGTGGCTCAGCGGGTTAAAGCCTCTGCCTTCGGCTCAGGTCATGATCCCGGGGTGCTGGGATCGAGCCCCGCATCGGGCTCTCTGCTTAGCTGGGAGCCTGCTTCCTCCTCTCTCTCTGCCTGCCTCTCTGCCTACTTGTAATCTCTATCTGTCAAATAAATAAATCTTTAAAAAAAAAAAAAAAAAAAAGAAAGTGCATCCAAGAGTTCTCATCATGGGGGAAAATTCTCCCCTTTATTCTCTTTTTATTTCTTTTTTTGTTTTGTTTTTGATTGTATCTACATGAGAAGTTGAATATTAGCTGAAACTATTGTAGTAATAATTTCACAATATATAGAATATATTGTGAATATATATATATTCACAATATATAGAAAGCAAACCATCCCACTGATTGTTTTAAATTTATACAGTGATGTATGTCAATTATTTCTCAAGAAAACTGGGAAAATATATATGTGAAAGAGATACAACATAAATATCATATATATGTGATATATATATATATATATGAGAGATAGCTGTGCATGTTATATATATGTATACATGTATACATTATGTTTGTATATATATATAAATAAAACAGATCAGCCAGGGACACTAACAGGGTCAAGGAAAACACTTTTCCTCCAAGACTGAAACAATAGCCAAGAAGATCAGGGTTTTATCAGTCTCCCAGTTTTCTCAGTCTCCCATACATTCCAAGTCTCTCATTCACATCAGGGCAGGATTCTGTAGCTGCACTGCCAATAAACACAGATGATGCCAATCCATGGATTATCTGTGGGTTAGGTGAGCATGAAGGAAACTACATACAAGTTTGATCTCCAGACAATTTAACATGCTTATAAAGATCCATCGTAGTGTAATTCGGCATTTGCTTTGCATATAAATGGGATATTACTACCTACTTTATTCTGAAAGGAGTTGTTAAAAATGGTAGTGGATATTAAGGAGGGCACGTATTACATGGAGCACTGGGTGTGGTGCATAAACAATGAATCTTGGAACACTTAAAAAATTTAAAAAAAAAGAAATAAAAAAATCTAAATATCTCATGAACTATATAATCCCAACCTCTGGATCTTAAAAAGAATTAAATGCCAAGACCCTTCGTGACTCTGAAACACTCTCACAACCACTATTACCCCAAATAATAACAACATTGACCATACACATAATAATGGTCATGAATGTCTAGAGATTGTAACAACCAGGGATCTGCCAATGTTCTTGCCTATGAACACTGAGTTCCCTAATGGACTGGTAATTTCATGGAAAATCAAGAATATTTCCAGGAAAAGCAGGCTGTGAAGGTGTGAAGTGAGCTAGGAAAAAATACTCTGGAGCCTTTTCCAGCCACCGATCTATAGTTGAGGGACTGGTGAGCAAAAAGCCCAGAAATGGATTACTGTATCATTTTACCCAAATCATTCATGGACTGCAACCTCCAATGTCTTCAGCTATGAAAAGTGGAAGATGGACTCAACAAAAGCCTTTCAAATCCTGTCTGTGGAGCCTTCTACTTTCTGTAAAGTCATCTCAAGCGTCACTGCAGGGTTGTAGGGAGGGAGCAACTAGGTGAGGCTCCAGTCACCATCCTGCCCCTTCTCCCTTCCACCCTGCTCCCTTTTTCACCTCATCATCCTTAGCAGGGAAAGAGCCTTTTCAGATGCTGAAACAATCTCCCCAAAGCACAGCTTTTATCATCAATATCCTTCTCAAAATGGACCCACGCTCTCCTTAAATTTAATTGGGACTTTAGGCCCATATATCATGGCCTAAATTCACCCAAACTTCTCACAGTTTTAAGACCCTGTCTTTGTTCATATTATTCTTGTGTCAAGAATAACTTACTTGATAATTTCCACCTTTGAAGATTTTCTCCATCCCTCCAATGAGCCCCCAGTCAAGAAATGTGTTCCAATGAAACATACCCTTTTCCCGTTTTCCTACGTTCCTCCATTCTTTCCCATTCTTACCCCTTGCCATTTTGATCACTTCCTCCCATTCATTAATTCATGGAACACCGTGGGGTGTGTGAGTGAAAGAGGAGAAAAAGAGAAATCCCTCTAGTGAACAGAAACATTTCTGAAACAAGCTCTGTATCTTACCCATGTTTGTATTTATACATGCAAGTATGCTCAGTAAACGTATATTGAACAGAAAATCATTTTTCACAAAAAGTTCCACAGCCCATAGATATGTGACGATCATTTGGATTGTTTTACCGAAAGGCTCTTTCCAGTTCTCAAGCTGCAGAGTTCAGGGAAAATGTTATTTCCATATAAACCTATATATTTATGCACATGTCTCTGTGAGGATACATCAGAATGCAACGTTCTTATAGGGACTATCAGGATACTTGTTGGTGATGATTTTTGTGAAGATCTTCGAGCAAAAGTAAGTAATAGAAAATTAGTTTTTGTCACTAGAGGTAACTTCTTGGGTTATATAGATAGAAAGGCATCACAGATCACGCTGGTTTTGCTCTGGACCTCATTTCCTCACCCAAAATACCAGACTCCACTGTCTCTGCTCTCAGATATTTCCCAGAGTCCCCAGGGGACATGGCGCTTGTGATCGTGATAGACCTATGCCATCTGGGAACTACACCATCCTGCCCCGTCTCCACTGGCGATCGACTGTACCCATCAGGCATTACGGTGTTCCTTGAGGAGCTGCAGTTGCCTGCTAGGGCTCTGCTGACTTGGCCACCCCAACTCATTGC
Source organism: Meles meles (assembly GCF_922984935.1). Classification (NCBI taxonomy): domain Eukaryota; kingdom Metazoa; phylum Chordata; class Mammalia; order Carnivora; family Mustelidae; genus Meles; species Meles meles. The sequence goes on from NC_060073.1 coordinate 27,528,490, forward strand.
CTAGGAAAGCAATGCTCTGCTCTGCTTGGGATGACGAGCACCGAGGCTTTCCAGGCATGAAAACCAGCACGGCTTTTCCTTCAGTTCTCACTAAGTCCTTTTTGAGACCCATTTCTTCAGTTTCTGACTCTGCCGTTCCTAGAAGGACTGAACAATAATTCCTGGGTCCAGGTAAGGGGAACAAAGTATGTCCTTCCACTCTCCTCATCTCTTGTGTTTTCTGCATAATTCCCTGAGAGAACAAAAATGTCTTCCCTTGGTTGACAAATAAATAAAATCAACTATACAGCAATAGCGGCCACAAACACAACCATGCCAGAATGAGACAAAACAAAACAAATTCATGGTTATCTACCCATGTTAGCAGAAATACAGATACCTCGAAAGGTTAGCATTCAGCAGGAAACCCAAGTTCTGAATTCCAGCTTTGACTTAGCAGGAACTTCGATCTACAGAATCTACCTCTATCACTAGAGACTCCTCATTTTACAAGCATGCTCAAGCTTCCTCCAAGTTGAGTTTGTGTTACTGTTATTCATTGAATAATCATTTCGTCCCATACACATAACATTTTACACTCAAAATAACCTCATGTCCTTGGTCTAAGTATCCCTATGCACTTCTCTTTCAAAGTTAAGGCTGAGTAATCTTAGTTTGATTTTGCCTATTGTAGCTGCAAACAAGTAGATTCCCAGAATTCATATGCAGAACTCAGATTCTTCCACGTAAATAAATTTTCATGTGTTTTTACATGGTCTGCACTATAACGTCCAAATCCAAAATAAGAGGCATGAAGCCAAACATGTTGATTTTTTTCCACATTTGCTGATATCATTCAACTTGACCTGATTTTGACTTTAGCTGGAGGAAAAGGCATTATTTGTGCATGTGATGAATAATGTAAGTAACACAAACAGAAAAGGAGTGACTGATTAAACTATTGATTACCTTCACTGCTTAACCTAACACGTCAGATAGTGTAAACCACAGAAACCACATGCAGATAATTAGGTAGAGAATGTGATCTATACCCAGAGGACCACAAAAATATAAAGTGATAGAATTCATTGCAGCAGCCTGCACCAAGGTTACTCAATCTGATAAAATTCTCCCAGGAGTTAGCTGAAGAATGAGGGCACAAACAAGGCCAGGTATATTCGTATTATAAAAGCATGTTTTATTAGAATAAATTATGGGGATAGAAGAGTTCTATTAAAACCCCCCAGACACTGGTTCCCAAATCTAGGTCAGAGAAGAGAAGATAAAGTTGATTCTGTCCTGGGAGTGGTAATAAGATAGGTATCTGCTGAGGTCAGAGGTAGCAGGGGGAATGAAAAGTGAACGGGTCTTAACTGTGGAATAGGGTAGAGCTTGAAAAAGAAAAGAGGATTACAAGAGAGAAAAGATATGACTAGATCCAGCTGACTAGGGAATGTGACTGCCAACATTGGAATTTTTCTCTAGACACTCAGAGGGAGAAAATCCCAGTTCTTTATACTCATTGTCCTCTTGAGTATTTGCTGCTCAATTCTTCCTCCAGTTTCCACTGAATTTATCACTATAAATTGTTTTTTTTAAAAAATACCCTTTCTCCCCCTCTTCCCCATTCCTCTGACACTCACCAAGTAACCCTAAATAACCCTAGCCTTCTCTCTTTGTCCCACCTGTGATTTCTCTGCTTGTAAATTCCCTTCTCAATGTTAAATGTCAAATCAAACAGCTTTTGAGATCTCTTTGCCTTTCTTTGTTCTAATACAAATGAAAAACCCCATCTGACAGCCCGCAGCCACCATTTGGGGATCTTCCCTCTCTGGTATGGATCCTGTTGAAAACAAATCCATACCTTACTCCCTACTGATCAACAAAGCAGAGCATTTCCCCTCATTTGGATGTTTTACATTTGTCTCTCCAGTTTAAAAGTATGTACTTTTAAAGCATCAACTATTATTCTTTGGTTGGTGATACTGCAGTGTTCAAATTGACCTAAAATTCTTCCACTATCCACAGTTGTGATGAATCAAAACAGGAGGTCCAGATAAATGGTCCCAAACAACTCTGAATACTCCAGAAGCCTTAGGACCATGCCTGTAATAACAAACATGGGGAGGAGGAGTTTTTGGCAGTAAGTTTACTTCTGATGATGTTCTGCCACAAGTTCTCTTTAAAGAAAGAATCCGGTAATCTATGAAAGCATGTAATTCAAAAGTGCTGCATTTGTCTGCATGCCTCCAACAACCACCTTCTCCAGGGCAGGCTATGGTCCCTCTTGTGCTGGCTGTCAGGAGAGCAGGGACACTGATCCTGTCTTTATTATCCCAGCCCTGCAGAGAAACTTAGTTACTGGACAATGAGGTTAAGATTGAATCAAGCATCATCTAGTAAGAGCATTGGTCACCCTGGACTGTGTTTTTAGGCACAGCCCACTGTGACTAGTGGTTTTTCAGGTAATCACTATCAGTATAAACAAGGAATTGTAGAACGCGAGAGAGGGCACATGACACACTGCCCCTCAGCCAGCACGTCCCTCCTACGGCTGTCAGTTTCACCTAAAGAAAAAAACAATCCACATTTCACTGTCTGCCCTATCCTCATGCTCCCTCATTATTAGCGGGGTAGGAAGGATATTCGTTCACATTTGTAAAGAGCTGTTAGAGCCCTTCAACAGGCATCTTCTTCCTCTTCTGCTCCTCTGTTTCTGCTTGTTCCTCTGGGTTCCAGCAGCTCATCATGGCTTCCTGCTTCTCCCACCTAAACACCACCCAAATTTATACTTTTACCTCTATGACTGTCACCCCAGTTTTGCCAACTCCTTTACTGAATGAATGCCAGCGTTTCCCAGACAGACTCTCATGACAGGTCAGTGTACCTCTTATCCTGGAACAAGAATGGTCTTTTTTAAATGACAAATCCAGTTTCGCTGCTATCACTGTTTAAATCCTTAATATCTATCTATACGATACAGTCTGAAGGCTTTAATATATAAAGTTGACCATGATAGAGCACTGGCCTACCTCCCAAAGCTTTTTTTATTTTAATTTATTTTTTATTAAAGTTTTATTTTTTTTTAAATTATTTCTTTGAGAAAGAGAGAGAAAGACAGAGAGTGCCTGAGATAACAAGCTTGGGGGTAGAGAGCAGAGGAAGAGGGAGAAGCAGGCTCCCTGATGAGCAGAGAGCCTGATGCTTTTTTCAAAAAAACGTATGTAGGGGCGACTGGGTGGCTCAGTGGGTTAAAGCCTCTGCCTTCGGCTCAGGTTATGATCCCAGGGTCCTGGGATCGAGCCCCACATTGGGCTCTCTGCTCAGCGGGGAGCCTGCTTCCTTCTCTCTCTCTGCCTGACTCTCTGCCTACTTGTGATCTCTGTCTGTCAAATAAATAAATAAAATCCTTAAAAAAAAAATGTATGTAAAGTCAACAGTAGAGGTGATAAACCACCAATTTTGGCTCGCCTCCAGACATTTGCCAATGTGCACTCTTTACCTGGAATTCCAGCTCTTCTTTTGAATACCCTAGGCCTAGATAATGAACATCTTACAAATCAAATCACATCTAAAATGTAAATCTATCTCTAAAGTTTCTTAGATCAGTGAGCTGTGCTATGTATTGCTGTGGTAACCAGTAACCAGTGACCCTAAATCTTAGAGGTTTATAGCAAAACCTTATTTTATGCTCACCTTAGTGTCTACAAGAGATCAGCCATGGGTGAACTATGGCTCAGCTTCACTGCCTAAGGCCAACACCGAAGGAATACCTCTGATCTGTTTCATGCCAGTCTGATGGAAGAGTTAAAATAGAGATGGTAAACCTGTATAATGGCTCTCAGGCTTTTGTTGAGAAGTGGAACACAGGACTTCACCTCATATTTCCTTGTGTAAAGCAAGTCATGAGCCAAGGATGACATCAGTGGTGGAGGAAGTAGAATTCTCCTTCAGGGAGGATACTGGCAATTTAAAGGTTATTAAAGAGTGTATTATATGATAGCAAAATTATATATAATTTAAAATAATAAAAGTGCTAGTATCTGATAAATAGCAAAATACACTTTCATATATTTGAGAAACAGCTTATATGATCTAGGCCTTTGTATTTATGGGTGTATTTTTGTACCTTCTTGGTTTTATTAGTGAGAAGTAAAATGTAATCTCCATTAGAATAGGAGCTAATAGAGTAGTTCCTCCTATATTCCCGTGCCTAGAATAATACCTATAATGGGTGTTAAATACTGTTCAATACGTTTAAGGAAACTTCATAAATATCTTCATGAAACAAGTGTTATTTAGTCATACAAGATTTGAAAACAGCATGTAAATTATTCCTCTTACAGGATAAACAATACAAATTTGAGTTTTAAAAAACTTAAGAAATCTTATAATGGGAAAAGCTATTTAAATGTGATATGGGTTTTCTCAAGCCTGTGTATTATAGAATCCCTCTCATAGATTATGCCTGAGAATAGCTCCTGTAAACAAATTCAAATGGAACGCTCCTTGGGAAACACTGTCGATGAGTCCAAAACGAGTTTCTTAAAAGGAAGACTTTTTTTTTTCTTTTGATCATCTCTGTGCGATTAAAGCTATTAAAACACAGCTCCACAAAGCTGTGTTTTTGTGTGTAGATACTCATTTCTCTTTCTAGGTAACATTAGCAAGAGACAATTTCTCTTCTCTTCGCTCAGTGACTTTTTTTCCATTCCCATCTTTCATAACCTATACTGTCATTGATAGACTCAGACAGGAATGTTGAACTGATTGGTACCATCACATTTTGTGTATTACATTTATTTACTGAATTCTTACTAAACACCTACTATACAGCTGGCATCATTTTATGTGCTGGGGATAGAGCAGTTTAAAAACAACAATAAAGATACCTGACTCTCATATAATAGATTCTAATAGAAGAGACATCAACAATTTAAAGTATTTATGGTTTGTCAGATAGTGAACTGGTAGAGTACCATAAAAGATTAAAATATGGAAAGGACTTAGAGAGCAATATGGCAAGAGGAATGCACTTTTAAATATGCTGTTCAGGAAATGCTTCACGGATATGAAAATGTTTAAGCAAATACCTAAAAGAGATGAGAGATAAAGGCTTGAGACTGTATAGGGAAAAAAAAAATTCTTTTTAAGCCAAGGGAACAGTAGATGCAAAGGCCCTGAGGTCAAAAAACTACTTGCCCATCTGAAAAGCATCAGAGATTTTAGTGTGACTGGCATAGACTGATCTAGGAGTGTGGAATGAGGAGAGGTCAGAGAGGTAGCATAGGGCCAGGTCATTCGGGGCTCTGTAGGCCATGGAAGGATGTTGGTTTATTTACTGAATGATATATGAAACCAAGAAAAGGTTTTGAGCACAGCAATGAACTGGCTTAAATTTTACGAATATCATCTTGGCTGCTTGATGGATTGAAGAATGGAAAGAGCAGCATCAGGAAAGCTCTTTGGGGCCACTGCATTAATCTAACAGAGAGATGGTGGTGACTGAGACAAGAATATTAGTGGAGGAGATAATAAGGGAGAAGGTAAAACATACATTTCCATGGTGGATAAATGCTGACCCATGGGGGTTGCTTTTAGAATAAACAGAGGTTTAGAGATTTCAGATGCTACCTCAAAGACTTTGGCCTGAGTAACCAGAGAGTCATTCACTGCCATTTACTGAGATAGGTGAGGGATCAGAAATTTGGTTTTAAACATGTCAAGTATGGAATGGCAGTGAGATGAAGCCACTGACTGGCAATTGTTCAAATGTAGAACTTAGTGTAGATGCGCAAACTGAAAACACCGATTTCAGAGATGAAAGCAATCATGATGCTGAAAGCCACAGGACTGTAGACGATGGTGCAACCCAACACAGAGAGACAGCAGCCAAGAGGATTAGGTCAGTCTTGAACCTACACAGAGACCGTTCGTCAAGGTGGAGAAGGGAATGACCAACTGTGTCAAATGTCGCTAAACCTGAGAACTGGTAATCAGATTCAGTAACTGAACATCCACTGCTTACATTCACAAGAGGCATTGCCATGGGATGACAGTGGCACAAAACTGACTGGAGTGGGTTCAAAAGAGAAAGAGGATAGGAAGTAACAAGAGTAATTATATTCAACTCTATGTCGTTTTGTTCTAAAACAGAACCAAGATGTGAACTGGTAGAAGGAATGCCATGTGTGGTCAAGATATTTTGAGGTTTTGACTTTGCTGGGAGAAACTATAATTCGATTTTCAAGTCAAAAGTGGAAATTGATCACGCAAGGAACAGATTTGCTCTTGGATCTAGGGCCCTCAATAGTTGAAAAAGGAAAGAACTGTTCAAGTAAAGAGGCTGCCTCAGAAGTACAGAGCATCCATTTCTAGTCATGAGAAAGAAGGCAAACATTTCTGTTACAGATACAGGGAGGAACATAAATGTGACAAGTAGGGCAGAAGGAAGAGCTTTTAAATATTTTTCCCCCTCAGTATTATACAAAGGCAAATCCTTAGATGGATTAGAGCATAGGAAGATTTGGAGATTTGAGAAGAGGAGAGAAAGTGCAAAAAGTTATCTAAGATAATGGAAGAGTGCATGGAGCAGGAAACTGACAGAACTATGGGGCTGCCCTAAGGAAAATTTCTGGTTAGTGTCATAAATCTAAACCTGTCAGCACATTTGTGAGTTTTTCCTTTCCAACGATCAGCCACTTGAGTACAGGGCATGGAAGTAGGGATCTTCATTAGCGCTGGAATTTTCCAGGTGAGTATGATAAATGATGAGAGACAAGTGCATGACGATGCAGCATGTATCTAAACCAGTTTTAAAAATTAGGATGTTGTGAGAGGCGCCTGGGTGGCTCAGTGGGTTAAATGTCTGCCTTTGGCTCAGAGTGTGATGTCCAGGATCCTAGGATCAAGCCCCCTGTCAGGCTTCCTGCTCAGCAGGGAGTTTGCTTCTCCCTCTGCCCTTCCCTCTTCCTCCACGTCCCCTTTGTGAGCTCTTGTACACACTCTCTCTCTTAAATAATTAAATCTTTTTAAAACATAGAATGTTTGGGGGGGGACATAAAATGTAGATAAAAACAATGAATTCTAAATCATGGTTCGGTTAAAGAAATGTTGGAATTGGACTTCCCGCAGGAGTGGAGAACCAGGAGGTGGTAATTTGATATCAGATGAAATGGGAGTTTGAAATTAAGATCCCAGGGGAACTGAGGTTTTGTCAATGCTAAGTCTAGTTTATCACCACGCAAGTGAATGACTGAGGTGAGGATAGCACAAGATAATCAGAGGAAAGATAGACAAAGTCCTGATTAAGCCATGGCATTGGAATCACCTACACATATATTGAAATGAATACTGGAATAGTATTGGAGAGGGTGACCGTGAGCCTGGAACTAAGATCTCTGAGGAGTGAAACTAGGTAATCCAAGGATCTCAAGATGACTGCGGTGAAGAAGGATGTTACTAGAAATCTCTGAGGGCACAAGATTATGAGATAGAAAACCAGAGGATCTGGGGAGGAGGGAGAATCTGAAAACAGCAATAAGGACCCAAAAGACACATAACCCTCATTGCAAGTATAAGGAGTATGGCAGACCAATAGTCACACCTTGAGAGAGCCACGGGGGAAACCATTCCTTAGGAAAGAGTCAGAGCAAGAAGGTGCGGGAGACAGAAGAGCTTAGTGATACAAAGGATTTTGCTATGGGGCAATAACAGGAGGTGCATAAAATATGAGAATCTGGGGGTGTGGCAGGACATTGGTGTCTTAGACTGATGTAGAAAGGGATGAAAGGCAGGATGGGAACTGTACTCATATGGCCAAGGCAGATGGTGAAACTCTAAACGCCAGAGAGGAGAGAAGGGCGAGCCCAGTCCAGAACTCAGAACTCTGGAGCTCCTAAATCCACACAGACATGAAATTTGGTACCAGTACATGTGTAGAATAAATTAATGAAATTCTGGGTTATCTGTAGAACAAGAGATGATTGCATGTTTTGTAGCTTTTCTTTTCTTCCACCTTTTTTTTTTAAGATTTTATTTATTTGACAGAGAGAGACACAGCGAGCAGGAACACAAGCAAGGGGAGTGGGAGAGGGAGAAGCGGGTTGCCTGTGGAGCACGGAGCTTGATGCGGGGCTCGATCCCAGGACCCTGGCATCATGACCTGAGCCGAAGGCAGATGCTTAACGACTGAGGCACCCAGGTGCCCTGTTTCTCCCATCTTTTAAAGAAATTTAATCCAGTGTGACAATCTAGCATTAGGATTTTCACATCTGAGTCTAGAATAGTTTTCCTCTTGTACCCATATTTCAAGTTCTTATAGTTTCTTATAAAGAAGCATTTTATCAGTTTACACCATCACCAATTTTTAGAATACAAAGAACAGCAACTGGTAAGATAGTGGTTATATATATATATATATAAAAAGTTCCTTTGTAAAAAGTGTTCATTTTAATTTTATTTTAAAGTGATAGAGGGTGGTCATTAAAAGGGTGTGGTTGGAATAAAGGCAGGTCTAGATCTGAATTCAGGCTGAGATAGGCACCATGTCTGTGAACTTTGGATGAGTTATGTAACTACATGCAAATTAGTATAACAGGGGCATTGTGAAGGCCAAATGAGGCAATGATTAGAAAGCACTGAAACAGTGCCTGGCACATATGAAACATAATAACAATCTGATATATACATACAGTTAAATTGTAGCATTTATTTTTACCATGATTAATTACCATTCAAAATTTATAGTACTGGAGTGCCTGGGTGGCTCATTTGGTTAAGCGCCCTGACTCTTGACTTCAGCTCAGGTCATGATCTACAGGTCCTAGGGTCATGCCTCAGCAGGGAGTCAGCTTGATATTCTCTCTTTCCGTCTCCCTTTGCTTCTCCCACCTCCTCTCTTCAAATAAATAAATCTTTTTAAAAAAAATCTTATAGTCGCTAAAATTAACTTCATGCACCTGTGTGAAATGTGCATCTTCCAAAATACTGAGTGCAAATCACTGCAAAGTGGAGGATCTTGTTCTATTTCTGCAATAAGCAAGCTGCACAGTTTCATTAACAGAATTAAAATTTAGTCCCTGGAACGGTGACCTTCTTTTAGTGGGCATGCAAAATATTTAAAAATTTATTGAAATGTATTATTCTTTCAATATCAGAACCTTAAATCTAGAAAGTAGTATTTTTGTTGAATTTCTGAAATCACAAATAATACTAAAATAGAATTCTTGACAAATTAAGAGGAATGGTTCTACCAATCAAATACAAACACTGATTAGTATTTAAACCCCATTTTCTACAAAGCACATTAAAAATACAAAAACAAAAACATTTTGAGCTTGCACATTTCCCCTTGTACTTAGAGTTTTAAAGCTTTCTTATACACCTTCTTTTTTAAACATCCAGCCACACTGCCAATATGGTGGCTCCTCCTACCATTTTGTTCCTTCATACGTTATGCTGCTGTCATGAGATACATTTCATTAAATGACACGAAGATTCCGTCTTCTGTGAAATGTGGCTAATTAGCTGAGATTCCACCAGGGCTCCAAAGGCAGGTAGAAACCTTGCAGGTGAAAATGACCCTCACCTTACTGAATATGCTTTTTAATTAATGTCCTATTAACTAGCTGAGAGTAACTCCTAAGCTAAGTGAACAGATCTGAACATAATTAAACATTTATTAAGTGCCCAGCATTACTATTACAGTTATGGCCTCTCTCCCCTCCACCTAGGTCAGGTGGAAATGAGAGAGGGAAAAAGACAAAGCCTCAGTTCCATTCCATCATCTACCTCTCACTTCCCTCAAAAATGGCACTTGAGGGGCGCCTGGGTGGCTCAGTGGTTTAAGCCTCTGCCTTCGGCTCAGGTCATAATCCCAGGGTCCTGGGATCGAGTCCCGCATCAGGCTCTCTGCTCGGCAGGGAGCCTGCTTCCTCCTCTCTCTCTCTCTCTACCTGTGCCTCTCTGCCTACTTGTGATCTCTGTCAAATAAATAAATAAAATCTTAAAAAATTTGTTTAAAAAAAATGGCACTTGAATTAACAGAGAGTTAAAATAAGCAAAGTCAGCCTATTGGATTTTTCAAACATAGGGTCTGGAGACTGCTTGCTCATTATAATAGCACTTATTAAACTGTATTAACTACTTCTCACTTTCAGTAGCAAAGACTCAGCAGAAGACAGAATCAGGCACAGTGAACCAAGGAGCAGCTTTTCATATCGGAGATGGAAACTCAGGTCCAGCGATGAACTTTGGCATGTTAAGTTTCTTATTAAGATTCTTCCGATTTTTTTCATTGCATTGTTCTAAAACAACAAAAAGGGTCCCTATTTTTCACTTCACTGACTCAGATTTATTTAGGAATCATCATTGTACCCCGTGGTGTAAATGACAGAGAAGTCTGGGGCTCAAAGACCTGCATTATTATAAGATATCTTAAGAGTCAGAATAAAATAACTTTTACTCAGTTATATGGAACCAGATGCTATTTTTTTTCTCATATATTACTGTTTCTATTCTGGTACAAACCTTAATTTTCTGATTCTTCTTTTCTCTTTTGTTTTGGGGGAAAGGGCTACCAAAAGTGACAAACATACTTGCATACAACCATGGAGTTCTCCATTTTTCTTCAAACTTTGAGAATATGACTGCACTAGTAATGCTGGAATTCCAGGCTGTACTTTCTAAAACTGCTCTACTCCCAGGGTCATAAGCATATCCTACATCTTAAATATCCTTGTGAAAAATGACCCACCCTCTGATTGGAAGCATGGCAGTTTTCACTAATGAGGATCTGAATATAAGGAGGTACAGAATGATATATTTTAAGTCCTCCTCAGAATCAATAAAGGAATTTTGGGTTTTATTCATTTTAACAAATTAAGGTATCGATTTTGTTCAAGAATATGGCTCTTTATAATGGGATGGCGCTCTAAAAAAGTTTTAAGTTATAAAAGAAGGGTTTATCTAAACTTTGACTTTCTATTTAAAAGAACAAAATGCATATGAAATAACTTGAGCCCTGTTAGAAAAATCTTAAAAAATCAGAAAAAAAGCTCCAGCCGAACATTTATCTAAATAACCCACCTACTCTGTCCCATATCCATTTCTTCATAAGTCAGGCGGTGTTCACTGGATTTAGTTATGAGCCCTCTTGTTTCCTTTCCATTTTAATGTTAAACATCAAGGGGCGCCTGGGTGGCTCAGTGGGTTAAGCCTCTGCCTTCGGCTCAGGTCACGATCTCAGTGTCCTGGATCGAGTCCCGCATGGGGCTCTCTGCTCAGCGGAGAGCCTGCTTCCCCCTCTCTCTCTGCCTGCCTCTCTGCCTACTTGTGATTTCTCTCTCTGTGCGTCAAATAAATAAATAAAATCTTTAAAAACAAAAACATTAAGAGAAAACTCAGAAATCATGTGAAGTAAAGAAGGTGGAGTTTCAAAACCTGAATAGAGAAGGCTGGAAGCTCCTTAGTTGGGGCAGAATTAGTAAATACATGTGACTATGAAAAATCAACCTAAGAGACTAGAGCAAAATGTAGCAACTAGAGAGAAAGGCTTTCAAAACCATTTACAGGCTGACAACTCCAAAATTTGTCTCTAGCCCAATTTTTCTACTGAACTTCTCATGTATACAGCTACCTGCTTGGTATCTCCACTTGTAAGTCTTACAAATATTTTCTCTCAACATGTTCAGAAGTGAACCAAATTGCAACCACCCGAGACACAAAATTTCTCTTCCATTTTCTCCCACTTCAATAAATGATACTTACTAAATTTATCCAGTTGGTCTGGTTTGAGAAACATTTCTACAACTCTTTGATGCCTCACCACACATGTTCGATCATAACATTTTATGAAACTTGATACAAAGTGTATGTCTCAAGTAGAGATGCTTCTCCTCACGGCCACCACTTTAACTCATCATCATCTAATCCAGAACACTCCAGATCCAGACAGTAGAAACTGAGTTAGAAATGTCAGTTAGATAGGAATTGTGATTGTATGTTGTATGACACCCTCTTCTCCAAATACAGAGGCAGATGATTAATATAAGAAACATTTAAAAGACATATATATGGGGACACAAACATGATCCAACATTGACATGCATCAAAAGGCAAAAGGAACCACCAAGTATGACTAAGGCCTAAGCCATGTACATACTAACCTCTGTGTTCAAAATTAGTGGAGATACCTGGGAAAAAGTAGGACTTACCCAGGACTTATGGGGTAATAGAAATTAAGTAATCCCTATGTGATAGCCAGCCAAAGGCAAGTTTAATGTTTAAAGCCAGAAGTGGTAGTGGGATTCATCATTCACATGAAAGGGGAGGCACAGAAGTGGAGGCAGACCCTTTCCCAGGGCTACAGATGCTTAGAGTAGCACAGTGGGATTTTTATGGTAATCACTAAGAACATGATTAAAAAATGAATCCAGAATAAAACTAAAAATAAGCAAAAATGAAGAATAAATTGACCAAATAAAAATCATAAACTCATATGTCAGATATAAGCCTGTCAGTAATTACATGAAATGAAAGTGGACTTAATGTTGTAGTTAAAAGAAAGTTTTTAAAACTGGATTTTAAAAAATAGGCAAACCACTTTCTGTCAACATTAGTTACATCTAGAAATAAAAATGAACTTTCAAAATATGAACACAATAAAGATATTTATAAACAACTACAGCATATACCACATTTATTGGTAAAATATTGCCATCCTCCAGAAATCAATAACAGACAACAACATTTACTATCTACTCTTTAACACTAATTTTAACTACAGCTGTGATGCAAGAAAGAAAATGAAAGATGTAAGAATTGGTAAGAAAGAAAGATCTAAAACTGTTACCAGTCATGGAGGACATGAATGTGTACATGAAAATATAAAAACAGAAGCAAACTATCCAGAGAAAATCTACTGGAATTGACAAACTTGACAAGCTTACTGAATATAAGGTCAATATACAAATACTGGCTTTGTTTCCATATACTAGCTATAAACTATTAGATAATTTAATCTGTGCAATAAGTAAAATAGCACAAACACCAAATTCCTAGGAAAAAAATCTAAAAGCAAGTCATTATCACAAAAACAATAAAGCAGGGACGCCTGGGTGGCTCAGTTGGTTAAGTGGCTGCCTTCGGCTCAGGTCGTGATCCCAGTGTTCTGGGATCGAGTCCCACATCAGGCTCCTTGCATGGCAGGGAGCCTGCTTCTCCCTCTGCCTCTGCTGCCACTCTGTCTGCCTGTGCTCGCTCTCTCTCTCTCTCTCTCTCTGACAAATAAATAAATAAATAAATAAATCTAAAAATAAAAAACAAACAAAAACAAAACAATAAAGCAGAGTACTTAGGTGGCTCAGTTGGTTAAGCCAATGGAGCCCAGAGTCCTAGGATCGAGTCCCAGGTTGGGCTCCCTGCCCAGTGGAGAGTCTGCTTCTCTGCCCTTCCCCTGGCTCATGCTCTCTCTCCTCTCTCACTCTTTTGTTTATTCCCTCTCTCAAATAAATGATTAAAATCTTTAAAAACAATAATAACAACAAGGCATTACTAAAAGCAATAATAAAAGATTAAGATAAATTGAGCAATATAAAAACCTATGAATTAAAAAACTAAATATTTCCCAAAATTGATTTACAGAATCAAAGCAATTTTAATCAAAGTATGGCACACTTTCTATGGAAATTGTCAAGTTGAACTAAAACGTACATGGCAGTGCAGGGGCGCCTCGGTAGCTCAGTCAGCTGAGCATCCAACTCTTGTTTCAGCTTGGGTCATGATCTCAGGGTCATGAAACTGAGCCCCACATAGGGCCCCATACTCAGCACAGAGTCAGCTTGGGATTCTCTTTCTCTTCCTCTGCCCCTCTCCCAGCTCATGTGCTCTCACTCTCTCTTTCTGAAATACATAAATAAAATCTTGGGAAAAAAAAAAAAAAAGAAAGAAAGAAATGCAGAGGCCCATGAATTGTCCAGGTAATACTGAAGGAACACAACAAACTTGGGGACATGCATTACCAGATATGAATCTACATTTTAAGTTAAAAGAATTAAAACAGTGGGATATTGATACAAAGGTAGACAAATAAGCCAACAAGATAAATTACAGAAAGTCCTTTTTAGCTATATTTAAACTGTCATGTACATGTATTATAATACTCCTGATCAGTGAAAATACATGAATACATATAAAATATTGATCAAAAGAAGCAAGGCATATAAAAGAAAAAAGCATGATACTATATTATATACAAGTAAAATTCTAAAAAAATTATGTAGAGGTACATAAAGAGACTGTAAAAATATATTTTTTTGATCTGGAATATAATTATCATAATAGCCAGTGGTTACCTCTAGAAAGGACACAGAGGGTTATAATCAAAGAGGTAAACTGCCTTGAAACAGACACAAAATTACTGAACATAAAGGCAAAGATAAACTTATTTGATTTAAATTCACTTTTCTATTAATAGTAAAAAGGCAATCCACAGAGTGGGGCAAGAATGCATTGAAACATATACCTGAAAGCAATTTACATCCAAAGAATATAAAGTACTCCTATGAATCAATTACAAAAATACAGACAACCTAATTAAAAAAAAAAATCAAAAGACTTAAATAGGAATTTGATTTAAAAACATTTCTAAATGTTTTTAAAATATTGGAAAAGATGCTCAAATTCATTAGAGATCAGTGAATAAAATTAAATCTAAAATTAGATTAATACACACATTTAACAACTTGACTAAAAAACACTGATAATACCAAGTGTTGGTAAAAAGACAGGCCAGCTAGAGCTCTCAGACATTCCTGATGTGTGTGTAAATTAAAACAGCTGCTTTGGAACACTGTCATTTTCTAATGAGCATTGGACATAATTAATCTTTTTTTTAATATTTTATTTATTTAACAGACAGAGATCACAAGTAGGCAGAGAGGCAGGCAGAGAGAGAGGAGGAAGCAGGTTCCCTGCGGAGCAGAGAGCCCGACATGGGGCTCGATCCCAGGACCCTGGGATCATGACCTGAGCCGAAGGCAGAGGCTTTAACCCACTGAGCCACCCAGGTGCCCCGGACATAATTAATCTTATGAGGAAGCAATTCCACTTTGAGGTTTGTGTGCTTTGGAAATGTGATACATATACACCAAGAGCCCTGTAGAATGACATTCATAACTATTCATCAAATAGCTTCAAACTAAAAGCCATATATGTCCTTCAACAATGAATAGAAAATATATCAGTTACAGTAGAAGACAATACGTGAAGAATAAATGATCTGAAGCTATAAGCAATGTGACAGATGGATTTTACAAAAATGATGATGAACAAAAGAAAACATGAAAGAATACATGTCAATATTCAGTAATATATTTTTAAAGACAAAATCCAATCATAGTATTTGAAGATAAATGCTGGGCGCCTGGGTGGCTCAGTGGGTTAAAGCCTCTACCTTCGGCTCAGGTCATGATCTCAGGGTCCTGGGATCGAGCCCCTCATCGGGCTCTCTGCTCAGCAGGGAGCCTGCTTCCTCCTCTCTCTCTGCCTGCCTCTCTGCCTACTTGTGATCTCTCTGTGTCAAATAAATAAATAAAATCGTTAAGAAGTTTAAAAAAAAATAAAGATAAATGCTTAGGTAGTAACAAATTAAAAAACAGAGCAAGGGAATGATAAAATCAAAATAATTCTTGCCTTTGGAAAGGAGGAGATAATGATTCTGCAGGACCATCAGAATGCTTCTAACATATCTCAATGTTACTATTTCTTAACCTTAGTGGGTTTTGACTATTTAGCTATTTTATGTTCTTCTCTCAATGTATATGATATATCAATTATAAAACTATAAAGGTTCAATACTCCCTTAGAATGATCTAACTAGACAAGATTAAGTCCCATTTTTACACTGTAGTGATCAAAATGAGGGGTGAGAATTTTTTAGCCTTTGTTGACATAATAATTCCTCACCATTACACAGGGTCTTGAGATGCTAGACATCAGTGATGAAATGCATCACAAACATCATTTTTAAAAATAGACCAAAAAAAGGTCAAAACACATAATGAAAGTAAGCTTATTTTGTGAATCATGTTTGAATTTTTCATATGTATATGCTTCTACATGGATGCATAGGCTTAGTAACAAAAGAATACGTACTTCTCAACATAGCATGGGAAATGATTTGATAAACATTGCTAATCCTGCAAGGAATCCATTGCAAGGAATACTGCCAACTGAGTTCATAGTCCTCTTGGCTGGTACCTTCTAACTCATTTTCTTTAAACAGAATATAAACCATTCATTTTCCTGACAGTAAGTTCTGTAAGAGATACATATCATTATTTTATTTCATTTTTTATTTTTTAAAAGATTTTATATATTTAGGGGCACCTGGATAGCTCAGCGGGTTGGGCCTCTGCCTTCAGCTCAGGTCATGATCTCAGGGTCCTGGGATCGAGCCCTGCATCGGGCTCTTTGTTCAGCAGGGAGCCTGCTTCCCCCACTTCTCTCTCTGCCTGCCTCTCTGCCTACTTGTGATCTATCAAATAAATAAAAAAGTCTTAAAAAAAGATTTTATATATTTATTCTAGATAAAGAGAAAGGAAGAGAGAGAAAATGGGGAGGAACAGAGGGAGAAGAACAAGGAGACTTTGTGCGGAGCCCAACACTGGGCTTAATCTTAGGACCCCAACATCATGATCTGAGCTGAAACCAAGAGTCAGATACTTAAGGGTCTGAGCCACCCAGATTCCCCTGTAGCATTATTTTCATTTGAAATTCTTTTAATAAACATATGATAAGATATGGAAAGGAGGAAATTACTATTACTGAGAGAAGAACATGAAACTTGGAGGATGTATGCCCATTAATAATGATCTTTTCTGTAATTCTCAAAGTCCGAAATTTTTCAAAAGCCCCATAGATGGGAGAGGGGAATTTTGTAAGGTGTTAAAAATAGGCAAGAATTGGGGCACCTGGGTGGCTCATTGGGTTAAGCCTCTTCCTTCGGCTCAGGTCATGATCTCAGGGTCCTGGGATCGAGCCCCACATCGGGCTCTCTGCTCAGCAGGGAGCTTGCTCCCCACCCTCCCACCGCCTCTCTGCCTGCCTCTCTGCCTACTTGTGTTCTCTCTCTATCAAATAAATGAATGGAATCTTTAAAAAAAAAATTGCAAAACAAAAAATAGGCAAGAATTTCAAGGATGATGAGACATAACATATAAAAGTACTCCAGCAATTAATTTAAAATCAGCAATAGCACAGGGTGAAAGGTACAGCGTCAGGAATACCAATGATATTTGTAATACAGCTTACTGGTGACAGATGGTAGCTATAGTTGTGGTGAGCACAGCATAACACAAAAGGCTGTTGAATGACTATGTTGTACTCCTGAAAGTAATGTAACACTGTATGTCAACTACCTTTCAATTTAAAAAAGCACTAAGTATTTCTCATAGGATATTAAGAAATATAACTTACAAAATAATTCAGTCAAAGCATGCAACTTTGAAAACAATTATTTCACAAGTTATGAGAAATTATTGCTTCCCAGATGAATTCTAGGCTAAAAGTTCAGTGAGTCTTGAAATATTCTATGTGAAATTGAATTCTGGAGTTGGACTGTGGGGCAAAAAAAAAAAAAAAAAAAATCAAAGGCAACTCATCACTGGTGATGATGATTTTTGGTGTTACATGATAGCTCATAAAATTACAGAGCTTGTACAATCGATATAGTGCTTTTTGATAGCTGGAAATCATGACACTAACTTCAAGGAAAGTAAGTGGAGGCTGGAAACGTTTCCTTACCTGTTACCTACCCAAGTAAGGCAGGGGCTCAGTGAAATAGTGAATTATTTTCCTTAGAAGCTAAGCTACCATAGCTTTTAAACAAAGAGGGACACTCCCCAGACCCCCCCCCCACACCCCCCGAGTTCTCGTATTCCAGAGGAGAGTTATCTTATCGCCTATGTTAGGTCTGTATGAGAATGTTGCCAAATATGACACAATCGCTTTCAAGCAACCATCAGGAAGCAGGAGGGACGAGAGCCTCTCCTGAATTTCCATTAGAGCAGTCAACCACTCACTAGTGATACCCAAACTGACTGTGTTTAAAGGCAGGCTGTTCTGGCTTAGCTCTGTGAGGCCGCACAAACACCCCCCAAACTCTCCCCGCTCTCCCCCATCTCCTCCCTCTTTCTTTTCTTCTCCTTTATTAATCTAACAGGATAGCTGTTTAAATTACTCTTCTACGTCTTCTAAAATCTTGAGTTGGCAGTACAGCGTTTATCCTCAGGCCAAAATACGGGAACTGCTCCCTAAAGAAATGGGAGAAAAGCTGCCTTGGAAGAACTACAACGACTAGGGTTGATCTTGTCCCAGCATAAAGCCCTCCTCAATGACCATGTGAGTCTCATTTCTAAGGAATTCTATTTCCAAATTCCTACTTAGATACTGTCAGGGAAGTGCGGCCATGATACTCAAATGACCCAGTGAAAAAACAGGTATGAACCAGCAGTAATTCCCGCTTATATTAAGGATTACTATTGTTTTAATATGAGTCTGGCTTGAAAAGAGAAACAAAACAGGATAAAGATTAAAATAAACACTGTGCATGGAAAACATAATTTGGAGATTATAAAGAAACAAAATTAGTATTTTAAGAAAGTTTAGAAAAGATTTGACACATTCTATACAAATAGGTAGCTTACAGAATTCTACTTCTGGAAACAAAGAAATAACTGGTAAGAATTTGACCTCTCACCACAAACAACCAGAACAGTGGGTAAAATATATAAAATAACAACTTTCAGTCTTTTGGAAATTAAGTAGAGCAGAACTGTGTTCCCTATAAGTAAAAACAACAAACAAACAAACAAACCAAAAAAAAAAAAAAAAAAAGAGAGAGAGAGAGAGAGAGATTTTGATTTCAGATTGCGTAACCTTTCCACCAAAAGACAATTTCTTGACCAACGCAGGCCTCTACCAAGCAAAAACTGTCTCACTGAGTTAAAGAGATAGAGCTTAAAGTTCAGGACCAATAAAATGCCTAGAATTTTAAGCACAGGGTAGCAGAAAAAATGGAGATACACAGAGGAAAAAACAAACAAACAAAAACAGATATCTGCACAAGTGTTGCATTGAAAATTAACCTGAATACTTGTTTATGCATTAGCAAGGAGTCTCTAAAAGGCAAGACCAAAAAGAAGCCAGGAGCTGTATATTGAACAAATGCCATGCACAGGTCTAGGAAATATTCGAAAATCGGACCAAAAGGTATGGTCAGCATTAAAACTGACATATAGATGAGGCAGCCAGCATAATGCAACTAATAACACAAGCCCAGGAAGAACACATCTGAGATTTGGCTACCAAGATCCCCAATGCCAATCTAACTTAATGAAGAGTGCAAAAAATGTAATAGATACTATCAGACACTTCTACCTGGTGTTGCAGATGAAAAAAAAAAATTCCTGTGTTTTGTGGCATATTTTATTTTTCTTCCTATTGATTTTGGACAATGTAACCAGAGCCTTTAATAGATTCAGTGATCACAAATCCAGATGAATTCCAGTGGAGCTTATTTTGTTGGAAGCCTTTTAATTTTTTTGCCTTCCTATTTCATAGTTGGTCATTTCTCCTTAAGCCATATTACCACCATCAATGGTTCACGAGGCTCTTAATCTTACAGTCACATAAAATGAGAAATCAAGCAAAAGAGTGGGAAGCAGGAACACATAAGCTGTTACTTAACTCTTCCATTGTGCAGTTTGAAGCAAGCATTTTTGAGTAAATAACATGTTGCCTTTTGCTTCCATTACTGTACACTTGAGAGTGACTGATGACTTAACAAGCTGGTTTGTGTTCAGCAGCCCACAGAGTGAAATGCACTGTTTTGCGGTGATTAGTCTAGAGGGGTAGAATTCATCTAACTTGAAAACAGTTTGTGACCAGTTGTCCTGTACATTTTGTCCTGTACATTTTGTCCAGGGCACTTCTTTTTGAATTTCTCATCTCTAAACTGCTTTATATCTCGTTGGCCTAATGCACAGCCAGACATTCTCTATTAGTTTCCTAAGATTGCTGCAACAAAGAACCACTAACTGAAGTTTAAAACAACAGGAAATTTAATATCTGACAGTTCTGGGAGCTAGAAGTCCAAAAATGAGGTGTCAACAGGACCATATTTTCTAAGAAGAGTCTAGGGGGAAAGCTGTTCTATGGACTTTTTGGGTTTTTTTCCTTAGGATCTGGAGTTGCCAACAATCCTTAACCTTCATTGGCTTGGAGATGCATCACTCCAATCTCTACCTCCATCATCACATGATCATCTTCTCCTGTGTGTCTCTTTGTGTCTCTCCTCCTCTTCTAAGAGCACTGGTCATGTTGGTATAAAGGCATACCATGCTCCTGCATGACATCATATTAACCAATTATATGTGCAATGACCCTATTTCCAAACAAGCTTACCTGCTGCGGTACTGGGAGTTAAAACTTCAACATATCTTGTTGGGATATAAAACTCAGCCTATCACACACACCTAGGAGGAACATATCTGAGGATTTTCTACCAAGATGACTGAATTAGAATTTCTACCTCTCTATATTTTCCTTGAAGTCAGCAAGGTAAACTAACTTCATATATCTGTTGACTGATAAAGACCATCCAAGTATATCCCACCAGTATTTGAGGAATTATCATTGACCCTTCTTCTTCGTTATCTGCTCCACATTTGACATGATTCTCATCTTATTCTTGGCTCTATGCTATATTTATCTGAACCAATTAAATCTAGGTCACACCACCTTGTGATTATAATGAAGTTAGAGATATTGCCTAGACTTTGCTTATTTCCCCCATCTTTCCTACCTCATGCTGCTTCCACTCCAAAGTTTCTCCACCTACATATAGGAGGTCCTTAGAGAGCTCAAGCAGGCTCAACATGAATCACATGAGTGTCATATGGTCATCTCAATAAATGCAGACAAAGCATTTGACAAAATTCAACATCTTTTCATGATTAAAACTCAATAAATTATGTATAGAAAGAATATAGCTCAATATAATAAAGGCCATATATGCCAAGCCACAACTAACATTACACTCAATGGCAAAAAAACCTGAAAGCTTTTTCTTTAAGATCAAGAACAAGGCAGGGACACCTAAGTGACTCAGTAGGTTAAGCCTCTGCCTTCAGCTCAGGTCATGATCTCAGGGTTTTGGGATCAAGCCCCACATCGGACTCTCTGCTCAGCAAGAAGCCTACTTCCCCGCACCCCACCCCCCGCCTGCCTCTATGCCTACTTGTGATCTCTCTCTCTGTGTCAAATAAATAAAATAAAAACAAAATCTTTAAAAAAATAAATGAACAAGGCAAGGATACTCTCACCACTTCTATTCAACATAGGACTAGAAGTACTATCTACAGCACTTAGACAAGAAAAATAATAAAAGGCATCCAAATAGGAAAGGAAGAAGTAAAATGATTTCTGTTCACAGATGATAGGATTTTATGCAGAAAACCCTAACAATTCCTTACAAAAACTTTCACACTAAACAAATTAAACAAATTGCAGTATACAAAATCAACATACAAAAATCAGTTGCATTTTTGGTAACAACCCAAAACAATCTGGAAAGGATATTAAGGAAACAATCCCATTTGCTCCACATAGCATCCAAACAAAAACAAAATGCATGGTTTCCATGTAGCATCCAAACAAAAACAAAAATACAAAAAGCTTAGGAATAAACTTAAGCAAAAAAGCAGAAGACTCGTGTACTAAAAACTCACGTACTAAAGACTCATGTACTAAAAACATCACTGAAAGATATTAAATACAACAAAAATAAATGGGAAAATAACCAGTGTTCATGGATAGAAAGACAAAATATTATTAAAATGCTTATACTATACAAAACAATCTATAGATTCGCTGCAATCTCTGTCAATGGGCCAAAGACATTTTTTTAAGAAATAGACAAAACAATTTTAAAAGTCATAGGGGACCACAAAGGATCCCAAATAGGCAAAACAATCTTGAGAAAAAAGAAGAAAGCAGAAGGCCTAACACATCTTGATTACAAAATACATTACAAAGCTACAGTAATCAAATCAGTATGGAACTAGCCTAAAAACAGACTTACAGACCAGCAGAACAGAATAGAGAACTCCCAAATAAACACAAAACACATTTAAGGTCATATGATCTTCTATAAGGATGTCAGGAATACACAATGAGACAAAAATAGTCTCATCAACAAATCATGTTAGGAAAACTGGATATCCACAAGCAAAAGAATGAAACTGGACCCTTATCTTATACCATACATAATAAAAACAGATTCAAAATAGATTAATGACTTATGCTTAAGACTTAATGCTATAAAACTTCTCCTAGGAGAAAACACAGGGAAAAGCTTCGTAACATTAGTCTTTAAGAATTTCTTGGATATGACACCAAAAACACAGGTAACAAAAGCAAAAGCAAACCAGTGGGATTATATCAAGCTAACATGCTCCTGCAACAAGAGAAACAAACAACAGTGTGAAAAGGCAACCTATGGAATTGCAGAGAATATTTGAAAATCATATATCTGATAGGAAGTTAATTTGTAAAATATGGAACAAACTTCTACAACCCAATAGGAAAAAAACACAAACACCCCAATTAAAAACTGGCCTAAAGGCTTCAAGAGACACATTTCCAAAGAAGATATACAAATAGCCACAAAAGAAGATTTTTGAGATGAGCTCAAGATCACTGTTTATCAGGGAAATGCAAATCCAAACCATAGGGAGACATCATCTCACAACTGTTACGATGACCACTGTCAACAAATGGAAAATAACAAGTGTTGATGATGATGTGGAGATAGTTAAACCCTTGTGCACTGTGGGAGGGAATATAAAATGGTGCAGCCACTATGGAAAATAGTTTGGAAGTGCCTCACACGTATTAAAAATAGAACTGTCATATAATCCAGTAATATAAATATCCACTCTGGATAAAAGAATTCAAAACAAGATTTTGAAGAGATATTTGCACTTCCATGTTCATTGCATCATTATTCACAATAGTAACGAGGTGGAAACAATCTAACTGTTCACAGGTAGATGAAAATGATAAATATCAAACAAATGATAAATATCAACAATGGGATATTATTCAGCTTTAATATACAATGGAATATTACTCAGCCATAAAAAAGAATGGAATCTAACCATCTGCGACAACATGGATGGACCTAGAGGGTATTATGTGAAGTGAAATATGTCAGAAAATACTGTACAATTTCATTTATGTGTGGAATCTTAAAAACCAAACAAATAAACAAACCAGAAATGGACTCATACATATAGAGAATAATATGGTGGTTGCCGGAGGGGAGGAGTAGTGGGAAAATGGGAAAAATAACGGAAGAGGATTAGAAGGTACAAAATACCAACTTTAAAATAAGCCACAGGTATGTAATGTATAGCATAGGAAATATAGTTAATATTATAACACCTTTGCATATTGATAGATAATAACTAGCTCTATCATGGCAATCATTTCATAATGTACACAAATGTTGAAGCACTATGGTGTACACTTGAAACTAACATTATATGTCACCTATATTTCAATTTTTTAAAAGGATATCCTATCATGTACTACAACATGCATGAACCTTGAAGGGACACTACGCTATGGGAAATAAGTCGGTTACAGGATAAATACTGCACCATGCCAGTTACATGAGGTATGGAAATCAGGCAATGTCAGAAACAGAAGGTGGAATGGTGGTTGCAAGTGGCTGGTTGGGGGAGAAGGAAATAGGGAGGTGCTTTTGAGTGGGTATAGAGTCTCACTCATAAAGAAAATTCTAGAGATCTGCTGAATGACAACAGACAATACTGTACTAGACACTCAAATATTCAGAGACTAGAGAGAGAACAGATTTCATGTTAAGTGTTTCCTACAATAAAAAACATATTCCACTTGACTATCACCAGTACCACACACAAATCTTCATCAAGTACTAGTCAGCATGCCCTGAAATATCCTTCTGCTGCTAGTTCTTTTTCCATGGATATTTGCATCTGGTCTTTATTGCTCTGGATTCTCTGGTCTAACTCAAGAATTCTGGCTCAAGTCGACCACTAGCAAAACCCTACTGAGTAACTGCCTCAGTGAGTCACCCAGAACACCACACACTAGTTCTTGGCAGACTGACTTAAATCCTAGCCATGTTTACCGTGTCATTTCAATGCCCTTATATTTCAATCTAAATTTACCAAATTGCTAATTTGGATCCAGCAATATGCCAGCCAAGTGAGATATAAGAAATCAGATATGGGTTTTTTTAAAACAATGTACCATTTAGGGAAACCTGACATCTATTATTCAATCTCAAGAGATTTTTGTCAGATTAGAAGAGGATTAGGAGGTGTTCACAGAAAGCAGCATTTGATTCCAAGTAACAAAATCTAATTCAAACCACCTCAAGACAGTTTTATGACAGATATCGTGGGATTCAAGATGAAACTAAAGAAATAGGTTTCAGGGAAAAGCAAGAAGTAGAATAGTTCCAGAATCTTCCACAGAACTTTCCACATATGCACTTTATTATTCTGCCAAGAATGTGACTCAGCTCTGTGCTTTTAGGCTTACTTCTTTAACCATTTTTCTTGGTGTTTTTATTTCAAAACCTAGGAGTGCAAATGGATTGGCTCAGCTTCAGTTCTGCGCCTATCCAAATCATTTGTGACTTTAAGGTGAGAAATCAGAATCTTTATGGTTCTGGTTTCTTGAGCTGTAAGTGCAGAGTGACCCCTAAAGTAGTATTGTTACCAACTGGAGAGGAATCTTGCTTAGTACACACCATAAGTCAATTCTCTATTTTGGCTGAAAGTCTCGATGTTGACTACCTGTTGGTATTATTTGCCATTTATTTGGTGCACTGAAGTATTGCCTTGAGCACCTCCCTCATGCACATCATTGAACTGGGTGTTTTCAGGGATAAATTTATGAACAATTTAAAATCAGTGGAAAAGAGATGCTTATAAAGCAAAGCTAAACACAGTAGTTATAAAATAAAGTACTCTGGGAAGACTGCCCTTCAACGCCAAAAAGACAAAAGTCAGGGGGAAAGACTTTAGGGAAATAATAGTATTTGAACTGATCTATGAAACTAGATAAGGACTTCCTCAAGCATAAGAAACTAGCAGGGAGGGCATTCTAGGCAGAAAGAGTATGAGTGATGCTATAAAAGCATGGATATGTAAGGCAGGTTTAGGAAATTTCCCATGTTCTGCTATCATTGCACTTTGGGTATATGGGTCTTGATGGCTAATGATATGAAATAAGCAGGTTGAAGCCAAAGCCAAAGAAACAGATTTATATACCAAAGTAATGTTCATTGGAATAAGAATGAAGAATGGACTGAAGAGATATTTTGGAGGAAAGTCTGCACAATAACATTAATAGCGAATTTCACAGGAGTAGAAAAAAATATCAAATCTGAATTTGAACGGTTGAAGGAATCTTAGAATTGGAAGGAACTTCAGAGATTGCACGAACTTCTTCATTCTGCAGATAAATAATCTGATGTCTCATAATGATGAGGTCTTACCCACTTTCCCACAAATAGTTAACAGAAGGTCTGGATTGTAACTTGGAGTCTCAACACTCTGTCCAGTTCCAATCTTCGGAGAAACTATGCCAAATATCTATACTGCAATGGAAGGCAACTTATTCTACCCTAAGCTCTCTTTGCAGTCTTTCTCCAGCATTTTCCACATGCTCTGTGGTCCGGCCAAACAATCGCTTGCATAAGACTAGATGTGTGCCATGACTTTCTGCTTCAAGGCCTTTGTTCATATTACTTTCATCAGGAATTCTGCGTCTTTTCCATGACTGCTTGCCTATGGTATTGTCTATTTCACAAAGCACAGCCCTGGTACTGCCTTCTCTAGCAATCCACCTAAATTCTCCCCACCATCCCATCCCAGTCAGAAGTAACCTCTCTTTTCTGAATTCCTATAAGACTGTAACTTCCTTGATATGTATTCTATTACATATTACACTGAAGTTAAAGAAATATATTCCATCACGTAACAAACTAAGAGACTCTCAAATGAAGCAAACATGGTCTATTCACATTCATTATCTCCCACAGCATCAGCCCCAAACATATTACATAGACACTAAGGAAGTATGTCTATAACGCATGAATACATACTTGGACTTAGAGTGTGTGTGTGTGGAGGAGGGAACTCTTTGCTTTTCAGTCCAACTTCTTCAGTTGGGACATAATTAACATTTAAACAACTCTATTTTCTCTACTCTGCTATTTTAATCAAAGTAGTAGTTTTCATATTGAACATAAACACCTCTTTTGGGATGCAACTTCTCATTTCAGAAAGACACTGCGAAGGTAGATCTATCATAAAAGGTTTACTACATCAGCCCTCATCCTTTTCAAATTTTTATCACTAAGCAATTTCTTTTCTCGACATGTCTACAGCAGAAGCCATAATATATCTCCCAGGCAACCAGCCATTTACATAGCTGAGATTATTAAAATAAACTGAGGGTTTATCCTATGTATAAAAAGTGGGTTTAAATTACCCTGCAGATTGATATAATCTCATGGATTGTAGATAGGTCTTTATTCCTACAATGATTTTACCTACTTGCTTATTCTGGCTTGAAATTCGTGGAGCTGAGGATCCATTTATTTCACAACTGGAAATGAAGCTAGAAATGCTTCAGCTACTCATCTCTCTGACATTA
This sequence comes from Meles meles, assembly GCF_922984935.1. Lineage (NCBI taxonomy): Eukaryota > Metazoa > Chordata > Mammalia > Carnivora > Mustelidae > Meles > Meles meles. The sequence continues at coordinate 27,555,247 of NC_060073.1, forward strand.
TCAGAATAAACCCAGAATTTATCTTATGTATAAAAAATAGGTTTAAACTATTATTTGATAAATATAATATTACATATAATCGATGAGTTACTCTTCCTAAAATGATCTTGCCTACCTGATTACTCTTGCTTGAAATCTGAGTGGGAACAGGGGTGGGGACTTTTATTACATAGTCAGAAATCAGGTAACTTCATCAGAATGCCTCATAGACTTATAATCACACTACAGTGTAAGTGACTTGTGTTAGATACTTTCTTGCAGCAGACTTTGAGAGCAGAAGGGGCCTTAGTGACTTAAAAGAAAAATAGTTCCTATGAATGGGGAAAAGGAAGATTTCTCTAGTAATTATACATACTTTCATCAAGAACCCTAGAGCCCAACCACATAAATAGATTCTTCATTATAAGTATTTTTAGATTAATCTAGGGATTTGAATTATTCAGGTAATTGTTCCTCAGATATAAAGGTTGGGTCTGAATATACATGGCTAAAGTTAACCATTCAAAATTAATTCATGATTTTAGCCTTAAAATCAGTTCCTCTTCTACTCCTTTTTCTCAAGAGAATAGCATGATCATTAATTCAGTTGCACAACCTAGAAACCTAAATGTCGTCTTTAACATTGAACTCTTCCTTGCCACCTACATTCAACTGACCACCAAATGCTGCCTATTATTTTATAAATACCACTTGAAAACATATGCTGCTCTCCCTCTACTACCATCACCACATTATTTTTGAGCTACCATCATGCATCACTAACTTTTCAACCCGAGTTGCAACAATTCTAGAATCCTTCCAATCCATTTTTCATACTGCATTCATTTATTCATTCGTCCATCCATTCAACAAATATGCGGTGAGCATCTGCCTAGGGCCAAGCACTCCCCTAGATACAAAGAAAACATCAGTGAATAAAACAAAATGCCTGCAATCACGAAGCTAAATAGTTTAGTGGTGAGAGATGGGCAAGAAACAAAGAGTTGCATAGAGTAAATAGAAGCAAAGAATTATACAAAGGACAAGAGTGGTTAAGTGCTGTGAAAAAATAAATCAGGGAAAGGAAATAGAACAAAGGGAAGAAAGCTTTTTTGATAATCAGGAAAAGGTTCTCTAAAATGATATTTGAGCAGAGACCTAACAAAATTGATGGAACAAGACATATATAAGTAGGGGAACAGCATTCCATGGAAAGGTTAGTAAGTGCAAAAACACTGAATAAGTTTATTACGTTGAGGAACAGCAAAAAAGTAGTGGGCTGGGGTATTGCAAGTGATAGAGAGTGGTTGATAAGACATTAAGTCAGAAAGGTAACGGTGCAGAACTTTATAGGCCACATTAACAATCTTAGGAATTTATTTTGAGTGAGATGGGAATCCTTTACAGGAATTTGAGCAGCAAAGCTACTTAACCTCTTTAAAATTTTGGAAGGTCACTCTGGCTGCTTTGTGGCACAGACTCGGTAGGGGGCATTAAAATCAAAAGAAGACAGACCAGTTGCGGATCCATTAAAACAGTCCAGAAAAAAAAGATGCTAGTGACTAGAATGGTCATGGTGGAAAGGCCAAGGACAGACTTTGTGGCTATTTTGAAGATGGAGCAGACAGAATGTGCAACTGTAAGACATGTACAGGGTCAGGGTACTAGAGGGGTCAGATGTAACTCCCAGGTATTTGGACTTAGTAACTGAAGGAAGACACTACCAGTCAGTACAACTGTAGGAGACTGGGGAAGGATCAGAGTTGTGTGCGTGCGTGCGTGCGTGCGTGTGTGTGTGTGTGTGTGTGTGTGTGTTATGGCTCCTTGTTTTTGGAGGTGTTGCAGGGAGAAAGGGGAAAAACCAAAGGTTCTGTTGTGGTATATGCTAAATTTTAAGTACTATTTAATCTAGCCTTAAGAAATGTTCAAGTGGCTGACCCAATGTAGAAGTCTGAAATTTGGAGGAAGGTTTGGGTCTAAAGATACACAGATGGTCAGTCTACAGATCATGAGATAGGAGAGAATGCCCTTAAGCATATGAGTATATGAAGAAGACACAAATCTGAGGCCTGAGACATAGGGGACGATAATACTGGGAGGACAAAATTATGAGAAAAAATTAGCAAAGAGAACAAGGGAGGAATAGTTAATGAAGCAGAGAAAATTAAGAGAGTGGTGATCTCAACTAAACTGAAATATGACCACAATTCCTTTTTGCCCAATAGTGCCCAATGACTTTTCATTTCATATTCTCCAGAGCAGCAATGTCAACAATAGCCAAACTGTGGAAGGAGTTGAGATGCCCTTTGACAGATGAATGGATAAAGAAGATGAACATAAACACAATGGAATATTATTCAGCCATCAGAAAGAAAGAATATCCACCATTTGCATTGACATGGATGGAACTGGAGAGGATTATGCTAAGTGAGGTAGGTCAAGCAGAGAAAAATAATTATCATCTGGTTTTACTCATATGTGGAACATCAGTAATAGCACGGAGGACCATGGGAGAAGGGAGGGAAATCCAAAGGGGGAGAGATCAGAGAGGGAGATGAACCATGAAAAAATAAGAACCCCGAGAAACAATCCAGGGGTGTCAGAGGGTAGGGTGGGAGGGGGTAACAGGGTGAAGGGTATTGAGAAGGGCACATGCTATGATGAGCACTGGGTGTTATACTTAACTAATGAATCACCGAACACTGCATCAAGGACTAATTATGTACTAAGCAGTGGCTAACTAAACACAATAAAAATAAATTTCACATTCTCTCTTCTGTATGCTTTTGTATCACCAGGGATAAAATCCTACAAAGTATAACAAACTCCTTAGTAATCTGGGTTTTTGTTGGATTCTTCTAATGAGATGTGCTGAAGGAATCGAAGGTGATAGAAAAGGAGAAGCCCTTTTATTCTGACTCTGGGGGCAATTAAAACAGCAGCTGCATTATCAGCAAAGAAATCATGTATGATGGCACATAACGGGCTCCAGCTGTATCAACGGAAGTTTCAGGATGTTCAGTGGACAGACTTCTGTATTCCTCCTTAGCAGCAATAGCAAGCAAGGACATTTTTCTAAACGTGCCCCGTCATGCTTTTCTACCCAGGACAGTTACAATTTCTTGATCTTTAGGAAACAATATCTTATCCCATTTGTTTCTCCAGCTCATTTAATGCATTTCTGAACTTTGCCTAAATTTACTCTCCTCCTGCTTGAAATGTGCAAAATGGTTTACCTTTTCCTGACAGCACCATGACCAATATAGTACCTGAGATTTCCCTCAAAGCTAGAAATCTGGAACTGAATTTCAAACTCAATTATGCTTAAACACAGTGGTTACCTCATGGCCAGTGTAAACAGAATGTTGGCATGTGTGGGTAACAGTTTATGTTAGGATTGGAAGGCTAGAAATTTGAGAAGGACAAGACTAGAAAACTGGAGATCTAGGGCATAAGGATGTATTAGGAACGGGCACTATATGAGGGTATTAACATCCAATATGAATGTTCTTCTGAGGGCACACACTATAAAGAAGGATTTCAATAATCTGGGAGAGAAGATGTCAAAGCAATCCTGTAGGCATCTTTTCTCAGTCACCTAAGTCTTGTTCAGTGAGCTTGTACACAAACTGTCTGGACCATTAGGTATCATGGCAAAGCATAAACTTGACCTCACCAAGGATGAGCTAGCTAACAAGATGGCAGTGATACTATTGATCACCCTACCCGATATTCTTTAATAGTTTTCCATTGCTCTTCGGATAAAGATAACAGTAATTAATATTGATTAAAATGTTGTACATAATGTAGCCTTGTATCAATCAGAATAATCTAGGTAACCGCAGTATCAAGCAGCTTATCAATGTCCTCGTAGGCTGAAAATAAAAAATGCTTTCTTTCTCCCTCTTGCCACATGTCCATTGTGGGTTGGCTGAGGTTCCCCATGATCCTGTTTGAAGGATCTATGCTGACGGATTGTTCAAAGGCAGAGTACAGTGAATCACTCCCAATTCATTAGCCAAGGTCTATCGCACCATCAGACCTAATTTCACGAAGCAAAGAAATACAATCACACTATGTTGCTTTCTACACCAGTCTCACAGTTCCTTGCATCATCCTCTTCCCTGATACAGGAACTTTTCCTAGCCTAAAACGGTCTTTCTCTTATTCACCAAGTTAACTCTGTCGCATACATAAGATCTCAGCCCATGCATGACTTATTGGAAGAAAGCCTTCCTTTGTTTGCTTGACTCCATTACATATCTCCATCATACACTCTTAGTGCTGTGTACTCCATGTGCCCCTGCCTAGATTGCCATCATTGTGTGAGCAAGGGTCTTATTTTTTTCAATCAATGTATACTCAGCACGGCCCTGTGCCTTTGAGTTCATAGGTGCTAAGTATCTAAAGCTTAAGTAAGTGAACAAATGCAGCAGAAAGAGACCGACCCTTTCCTCTCCAGTAACTCATATATTCTATTAAGAGTCGTCAAGAATTATCAGTACAAGATGTTATTTCTCTTCATGTCTTCTCCTAGCACCACTGTTATCACTTGAGTTCTTAGAGCGCATGTCTTTACAACAATGTTCTTTGTTGCATCTAACATGCTGTGCACCTACAGTAGCCTGTTCAAAGGCCCCCAGGGGTGATTAAAATTAGCCAAAGATAACGTTTTATGTCTTAAAATCACTCCTGTTGTATATTTTAACTTACCAGTATAAAAGCCCCAAATACTGACATTAGGAATATCCAGAAGCTATCCTTCCCCAGAGCAGATAATCTTAAACCTATGAAGTAAGAATCTTAAACAAAATTGCCTGCAGAAGCAGTTCTAGTTGACATTCATAAAGCGCTTGCATTTTCAGTCCCCTGCTCAAAATGCAATTGTCTTTTCCATGCCACATGAATGAATGAAGGACTGCTCAATTTTTCCCTGTGGTGGGTTAGCCTAAACCAATCCAAAACAAAGTTTTTCTTCATGAAGCCTTACATTACTTCTTAATTGCTTGATTCCACTGAGAGGCTGCTGGTTTTTCTCTCCCAAATAAATAGCTCTCTTTAGTTAGCCTCTGTGATATGTATGAAAAGGTTTGAATGCCAAACATAAAACAGAGAAAGAGTTAGAAACTGAGAACATGCAGATCACCTCCACAGAGTTCCCTAATGCAGTGAAATGATTCCACTGCTTTGTTATGCTACCAGACTGCATATCTAATGCCTCTTCTCTTCATTCATGAGTGTTTAAACATTTTAATGAATATGTTATTTACTGTAATAAAGTCAGAGTCTGCTGTTAAATTAATAGAGCAGTGTAACCAAGAATCCCATAACAGCAATTTATCCCTGCTCAGTATTACTGAATTCTAAATACAAGATTGCTATACATTTGAATCCTCTGCTAGTCTACAATGTTGTATACTCTTTAGCGGCAAATGATAATCAAATTCAAGTGTGCATGTGTGTTTGTGTGTGTGTGTGTGTGTGTGCAGGCATGTTTGTATACATTATGCTTCAAGGTGGTTGTTGGAATAGTGCCATGGAGATACACAGGCTAGCTTCAAATCCTGGCTCCACTAGCTGGGTATACATTACATTCTCTCCAAGCCACAGTTTCTCATCTGTAAAAGGGGGATGATATCGGTGTCTCCCTCATCAGGTGGTTCAGATAAAATGAGATCTTATGCACAGAGCATGATGCCTGACACATGTCAAGGCTATAATTATCAGTTTTCAATATCATCAAATATAGGAGCTGATCACTGTCACCGTTCATCCATTCACAGATTCTGAATATTAGAAAAAGGCACCCTTCATATCAGAAGAAGCAATCCTGTTACAAAGTGTAAAACTCCATTAGTGAAGCATGAACTCCATTTCAGCACACAGGCATCCTCTTAGTTGCCTGTGCCTGTACAGAGTAAAACTTGTCTAACGAAATGCTTTATCTCTGGAGTCGATCTTGTATTCTTCTTCTCTACCTCAATCAACATATCTCCTTTCTTTTTTCCGTCCTTCTTCACTCTTAAAGTTTTGGAATGAGTTGGGTTTCACATATCCAACTGAAAATTATCTCTAGAAGAGAAAGATACCTATATCTTCTTTGGTGTAGGTGTCCCAAGGTAAGAATTTTATCTTTTTTATCTGATTCCTGAGCACCTAGACCTGGACTTACCCTATAATGGAAATTTAGTAAGTGTTTGTTGAATGAATGAAGAATTAATAAGAAAGGATATGTTCCACTTTGTCTTAAAATTTAATTGATAAATTAAATTGATAAATCTTATTAGTCAGAATTTCACTTTAAACATCTCTAATACCATGACTATATAAATATTTTAAATAGATCCATAGAATCATACTATATTCTAAAAATCATCTCAAGCACATGTAACTGGGGAGGAGGAACCAAACGATAATAGAAAATTGATCTCGGTCAGACATTGACATCAATCAAGACATCACACATTGTTCTTGATCAGACGTTGACATCAAAACAAGAGCTGATCCTAACTTAAATCTAACTCCAGTTTAAAGTTTCTACAGAGCAGTCTTACCAGTTCTTAATAGGCTTGAATTCTTCATTCTACAGCCAATGTAGGGTAACAAAAGATACGGAAATGTCCAGAAAACTGACTTCTTTCTCGTTGAATTGGCCAATTTTTAGAATATGATTATCTGCTTACTCAGGTAACCCACTGCATATAAAAAACATTATGTTTTTCCCTCTCTTAAGCTGTTGAAAGCATATTTTTCTAAATCATCTCACATTCAAACAATGTGATAAGAATGAAAAAGAAGCACAGAACCGTAACACTGGTTGAGTGAATGAAACACAGCAATACAAAATCCAAGGGGATCCTGAGTGTAAAGCAATGGGCACAGTTACAACCAATCACACTTACATAAAATCTTGATACAGAGGCAGAGTTTATATCATATCAAGGAAAACAAAATGTATTTACATTAGGTCAGAGTCACAGTCTGGAAGAAAACCTAAATATCTGAAGCAAAGTGATCTTTTTAAATCATAATCTAATCATCAAAGACTGCCCTGACTGCTTTATTTAAAATCGTAGGCAATTTCCAACATCCCACCCCTGGCAATCCTAACCTTAGGTGGCCTTAAATTTCATTGGTTTTTGATTTATCATAAAATTCAGTTATTAGGCCTACTGTTTGTTATCTATCTTCACCACCTATACACAAACTAGGGTATGCACTTAATGTCCAGTACAAGCTAGAATGTGTGTCTTATCTCACTAATATATGCCAAGGATCAAGAGCCTTTCTGGGCATATATTAAGACTTTCAATACATATTTGTTGGATCAATTAATGTCATTCCTTTGGTTAAAATATTTTATTGGCAAGTTAAGCAAAGCAGACAAAATGGATGCATTCCTAGAAACCTACAAACTTTCAATCAGAAAGAAATTGAGACTCTGAATAGACTAATATCTAGTAATGAGATTGAAAAAGTGATCAAAAACCTCCCAAAAAACAAGAGCCCGGGACCTGACAGATACCTTGGAGAATTCTACCAAGCATCGAAAGAAGAAGTAATACCTATTCTCCTGAAGCTGTTTCAAAAAAATAGAAACAGAAGGAAAACTTCCAGACTCTTTCTGTGAAGCCAGCATTACCCTGATCCTCGAACCAGGCAAAGACCCTGCCAAAAAGGAGAATTTCAGACCAATATCCTTGGTGAATATGGATGCCAAGATTCTCAACAAGATCCTAGCTAATAGGATCCAACAGTACATTAAAAAGATTACCTACCATGACCAGGTGGGATTTATCCATGGGGTGCAGGGGTGGTTCAACATTCAGAAATCAATCAATGTGATAGAACAAATCAATAAGAGAAGAGAGAAGAATCACATGGTCCTCTCAATTGATGCAGAAAAAACATTTGACAAGATACAGCTTTTGTTACTGATTAAAATGCTTCAAATTATAGGGATAGAGGGAACATTCCTCAACTTCATAAAATCTATCTATGAAAAACCCACAGGAAATATCATTCTCAATGGAGAAAAGCTGAAAGCCTTCCCTTTCAGATCAGGAACACGATAAGGATGCTCGATCTTGTCACTGTTGTTCAACATAGGATTAGAACTTCTAGCAACAGCAATTAGACAACGAAAAGATATAAAATGTACTCAAATTGGCAAAGAAGAAGTCAGACTCTCTCCCCTTTCAGATCAGGAACACGATAAGGATGCTCGATCTTGCCACTATTGTTCAACATAGGATTAGAACTTCTAGCAACAGCAATCAGACAACGAAAAGATATAAAATGTACTCAAATTGGCAAAGAAGAAGTCAGACTCTTTCTCTTCACAGATGACATGATACTTTATATGGAAAATCCAAAAGACTCCACCCCCAAACTATTAGAACTCCTATAGCCATTCAGTAATGTGGTAGGATACAAAATCAATGTACAGAAATCAGTTGCTTTCTCATATACTAACAATGAAAATACAGAAAGGGAAATTAGAGAATCGATTCCATTTACTATAGCACCAAGAACCACAAGATACCTGGGAATAAACCTAACCAAAGAGGTAAAGTACTGTACTCAAGGAACTAAAGAACACTCATGAAAGAAACTGAAGAAGACACAAAAAGATGGAAAAGTGTTCCATGCTCATGGATTGGAAGAATAAACATTGTTAAAATGTCTATACTGCCCAGAGCAATCTATACTTTCAGTGCCATCCCGATCAAAATTCCACTGGTATTTTTCAAAGAGCTGGAACAAACAATCCTAAAATGTGTATGGAACCAGAAAAGACCCCAAATTGCAAAGGAAATTTTGAAAAAGAAAAACCAAACTGGGGGCATCGTGTTGCCTGATTTCAAGCTTTACTATAAAGCTGTGATCACCAAGACAGCATGATACCAGCACAAAAACAAACACATAGACCAGCAGAACAGAGTAGAGAGACCAGATATAGACCTGCAACTCTATGGTCAAATAATCTTCGACAAAGCAGGAAAAATTATACAGTGGAAAATAAATGGTGCTGGGAAAATTGGACAGCTATGTACAGAAGAATGAAACTCGACCATTGTCTTACACCACACACAAAGATAAACTTGAAATGGATAAAAGACCTCAATGTGAGGGAGGAATATATCAATATCCTAGAGGAGAACATAGGCAGTAACCTCTTCAACATCAGCTACAGTAACTTCTTTCAAGATATGTCTCCAAAGGCACAGGAAACAAAAACAAAATTGAACTTTTGGGACTTCATAAAGACCAAAAGCTTCTGCACAACAAAGGAAACAGTCAACAAAACAAAGAGACAACCCACGGAATGGGAGAAGATAGTCACAAATGACACTACAGACAAAGGGCTGACATCCAAGATCTATAAAGAACTCCTCAAACTCAACACAAACAAACTCAACACAAAACAGATAATCACATCAAAATATGGGCAGAAGATATGAACAGACACTTCTCCAAAGAAGACATACAAATGGCTAACAGGCACATGAAAACATGCTCATCATCATTAGCCATCAGGGAGATTCAAATCAAAATCACATTAAGAGGGTGCCTGGGTGGCTCAGTGGTTTAAGCCGCTGCCTTTGGCTCAGGTCATGATCTCAGGGTCCTGGGATCAAGTCCCACATCAGGCTCTCTGCTCTGAAGGGAGCCTGCTTCCCTCTCACTCTCTCTGCCTGCCTCTCTGCCTACTTGTGATCTCTATCTGTCAAATAAATAAATAAAATCTTTAAAAAAAAAATCACATTAAGATACCAACTTACACCAGTCAGAATGGCCAAAATCAACAAGACAGTAAAAAACAAGTGTTGGAGAAGATGGGTGAAAAATGATGGGTGAGTACATGAGAAGACAATTCAATCCTCTTAGAACAAAGCTCTTAATTCCTTTACCAGGGAATGTCCTTACTCTGAGTCTGCTTGACCTCCTATTTCCCAGATTCAGACTTCTAATTCTAATTCAAGGTCAAAATTAATTAAGTGCTCTGATCATTCTTCATTAAGCTGAGTACGGCCATGCAATGTTACACCTGCAGCAATTCAGAAATATGCAGATGTCTAGCATCAGGACTAAGACTAACAAAATGTTTGGGCATTTTTTTCACTATATTCTTTGTGAATATGTATTTGAGAGAGAAGACTCATTGCAAATGATTTACACTAGTTAATTACTGATGTGTCCATACACATATATTTTACTATCATCTGAATCAATATGCAATTCACATTGGCCCTAAATCCTCTCCACTTTTATTTCATATAAATTTATTACTCTTCACTCACTGCTGTAAAGTTTAATTAAAGTCAGTGACTGCATCTTGATTACTCTAATTACTTGACACATAGCTTGTGAGCATGTACAATGCTAAGCACTAAGCAGGGATCAGTTCCTCCTATTTTATTAAACTTTCTTTCTGACTACCATTTATAGAAAAGACATTTTACTGATCACTGGAGAGTGAATGACCTACAGTCTCTGTCTTCAGTTAGTATGTAATTGGACATGCCATAACTCTTAATTTAGTTGTTGTGTTTATTATTGTTGTTGTTTACCTGTTAGTTTCAGGGACTCTAGAATATTACCATAAGCAAAATATTTGTTATTAAATGTGCACAATAAAACTGCACATGTTTATTTAAAAGTAACTATTCCACCAGCCCTTCTGACTTCCGTCCTTATACCTTGGTCTTATCACCTGCTGATCTGGACTTTCTTCCCAGGCCACTGACTCTTCAAGGTATGTCTTTTTTTTTTTTTTTAAGATTTTATTTATTTATTTGATAGAGAGAGATCACACGTAGGCAGAAAGGCAGGCAGAGAGAGAGAAGGAAGCAGGCTCCCCACTGAGCAGAGAGCCTGATGTGGGGCTCGATCCCAGGACCCTGGGATCATGACCTGAGCCAAAGGCAGAGGCTTTAACCAACTGAGCCACCCAGGCGCCCTTCAAGGTATGTCTTAAATCTTACCTCTCCTGGAGGGTGATCCTGATTACCACGAATTCCTTACATCTCAACTTTCTGACTTACAAAACCTAACCTGTTACTACATAATTTTTGTTCATTTATATATTATATAACATTATTTTTCAGGAGTTTCATGGATTCACACATGTGGTAAATTCTTAGCTGGACAGCAGTAATGGACCCTATGATGGTCTACCTAATCCCTCCCTTCAGGACCAATGAAGTCATTCCCAGATGCAGGGTGTATTGGCTGCTTACCATCCAACTGAGTGCCTCCCCAGGATTTGCTTTCAGATGAAAAAAACTATCGCACCCAAATTTTCATTCTCCCAGACCTGGGGAAGTCCACATCCATGACCACCCAATGTGAAAACACACATACCAATTTCCCTTCTCTCGAAGGTCAACTTTGAAGGGCTATCTGGGTGCCAGAGCTCTCTAGGAGTTCACCTGCAAGGGGCACCTTGCATCTCAGTTCAAATCCACCATCTGTCCACTGACAGATGTTACCAAAAGCACTCCTCAATAAACTTGCTACACAAATTTCCATGTCAGAGTCTATTTCCGAGGAAAACAGACTTACTACATCTCAAATGTGCTTCTAGACTTGGTTCTTAGAAGAATTTATCAACTCAGGAATCCTGAGCAGGTAATTTATAATAGTGATGATGAAAATTATCATTATAGGGAGGACTTCTTTAGCACTTATGAACCAACACCATGTTACTAATTCCTCACATCATCCTTATGAATGTTATTGTAATCCCTTTCTAGATGAAAAAAACTAAAGGTCAGAAAGTTTAAGTAACTTGCAGAAGGACCTACAGCAAGAATGTGGCTAGTAACAAAATGTGAATCCTTAATTAACATACAATATAAATGATTACACTAGCTCAATTAAAAAAAAATTTCATCACCAACCTCTTGGGTCAAGCTTCCCCTACCCTTTCTGAAAGTGCTATGTTAGGAAGCAAGCGCCCTGCAGTAAGACACCTCCTTTGAGGAGATTCATATTTTAAAGGAAGAGAAACAAGAGGAAAGTTTGAATCCAGGTAATAGTGCAGATAATACCTACTGATATTGGCTAAATACAATAGCATTCTTCTGGTTCATCAGATTTTCTATGGAGAAAACTCACATAATTTGGAACGCTATTATAGAACCATGACCATCAGCTAAAGTAAAACTGATTAACACAGCTTCCAACAACATATTTCCCAGCCACGTAAAGACTCAGGTTTCCAAAGACATAAAGTCCTGGCATTTCTGAAGACCTTGGATTCCTTTCTAGTAATTAGCATTTGTTTCCTAAATGCGGGTGGGAAGGAAAGTAGGAAAAAGAGGGATAGGAAGCAAGGAAGGAGTAAAATGCAACAGGAAGAGCAGGAAAGTTTTTAGAAGTAGATGAGATATATAGCAATTACTATTTCCATTACAATTATACTTACATTAATTGTGAGGTTAATTATGAGATTAATATCATTGATTAAGATCTGTAACAAATCCACTCTGTCACGGGTTATGCATCTAGTTTAACGTTTTGTTTCTGTTGGTCTAGTAGAAGCAATTTATTACCAGGATGACCCCTCCCCAAAAAAGAAAACTTTGTCTAGCTATTTTAATTCTTCCATCACATGAAGTATTCTGCAAGGAAATGTTTTAAAAAGATGAGGAAATCTGTCAACATTTTTTCTGGAGATTAATTTTTAAAAGTTGATTAACCCAGGTCTTTCCAACATACTTGAATTGTAATAGAGCTATGTGCTGGAAGGTAAAGACTCAGTGGAGGCACATCTTCATCATATACTAAATCAGAGAATTCACATTTTGTAGCCTGAAACTGCCGATTCGTGTGACTTGCAGAAACTTGAAAATCTCATTGCACCTCTGAATTTGAGAATAGACTCAAAAGAAAAAAGAAGGTGAATAATTTTTGAGGATCTTTGACTCTGTTTTAAAGCTCAAAAAGAATAATTCTTTATAATTACAGAAGGTACGAAAGACTGAAGGAAAGCTGATTAGTCCCCATGCAAATGAAATTATATTTTAAAGCTGGAAATATCTGTATGAACCCTGTTAAAGAACACAGCCAAACTGTGAAAAGGTAAGCATAAAATATTTTGTTTATCTTTTACAATTGGGAGCCTTTTATTTAGTCATTGTCAAACGTCTAAAGGAAAGAAACTTCATGCTGAGATACAAAACATAAAGTCAGGATATTAATAAAGCATCAAATCCTGGCTTTCCATTCAATAAACAAACTGATCACATCAGAAATTTATGAGAAGAAAGAAAAATACACTAACTTCTAACGGCCCTGTCTGTCTAATTACTGCTTGGTTACACAGTCTGGAAATCACCAAGGATATAGGTCAAACTTTAAGGCAGAAATATTGTACTTGATCAAATATTCTTCATATAAATATCAAAGTAGATTTACTGTGCTGAGCTCTCTTTAAGCTCTAGAAATTATAAAAGACCCTAAACTTATATTTTATATATGCCACAAAGCATAGTTTATTTCATAAATTGATCATTTTGATTTATTTAAGGGTCAAAGACACTTGTCTCAATTCATGGGTCAAAGACACTTGTCTCAATTCATGAATGAAACACGTACTGAACACTCTACACAAAGCACTGTATTAAGTATTACAAAAAATGAGAAGATGAAAAACATTTCATTCTGCGGTTAGTAAGGTTAGTGTATGGTTCATTGATTTATGAAAACATATTTAGCTGAACTCTTAATGGAGTCCATGAGGGACCATTTCCTGAGTTGTCACAATAGGAGAATAGGGTGGGGGAGATGAGGAGCAAGTTGAGGAAGCTCGTGTTTACTCAAAATTATTTTCGTCTCATTCATATCTAAATACTCCTTTAAAAAATGTAGTTTAAAGTTTCTGAGGAAAGTTTTCTGTCTGATCAAAATGCATTTCTTGTTGTTTTGCTTTACAAACATTAAAAAAACAGTGGAAGTAGAAACAAATTTGGGTAAATTTCTGTGGTTTACTTATTTATTCAACTTTCAACAAATATTTACTTTCTACAATGCTATAAACATTAAAAGAATATAAGAGAATACTGTGAACTTCATGCCAATAAATTTGATGACTTACATGGAAATGTACAAATTCTTTGAAAAACACAAGTTACCAAAACTGACACAAGAAGAAGTAGAAAATACAAATGTTCCCATATTTATTAAAGAATTTGAATTTGCAATTAAAATTTTTCACACAAAAAAATCTCCAGGCCTAGATATCTTAAGCAGTGAATTGCTCCAAATATTTAAGTTGGAAGTAATACCCATTATATAAAAATTCTTAGAAAATAGAGGATAGCTTCTCCTTACATCTCTGATATCAAAGTTTGGCAAATTCATAAACTCATTTTAAGAAAATTACATTCCAGTATACCTCATGAACATACACACAAAATCTTTAAAGAAATGTAGCAAATGAATCTGGCAATTTATATAAAGAATAACACATCATAAGGATGTAGAGCTTATTCCAAAAATACAAGCTCTATCAGTTGAAAATCATCCAATGTCACTTCCACATTAATAGAATAAGGCAGAAAAGCCATATTATCTCTTTAATAGCTATAGTAAAGTATTTGAAATAATTCAGTACTTATTCATAAAAATAATTCTCAGCATACTAGTAATAATGAACATCTATAAAAAACCTAATGCTAACATTATACCTAAGAGTGAAACACTAGAAAGCTTCTACCCCAAGGCAAGTAATTCTACCCTTTCAACTATTTGACACTGCACTAGGTATTGGAAAAATAGCAGTAAATAGCACTGAGCAAGATGAGCAAACATTTGTCTCTCAAAAAAATTTAGATGCTTTCATATAATGAATAATAATATAGAACTTTCATTAGAAGTACTAGAACTTACCTATTTATTTTAGTCAAGGTGCCACATGGATAGATTACTTAACATTTGACTTAAATGCAAATATGCCACAAACTGAAACAACATGCTAATTTTCTGGCCACATCATTACAAGTAGGAACTGAAAAATATTCAAAAGCTAGGCTCTGTGCCATGATCACAAGCATTTTACATCACAATTTGTCCTACATATGCAATTGATCTTCTTAAAAATCTTTTTCTGAGCTTACTGAGCTTTGAAACATATTTCACATCTAAAAATAAAATACATGTATATACCAATTCTACAAAAAGGAGGGGGGGAGAGATCTATTCAAACTGTAAGCTTTTAGAAAATATGCACACCCACGATGAGGCTGTGTGAGGTGCAAAGCTCCAATTACCATAGTACAATCAAGCCTGTACTTAGTTTGTTTATACCTCTCCCAGGCTGCACACAAAGCATTTTTGGAATCTAATGGGCATGGAAGGCAGGATAAACGATGCACAACAAATTGGGTGTGAAACAATGCTCATTTAGATCATCCCCATTCCACAAAAGAGCTATTTGGGAAGTTTTTCAAAAACACCTAGGGGTTTGAAGGCTTTCTTAAATTGACACTTGGTGCAGTCTCTTGACTGACTTCCACAGGAGTTGTTTGGCTATGATTTGATGCTTTTGCTTAAAATGCTACTCTTTGGAATATGCCTCTTCAATATCCTGAGAGCATGGCATTATAGTCAAAGCTGCACCAGATGATGATAAATTAGTCTTTTGCATGTGGAGGTCATTCAAATCAGATTATTTCATTAAAATCGGATACAAATTACAATGGGAGATCAGCAGACACTTTGAAGCAAAACCTGTATTACTATGTTCCATTTATCCAAAAACAGTGCAGAAAGAAATCTGGTTTGATAGATGATCAATAGTAATTCCCATCTAGTGTTAAATATTATTGTTTAAATAATTGTTTAAATAATTGTCCTCCAGCAACAAATTCTTTAGCCTTTGTATTCTGGATTTGTTTTTTCCTACATTACTTATTTCAATTGTTAATTTTGTTATTGTTCTTGAATTTCGAAATTTCCTTAAGGAAATAGTATAGCCATCCTTTTATGTACTAGGCCTAGTAAAGGTCCTGTCTCATGGTATGTACTCAATATGTTATTACAGGAGGAAGGAGAGATAGAAGAAATGAAGTTCATCAGAATGGAAAAGGAGAAAATTGGAAAATTAGGTTTAGGCAACCTAACTTAACCTAATACAAATGTTTAGTTCAATAAAGAATCTAATACAATTTTTCTAAACTTGCCTGCTCAGGGTAACCACTTTGGGGTGATAACTAACATAATAACTTTCATATTTATGAGATCATGTTGATCACCATATAAACATGTTGTTACAGCTCTCATATTAAGAAAGAAAACTCTCTTCCTCCCTTTCCTCTATATTGTAAGATCAAAGAAGTTGTTAGACTTCCCCAAGGCCACACAAAGATTAAAGTAAAGAGCTGGGTCTCCGGTCTTGTTGAGTTCTTTTATTACTCTAAAAACAAAATATAACAGGATAGAACTACATGATAAAATCACCTCTTCCCCTTATCCTCACCCTTTCTTGCAAGGTACATTCTCTTTCCTGGCCAGATTATAAATGCCAAAGTACTCCATTTTTTAATCCTATTCATGCATTCCTGGATTCCATGTGATGAACTTTTCTGATTTCAACTATTACGCTTCTCTAAAAACAGAGGTCAGCCTCTTGCTCAGCCAGGATGTGTCCAGTATGCAGATTTGGAAATAAAGGTCTATGTTCTCCATGAGAAGAGAATGGGGCATCTGTTTCTCTGAGCTTGACGCTGGAGATTCCTTCGGCCAGGTACCAAGCTATAGCTCTTCTTCAGCTCCCAAACCAAAGCCTTGTATCTGCTTTTTGTTTTGGAAACAACTGCCTCATTGGGGCACCTGAGTGTCTCAGTTGATTAATCATCTGCCTTCAGCCCAGCTCATGGTCCCAGGATCCTGGAATCATGCCTTACACTGGGCTCCTTGCTCAGTGGGGAGTCACTTGTCCCTCTCCCTCTGCCTTCTCCCTCCCCCACTCATGCTTTCCCTCAAATAGAGAAATAAAAACTTTGAAAAAATAAAGAGAAACAAAACAAAACAATTGTCTCATTGACTTAACTACTTAAACACACTTCCATCTCCAGGCTCAGTCCTTACTGTCTTCACACTGACATGTATCTATAATGGTCTCCTCCAACCTCCACAGAAACCTAAGTGTTCATGCCTCATTCTCAATAGCTTTCTACCGCTCATCTCCTCCGATCCCCAAGAGACTCCATAGTTAAGTATCCCTCAATAGTCATGGATATGTTTCTATCTTGAGCTTCACTGTGCAAAAGGGAGGAAATATTTCAGGAGGAAAAAGGGTCTCCATATTGTCCCTATATTCTTGGAAGCATCTGGCAAAGAGGTCTTCACTTAATTCACCACTACTCCATACATTCATCAAACATACTGAGTGTGGCCAGACTCTATAATATAATGCCGTCTCATAATCCCACCAACTACAACTTCATTTCTCTTTTTTTGCAATCAACATCCTTAAATGAGTTGACCAAATTCTCTCCCTCCCTTGTCATATTCATTTAAAAGATTAATTTATTCTGGCTTCACCTGTTACTAGACGTTACTTTGTTAAGGTCCCTAATCACCTCCATGGTAAGTCCCAATGTAAATTCTCAGTCTTTTTCCATTTTTTTTTTAATCTATCCAGATCATGTGATGCAGCTGATAACTTACCCTCTCAATATATTTTATTCACGTTGCTCCCAGGACAGAGTACCCTCTCTTCTTGCATTCCCTCTTACCTCATTGATCATTCCTTCCTGGATTCTTCTGAGGCTCTACCTATTCTGCTTAATTCCTTAACACTGAACTACCTCCCACGCCAGTCCCTGTCTCCATTTTTATGCCCTATTTCACGGATCTAATCCAGTCTCATAACCTTAAGTGCTGATTGCTGTCAGCCCCCAGACCTCTTCTCTCTTTGAAGATAATGTCTGCCTTGTAACCATACCCATTCAGGTATTACTATTTTAGGACATTCAATTGCCCAAGAACTTCAGTTGCCAAAGTCTACATCTGCTCACCAAAGGAAGTTCTCTAGCCTCTGATCCTGCTCTGCCTGCACTTGGAGCAGGCCAGAATTGCCTAACAATACATGTTTCCTGAAAGCCAGCCTCAACAAATCACCGACAGGAATTGATATATGAAGATCTGTCTCATCCTTCTGGTTGGGGATTTATTTTACAGAGGCTCCCAGTGTTCCCTAATGACATTTAGTCCTCATTCCCCACTGTTACTAATTTGCTTGGTAACTTAAACTTTACTGGCCATTTTCCCTTTTCAGTTTCATTTCCCCCACTTTCCAGTGATTCCTGGGTTTACCCCAAAATAAATCGAGTATACTTGAGTCCTTGTCTTGGAGGTTTATTTCTGGGATGGAAACAGACACGAGGGGCACCTGGGTGGCCCAGTCATTGAGCATCTGCCTTTGGCTCCGGTCATGATCCCAGGGTCCTGGGATTGAGTCCTGCATTGGGCTCCCTGCTTGTCAGGAAGCCTGCTTGTGTTCCCTCTCTTGCTGTCTCTCGCTGTGTTTCAAATAAATAAATAAATAAAATATATTTAAAAAAAGAGAAAAAGAAAACACTCAACTACAATTTCATATATCCAACTGATAGCCATGTACCCCCTTGGATTTCTGATGGACATGGAAAATATAAAGGCCTAATACTTAACTTTGACCTTCTCTCTCTGGAAAGCTGTATTGTAGCTTCAGTCTTCCTCCTCTCCATTGATGCAAACTACCTTCGCATTGGTGCCACCTCTAGTCCCTAAGTTATTGTTGACTCATTTCCCTTTCTCACAGTTTAAAAGTTTCCTACCTCACTTTGGTCTACATTTTATGTTTTTCTATGTTACTTCTGTGTAAGATACATGCAGATTATAGTTTTATTTTCTGTTCCACTTTGCTAGAATATAAACTCCATGAAAAACTGTAGCTTTGCCGTGTTCATTGGACATGAGCTTATCTTCTATTTGCTCATAATGTAGATTTATCCGATTATTCTGAGAAGTTTCAGATTTTTAGGAAGCACGTGTTTACATAATTATTTCTACATAGATAGCTGTGAATTTAAATTGAAGGTAGAGACAAATCTAACGATCTTTTGTGCCCAGGATCTGTAATGATCACACAAATCATTGTTAATGGCAGTTGAGTCCAAATATATGGAAAGCCTAAATATATAATGTATAGAAAATACTCAAAATATATCTCTTCCCTTTATTAAATTAGACTGATGAGTGGTTTGGTACTTTTTGCAAAAAGCTTAAGGTCCAATTTGAAATAGTACATAATCAACAAAGTCATTTTTCTAAAGTTTCAAGGGAAAAATTCTCAACAATCCCAACTATTTCAAAGAAAGAATAACAGATTTCACTTTTAATTTTTATTAGGATTAGCCAAAGAAAAGCCTTTGGCATACATTACTGAAATTTTGTCTATTTCTTATAGGCACATAGGTCCATTTCCTTATTTAATAGAAATATTTGAAAATAAATTGATATCCAGTATTTGCTTTGCTTATTTTACTTGTTGATATTTTGTTTTTAGGGAAAAGTATTGCTTAATTTATTAGTAGAAAAACAGGTTTTGTAATTACTGGCATATTGGCTTAGTAAAAGTTAAAAATATACAAATCAATTAAGGTATTGCCATTGTGTGTCATAGAAGCAAAAATGGTATGATTAATTCAAAATAAGACCCAATTTTAAGACAAACTGACAAATTAGGTAATTTATTGGTGTTCTGAGTGACATCCAATGGCCCATTTAACTTCACAGATTTCTCTGGTTGATTCTTTCTTCCCCTTACTTACTACCCTCAACTGTAGAAGTCACCCAGAATCATCTTTCTAACTTTATAATCTGATTACTTCTCTGCAGGATTCCCAATTGCTGCCACCCCAGACCCCTAAAAGCTTATCTAGTGACTCAAGGGTAGACTTTTCTTGAAACAAGTGCAAGTTGTGCGATAAAAGGAAAGTGGTTTTGGTCCCCGCCCTTCCCCCACAACCCACCATACTGGGTTTCAATTAACCACAGAGATCTTTATGAACTTGGGAGGACCATGAGAAGGGGAAAGGAGGGGGAGAATACTTCATTAGCAGAAAAGTCAACTTCTGTGAACCTTGCTTTCCTTAACCATAAAGGCAAAATTGTTCCATGTAGGGTGTTCAGAATAATGTAATATGTTAGATATGCCCAGCCCACAGAAGTTATCCAATAAGCAGCAGATATAATTAATACTCATATCTACATCTTTGCCATCTCTACTTATTGTAAAACTAAGAACATTTTTCTTTTTATTATTTAATAATACCACAGTGCTGCTTGTTAGAAGCCTACTTCCTACTTCAGAAGAGCATTTATCTTCATTAAATGACCATTGGGTTTTTGTTTTCCATCCACTAAATAACTCATCAGTTTCTGAATCTCCCTGACCTACCAAAGTCTATAAAATCTATAAAGTGAAGGTCAATCAGTAGCAGTTATGTGGCTCCTATGATTACGACATTTGGTTTTCTGTACTTAAGCTGCAATGCTAGCAAAAACGCTTCATTGTTGTTTTTATTTTTTTTTTCCAACCATCTCAAACCCTACTTAGGAGTGTGGGGATATAACAAATAACATTAAAATTTTAAGTAGTCTCCCCAAAAGTGAAGAATCCTCACTTTAGATTCAGAAGGCTAATTTTAGCCTGATTTAGATGAGGTTTATCTTTGCATTCTCCTTAAAGACTTTTACTGAGCAAAATAAAAGGGCAAAAGTCATCATGAGATAGGTTATTTATATCACTCATTTTCTGGTCTTTCATAAGTATTTCATATTTTAGCTATAAAGGTTTCATTTGATTAAAGAAGAATATTTAGAAGACACACTTGATAATATTTTGTTAGGTTATTTTGAGTTATTGTATATTACTAGAATACTACAAGATCGTTTTTCTTTAGATTCAGACCAATCAGTTTTATTTTCACAAATGGATTGCCTGCTTGGTGCAAATTAACGAGATATTAAGTCAGACACAATGATTGAATTAATAGGACTTTTTTTTCTTTTTTCTTTAAAGATTTTTTTTTTAAATTTATTTATTTGACAGAGAGAGATCACAAGTAGATAGAGAGGCAGGCAGAGAGAGAGAGAGAGAGAGGGAAGCAGGCTCCCTGCTGAGCAGAGAGCCCGATGTGGGACTCGATCCCAGGACCCTGGGATCATGACCTGAGACGAAGGCAGCGGCTTAACCCACTGAGCCACCCAGGCGCCCCTAGGACTTTTTTTTCTATAGGCTTCCAGGAAAACACTGGTTCTTGCGTAGGTAACCAAATGCTATTTTCACCATTTTTCTAAATGCGCGTTCATTTGGATAGCATCTATTAACAGCCTGAAGACATGCTCTTCCGTCAGGTGAAAACTACTTTCCCTTCACCCATCATTAAAGATTGTTTATCAAGATCCTGCAGGTGAATTAGTGTGAGCCTTATCATCCAATGTAGCCCAGCTGGATACCTTAGCAGAAATGAGTTCTTGAAATTAAGAAGCTTAGTGATAAGAAATGTACATTATTTTTCCCTTAGATAGCAAAAAAAAAAAAAAAAAAAAAAAGTCCTGAGAAACAAATACGCAAGAAAGAAATTCAACTAAACTGAATTTAAGGAAGATCCATGTTGTTCTTACATATTTCCTTTAAGTGTCCAGAAAAATATACATACTAGTTTCTATTTGATACAGCATCACATTTAGTTCAGAAGTTCTTGGCAAATGAAGGGAAATATGCAGTTGGATGCTGCAGTTCTCAGTGTCCAATAAAGTAACCTATGTATATTCTTCTGGCACTGAAATATAAACTTATCCTTTATATGAGGCTTTGAGTTACACAGTGGACAGTTTATTAAGTCCAAACATTTGTATTAAAGACTTTAATACAAATTTTTTTTGTAGGGGTTTTTTTCTTGCTTTATTTGTAAAGTTTTTGGGTTTTTTTTTTCTTTCTAGCTTTATTCATGTAGAGTTGATGATGATGGTGATTATGGGTATAGGTCATTACCAGGTCATTACCATATTTAAGTTAAATAACCCATCTGTTACTTTTTTTGTATGTTGCAAGACCACTTGACCTCTTACCAAATTTCAGGTATACAATACAGTCTTGACTACAGTCACCATGCTATTCATTACATCCCCAGAACATAATCATCTTATAACTCGAAGTTTGTAAACTTAGACTAACATCTCTCCATTTTCCATATTCCCCAGCCCCTAGCCACCACTATTCTTTTTTCTTTAAAGATGTTATTTATTTGAATGGTTATTTTAAATTTTATTTAAATTCAATTAATTAACATACAATGTCTTATTTGCTTCAGGAGTACAGGTCTGTGATTCATCAGTTTTATATAATACCCAGTGCTCATTACTACATATATCTTCCCCAATGTCCATCACCCAGTTACCCCATCCCTCAACCCCACCTCCCCTTCAGCAACCCTCAGTTTGTTTCCTATGATTAAGAGTCTCATGATTTGTCTCCCTTTCTGGTTTAATCTTGTTTCATTTTTTCCTCTCTTCCGCTATTATTCTCTGTCTTGTTTCTTAAATTTCACATAACTGTGAGATTAAAAGTTATTTTTTTAAAGATTTTATTTCTTTATTTCAGAGAGAGAGCATGCACACAAGCAGAGGGACTGGCAGGCAGAGGGAGAAGCAAGCTCCCTGCTGAGCAGAGATCCTGACATGGGACTCAATCCCAGGACCCTGAGATCATGACCTGAGTGGAAGGCAGATGCTTAACTGACTGAGCCACCCAGGTGCCCCTGGCAACCAACATTCTAGTCTCTGGTTCTATGAGTTCTACTTTTTTAGTTTCCATATATAAGATCATACAGTGTTTGTCTTTCTGTGTCTGACTTCTTTCACTTAACATATTGTCCTCTAAGTTCATCTATGTTTAACTCCTGTTCTGATGATTAAAGTACGAATTACATACAATCCTTGTTCTCAAGGAACTAGGAATCTAAGAGGGAAGACAAACACAGAGACAAACACATGTTACAACAAAAAAAGCATGATTAAGATACGCACAGGGCCCCATGGGGGTGGAGGGTAGAGGGGTAAGAAACTTCACGAATCTACACCTGACTGAAGTCATAAAGATATAGTTAAGGATACAGAGTGAAAATTGGTTGCAGGTGTCAGGGCAAGGACATGTTACAAGCAGGGAGATGGATAGGCTGGCCCAGGGGAGAGACAACACAAGTCAAGATCATAAAGAAAGAACATTGTTTTAACTAGTTGTACTTCTTCTATGAATCTTTTTTGCCCACATTTCTTCTGATTGTCTTAATTTTTATTGAATTGTTGGCAGTCTTTTCCTGGAAATGAATATACTACAAATGAAAGTTACAAAATTTCTTCCATACTGAAATTTTCATTTTAATATAAAATTTATCAATCTATTTATGAATTTTTTCTCATTCAAAAGACTATTCTTTTCTCCCAAATAATAACCATAACGTCACCATGTTTTATATTTTTGTTTTTATTTTTAGTCACTTAAACAATTCATGACAAAGTGTAAGAAAAAGTCTTAAAAGGATGTTATTATGAATGGTGTCCCCCAAGAAAACATGTGAAGTCCTCAACACACAAATATCCAAATATAAACTTATTCTTTTAAAAGATTTGAGAGAGAGAGTGCATGCGTGAGCACAAGTGAGGGAGTGGCAGAGGGACAGAATCTTCAAGCAGACTCCGCACTGGATGTAGAGCCTGACATTGAGCTTGATCTCATGACCCATGAGATCATGACCCGAGAAAGAGTCAGATGCTTACCCAACAGAGCCAGCCAGTCTTCCCTGAATATAAACTTTTTTAGGAATAGAACGTTTGCACATGTAATTAGTTAAGATGAGATCACGCTGGATAGGGTAGGTCCTTAATCCAAGAGAACTGGTGTCATCATGAAAAGAATACTATGTAAAGAGATGAGCACACAGGAAGCACAGGAGTGATGCATCTACAAGCCAAGGAGTATCAAAGATTGCCAGAAAACCACCAAAAACTAGAAAGAGTCAAGAGAGGAATCCCCCATAGGTTTTGGAGGAAGCACAGTCCTAGTGACACCTTGATTTTATACTACCATCTTCAAAGCTGTGAGACAGTAAGTTTCTGTGGTTTTAAGTCAGCCTTTTTTTTTTTTTTTTTTTTTTTTAATAGCAGCCCTGGGAAATAGAGATGTACACCAAGTTGATCACAGTGGTTAGAGCTGCACATTGGGTGGTGGGGCAGGGCAGGAGAAACTAGAACTTAGAGTAGGGGATCAGAGGAGACAGCTGGATTGGAGGTCATCCCACACTATGACATGTTGTGGGGAGTGAGAAAAGGAATCCCATAATAGTCCAGAATTGCTAAGGCATAAAGTGAGAGTCAGACTATTAAAGGAAGAGCCAGAAAAGGAAAAAGAGTACATAGAATGGATAGTAGTATATGCAGTGCATTAAAGAACTTAAGAGTTAAGCCAATGTTTCTTGAAAGTTTCAGCCTCTATGTCACAATACCACAACAGCAGGGGAGTGTTGAAACATACAGTTGTGCTTCTTTTTTAAATTTATGGGCATCACTAACAGGACAGGTTTAAAATGCAGGCATCCAGGTCTAATCCACAAAGATTGTGATGGATTCTATAGTCCTAGGAATGAGCCTACATGGCCATAGCATGTACATCTGTATCTTAACATGTGCCTCAGATGATTTTGATGTAGATGATCTTTGTGTCTCACTTTGAGAAACATCACATTACAGGGTTTGGCAAAAAAATCCAAACATATTCATGGTGAATATATTTTTTGAAGTTTGACATAGTTTGCTTTATATTAATTTCTATTATCATAAAATATGCTAATTTTTTTTTAAAGATTTTATTTATTTATCTGACAGACAGAGATCACAAGTAGACAGAGAGGCAGGCAGAGAGAGAGAGGGAAGCAGACTCGCTGCTGAGCAGAGAGCCTGATGCGGGACTCGATCCCAGGACCCTGAGATCATGACCTGAGCCGAAGGCAGCGGCTTAACCCACTGAGCCACCCAGGCGCCCAAAATATGCTAATTTTATAATCAATTTCAAAAATAAGATTTCCTATTTTACAGTATTTAATTTATCAAAGTTTCCCTTATATATATATATACACATACACACACAATATATATATACAGATACAGCAATTTTTTAATTCTAAGGCAAAGATGGCCTGTTCAAAACAAATTCAAATTCAGACAAATAACTACAGCCAAAAAATAAGGACTTATGGTCCTTATTATAAACAACATAATTCATGATGAATCACATGCTTAAATATATAAAGTTAACTAGAAAAATTTGTAGAAAACAGGAATATACGTATCTTTATGACTGTTGGGAAGGCAAACATTTCATAATTAGGATATAATAAAGGAAAAGATTAAATATTTGACTTCATTATAATTGAGAACCTATTTTTATTAAAATATGCAACAAGAGAATAGACAATACATAAACTGGGTGAGTATATTTGTAATGCATCAAAATTATGCATGCATATATAGGTAGGCATCATACAAAGTAAAATTAAAAGCATGACAACTAGGGGTGCCTGGGTGACTCAGTGGGTTAAGCCGCTGCCTTCGGCTCAGGTCATGATCTCAGGGTCCTGGGATCGAGTCCCGCATCGGGCTCTCTGCTCAGCAGCGAGCCTGCTTCCCTCTTACTCTCTCTGCCTGCCTCTCTGTCTACTTGTGATCTCTCTCTGTCAAATAAATAAATAAATAAAATCTTAAAAAAAAAAAGCATGACAACTCAGTACAAAAACAGCCAAAAATCATTAAATTCAGAGACTATCCAAATGATCAACCCACATATAAAAGGGTCTCAACATTAATTTCTCAACTCAGAAAAAAAATGTAAATTAAAACCACAGTGAAATATCATTAAACTGTCACTAGAATTACTAAAATTAAAAGATAAATAATACAGAAAAGATGGGGAATAACAGTTTTGTCAGCAAGATACAAGAGTCCCAAGTCCCTAATAGACACGAGGGTAGGTACAAAAATGTCCACAGATTCTTCCCATCTGGTGTAGGCACCCTTTTGCAATGTTACCTTAAAGCTCTTCCCATTAAAGAAGGAGTCTAATTTTCCAGTTCTTGACTTACTTTGTCAAATGTAACATTAAAAATATTTAAAAAGTGACCAAAGCACAGGCTTAAAAACACTTCCACTTCTAGGCTAGCCTTGTTTTTGCTCCTCTAAAAAACTTTGTAAAATCTACCATGTGATAAAGCCTGGATTAGCCAAAGACAGGCTGTTCAATCACTGATAGTACTATGGCCAGCAACTAAGACCAACTAGCAGCCAGCATCCACCCTGGCATGTGAGTGGGGCCATCCCAGATCAACCAACCTCCCATTCTGCCAACTGACTGAAGCCATAGAAGTAAGCAAGGCAAAGATCACCAGCAAAAGAACTGCCTCCATCAAACTGCTGACTCAATCAATCAATAGCAAATAGTTATTTAAAACCACATGTTTGATATAGTTTAGGTAGAAAAGGTTAATTTATACAGTGTATTTGATCAGTCTCTTTTTTTTACCAAGAATTACCCAAGTACAATTACCCTACAACCCTCTACACTAAGACTATTAAATAACGTACCCAAACATCTGTCTTGATTCAGTCCTCAAAGCTCATTTGTATTGCAAGGGTCTTGTCGTATGATTTAAAATGTTCCATTTGGGCTTGCAGTTACTGGCTGAAGGAACCCAATATTAAAAAAGAATATACGGAATAGGTTAATTTGTGAGCTATCCTTTTCATTACGAAGAGAACAAGAAATGCATTCGATTCATCCAGATTTTACTGTCATGAAAAAATAAAAATGCCACCTTGAATTTTAAAACCAACCAGGACCTACCCAACCAGTCAGGTCAGGTTTTAAAGTTGCATTACAATTAATATTAATTTATCTATCAACACAAGTATTTAAATCTGTTTCTTTACAAAATGTACTTTTACTACCCAAACTGAATGTCCTGACAAGATCAAGAAGATAAAAGGGCAATTTATTTGAGATGATGTGTTCTCAGCGAATGTCATAGCAGCTGCTTGAGAATTCTGGACTTTTCCATGTCTGAGACTTGTATCCATATTTGCACATATACTTTACTTTTTGTTCCCAAGTCAACTATAGCCATCTCTAAAAAGAGTCTCATTCCTTGTTGAAACCTTTATAAATTAATGTAGAGAGAAACTGTTCTTAAATAAAATAAACAGAGGCCAATGGGAAAGATAATAATTCCTCTAAATATAAGTGATGTAACTAAATAAACCTCTATATCAAGTCAGTTGTTCAAATATATCTCTTGAACATATTCAAAAGTCCTGTTAGGTTAGATCACTAGGTAATAACCTTTTTTGCCTTTCTTCTTCTCTGGTTGCCGCTTTTTGATGCAAAATATATCTGGCCTTGTCTATAGTACAGAACTCAACCATATTACCTCCAATTATAGGAGACTCAGATCTTATTATGACAATAACAATTAAGCTTAAAGAATTTTTACTTTCTCATTTTATTGTATCTGTTATGGCATTGTTCCTAGATTTCTTTTAGAAGGTACTGTGATTCCTACAAAATTTCTATGATTGACCTTTAAGATTGACAGTTAGTTATAATACTTAGTTCACAATTTTTTGTTATATTGGATACATCAAGCACTAGGTTCATTGGAATAATGAAAATAAAGCTTTAAGTCTGCAGAGAGGGAGAACCTATGGTTCTTAGATGTGTGGGAAATAATAATCAGTTACAGTGGTGTTATGTTACTACTATCTATATTAAGTTCATTTTAGGAGTACAAAAGACAACACTGCCCTGAAACAACCCTTAACAGTTTCTGGTTTTTCTGAATACAATATTCAAATACCTCAGTAAGTTATCAATAGCTCATGTGTTTTTACTAGCTGCAGATTTATTGTAATTGCTAATCTATTTTTTCAGAATGAGACACCACTTTTACATTTAATGTTATTAAAATATAAAATGGTAATCGAAAATGGCATTAAAATTTCAAAACAACCGAGAATGGGAACTCCTTTTAAATGGGAATCAATGTTAGGTAGAATGTAGAACCATTCTGAAGATTGTCAAATCTTATGGTATTACCAAAGCTTTACCACTGAGCTTCTGGACATTTGATTATCAGAAGTACCTCCAGCTTAATTTGTTCAAAACCAAGATTAGAAAGAGGAGGGGAAGATGGGGGTGGAGTAAGACTCTAGGCTCATCTCATTCCACAAATACAACTAGGTAAGTATCAAATCAGACTAAATACCCCAAAAATCTACCTGAAGACTGGCAGAGCAAACTCTGCAACTAAAGGTATAGAAGAGGTCACATCAGAAAAGGTAGGAACTGTGGAGACAGGATTTAGGGGAGAAACAGCTCTCAGCTGCTGTGGTGGAGAGGGAGCTGCAGTCCAGAGAAGGGCAAGAGACAAACCAACACACGGGAATGTGCAGGGAAAACAAATCCCCATAGCAATTGGCTTGGAAAGCAAAAGGGCCCAAATTTCATAACTTCTGGTGACCCACGGGGCTTAAAGCCGAAGTTCTAGAGGTCAGCTGGCTTGGCCTGGGATGAGCCCAGAGGGCATTAGGGCTCTTGGAGAAAAGGCAGGGCAAAAGGCCCATAGGTATACAGTGTGGAAACAATGATCTAAAGAACACCTGGGGCACACAATGGGGAGGTATTCTGTTTATCCTGGAGCATGGCCCAGAGAGACAGCATTCCTGGAGAGACCCCTCCAGGAGTAAAGGAACCAGCACACACCATTTCTCTCCCTCACCCCTCAGCATAAACACAGAGCCACCTGTGAGAACCAGTAGGGCCTACACTCACTACCTAACTTGCTTACACCACCACCCCATATACCCTCCCCTTAACTCCGCCACCACCACTCCTGCCCCCACGATCCAGTGGAACCACCTTCTAGTCATATTTGTCTCAGTCCCAGCTTGATAGGCCCCCTCCCCCAGCCGACCAGTCCAACCACCTGTCCACACCATGTCTCCCAACCAGGGAGTTTTGCAGGGCCTCAGTTCCAGTGACAGTGGCGACAGGTCTCATTTCTAAGCAGACCAGGATACACTTAGTTAGAATTTGCCACATTCAGGCCAGAACACAATAGGAAAGAGCACATAGCACACATTACAGACATCCCCTGAAGTGCCCGTTTTTGGGGAATAGGGAACACTACATACTGCAGGGCACTAAAGGGCAACTTTTTCATTAGGCCACCCTCAAGTGCAGGAACTAAAGCTGATGTTCCTAACACAGAAAAGCATGAAGAGACAGACAAAATGAGAAGACAAAAGAATTGGTTCCAAATAAAAGGACAAGGCCACAGCTAGAGATCTAAGTAAAGCAGAAATGAGTAACATGACTGATAGAGAATTTAAAGTAATGATCATAAAGATACTCACTGGATTTGAAAAGAGTGGAAGACATGAGTGAGACTCTTAACACAGAGACAAGGAATAGCACTGCAGAGATCAAGAGTTCAATAGACAAAATGAGAAACACACCTGATAGAATGAACAGGCTGGAAGAAGCAGAGGAACAAATTAATGACCTAGAAAGAGTAATGGAAAGTAATCCAGCTAAACAAAAGAGAGAAAAAAGAATTATGCAAAACGAGAACAAACTTAGGGAACTCAGGGACTCCATCAAATGTAATAAAATTCATATTGTAAGAGTCCTAGAAGAAGAGAGGAAAAAAAGAGACAGAAATTTATTTGAAGAGATAGTAGCTAAAAACTCCAAATCTGGGGAAGAAAACAAATATCCATATCTAGGAGGCACAGAGAATCCCTGATCAAAATCGACAAAAGCGAGGGAGGAGTCAAGATGGCGGAGAAGTAGCAGGCTGAGACTACCTCAGGTAGCAGGAGATCAGCTAGATAGCTTATCTAAACATTGCAAACACCTACAAATCCAACGGGAGATCGAAGAGAAGAAGAACAGCAATTCTAGAAACAGAAAATCAACCACTTTCTGAAAGGTAGGACTGGTGGAAAAGTGAATCTAAAACGACGGGAAGATAGACCGCGGGGGGAGGGGCCGGTTCCTGGCAAGCGGTGGAGCAACGGAGCACAAAATCAGGACTTTTAAAAGTCTGTTCCACTGAGGGACATTGCTCCAGAGGCTAAACCAGGGTGAAGCCCACATGGGGTTAGCGTGGCCCCAGGTCCCGCAGGGTCACAGAAGGATCAGGGGTGTTGGAGTGTCGCAGAGCTCGCAGGTATTAGAACGGAGAAGCCGGCTGCAGAGACAGAGCCGAGGACTGAGCTCTCAGCTCAGGGTTACCTTGAACTGGTCACGGGCTGGGTGAGCTCGGAGCGCGGCTAGAGGCTGGGGATACGGGAGTGATTGGGTGCTGTCCTCTGGGGGCGCACTGAGGAGTGGGGCCCCAGGCTCTCGGCTCCTCTGGGCCGGAGACTGGGAGGCCGCCATTTTCATTCCCGTCCTCCGGAACTCTACGGAAAGCGTTCAGGGAACAGAAGCTCCCAAAAGCGAACCCGAGCCGATTACTTAGTCTGGCTGCCGGTAAGGGCAGTGCAATCCTGCCTCGGGCAAAGACACTTGAGAGTCACTACAACAGGCCCCTCCCCCAGAAGATCAACAAAATATCCAGCCAGGACGAAGTTCATCTATCAAGGAAAGTAGGTTCATTTCCTAAGACAGCAGCGCAATTCCAAGGAGGAGAAAGCAAAGCACGGAACTCATGGCTTTCTCCCCATGATTCTTTAGTCTTGCGGCTACTTCAATTTTTTTTTTCTTTTTTCAATTTTTTTTTCTTTTTTCTTTTTTCTTCTTCTGCTAAAATTTTTTAAAACTTTTACCCTTTTCTTTTTTAACGTTTTTTGACTAGTTTATCTAAATATATATATTTTTTCTTTCTTTTTTTATATTTTTTATTTGTTTTATTTTTTAAATTTTTTTCTTTTTTTTTTCCTGAACCTCTTTTTATCCCCTTTCTCCCCCCCACAATTTGGGGTCTCTTCTCATTTGGTTACAGCACATTTTTCTGGGGTCTTTGCCACCCTTTTAGTATTTTATTTGCTCCTTCATATCCTCTTATCTGGACAAAATGACAAGGCAAAATCGACAAAAGCAGAACCACACAAAGACATATTATAATAAAAATGGGAAAATATGATAAAGAAAAAATTTTTTTAAAGCAACAAGATAAAAGAAGACAATCACATAAAAGGAAACCGATAAAACTAAATGGGGATTTTTCAGCAGAAATTTTCCAAGACAGAAGGGAGTGCATAATTTATTCAAAGTGCTGAATGGGAAAAATCTATAGCCAAGAACACTCTATCTCTCCTTCTATTCTGAGTGATAGCCTTGCTAAATTAAGAGTTTCCCAGACAAACAAAAACGGAAGGAATTCACGACCACTAAACCAGCCCTGCAAAGAAATATTAAATACGGCTCTTTGAATGGCAAGGAGAAACCAAAAGTGACAGTATAAAGGTAGAAAGCACGAAAGCAATAAAAATATCAGTCAAGGAACTCACATGATAGAAAGATATAAAATATGACACCACATACCTAAAAGATGGGGAGGAGAGGAGTAAGAATGGCTTCAAACTTAAATGACTATCAATTTAATATAGATTGCTACCTGCAGAAGTTATATACAAACCTAACGGTAACCACAAATCAAAAACCACTAATAAGTATGCAAAGAATAAAGAGAAATAAAACAAAATATATCATCAAAGAAAACCAGTAAATCATTAAAGAGAGAAAGACAAGAAAGAATCAGAGAAAACCTTCAGAAACAACCACAAAACAAGCAACAAAATGGCAATAAATACATATATACCAATAATTACTTTGAAGTAAATGGAATAACTGCTCCAATCAAAAAACATAGGCTGGCATAATGGATTAAAAAAAAAACCAATAAGACCCATCTACCTGCTGCTTATAAGAGACTATTTTTAGACCTAAGACACCTGCAGATTGCAAATGAGGTATGGAGAAGTATTTATCATGCAAATAGAAGTCAAAAGAAAGCTGGAGCAGCAATACTTACATCAGACAAACTAGACTTTAAAACAAGGACTGTAACAAGAAACAAAGACACTATATAATAAAAGGGACACTCCAACAAGAAGATCTAACAATTGTAAATATTTACATACCCAACATGGGAGCACCCAAATACATAAAACAGTTAATAACAAAGAAACTAATAGATAATACAATAATAGTAGGAGACTCTAATGCCCCATTTACATTGATAGATATTCTAAGCAGAAAATCAAGAAAGAAACAAAGGCTTTGAATGACACATGGACCAGATGGACTTAACAGATATATTCAGAACATTCCATCCTAAAACAGCAGAATATACATTCTTTTTTTTTTTTTTAAAGATTTTATTTATTTATTTGACAGCGCGCGCGAGAGAGAGATCACAAGCAGGCAGAGAGGCAGGCAGAGAGAGAGAGAGAGGGAAGCAGGCTCCCCGCCGAGCAGAGAGCCCGACGCGGGACTCGATCCCAGGACCCCGAGATCATGACCCGAGCCGAAGGCAGCGGCCCAACCCACTGAGCCACCCAGGCGCCCGTTCTCCAGAATAGATCACATATTGGGCCCCAAAACAAGTCTCAAAAAATTCAAGAAGATTAATTTTCTGATTGCAATGCTATGAAACTAGAAGTCAACCACAAGAAAAAATCTGGAGAAACCATGAATACATGGAAGTTAAATAACATGCTACTAAACAATGAATGAGTCAACTAGGAAATAAAAGAATAAAGAAGAAACAAAACCAAATGAAAATGAAAACACAATAGTTCAAAACCTTTGCATTCAGCAAAAGTGGTTCTAGGAAGGAAGTTTATAGCAATATAGGCCTACCTCAAGGAGTAAGAAAAATCTCGAACCTAACCTCACATCTGAAGAAGCTATAAACACAAACACTAACCCTAAAATCAGTCGAAAGAAGAATATAATAAAGATTACGGCAAAAATGATATAGAAACTAAAAATAAAACAAGAAACAAGAGAACAGAACAATAAAACCAGGATCTGGTTCTAGAAAGATGATAAATAGATAGATAGATGATAGATGATAGATAGATAGATAGATAGATAGATAGATAGATAATAGATGAAATCAAGAGATGCCTGCATGGCTCAGTTGGTTAAACATCTGGCTCTTGACTTTGGCTCAGGTCATGATCTCAGGGTCATGGTTTCTAGCCATTGTGGGGCTCCATGCTCACCCGGTCTGTACCCTCTGCCCCACCACCTGCTTGCTTACTCTCTAAAATAAAGAAATATTTTGAAGAATCAATAAAATTGATAAACCTCAAGCCTGACTTAGCAAGAGAAAAAGATAAAGGACTCAAATAAAATCACAAATGAGAGAGGACAAACAAGTAATACCACAGAAATACAATCTATTATAAGAAAAAAAATGGGCAGAAGACATGAACAGACACTTCTCCAAAGAAGACACAGAGATGAACAACAGACACATGAGGATGCTCACCATCACTTATCAGGGAAATGCAAATCAAATTACAGTGGGTTCTCACCTCACACCTGTCAGAATGGCTAAACTCAACAACACAAGAAACAACAGGTGTTGGCGAGGATGTGGAGAAAAAGGAGCACTCATGAACTGTTGGTGGGAACACAAACTGGTGCAGCCACAGTATGAAGGTTCCTCAAGAAGTTAAAAACAGAACTACCCTACAATCCAGCAACTATACTACTGGGTATTTACCCAGTATATGTTTATAACAGCATTATTTACAATAGCCAAGATATGGAAGCAGCTCAGATGTCCATCAATCGATGAACAGATAAAGAAGAGATGGTGTACATATATAAATGGAATATTACTCAGCCATAAAAAAGAATGAAATCTTGCCATGCGTAACCACATGGATGGACTTAGTATAATGCTAAGTGAAATAAGTGAAAGGCAAATACGATATCACTCGTATGTGGAATTTAAGAAATAAAACAAATGAACAAAGCAGAAAAAAGACAACCCAAGAAACAGACCCTTTTAAAAAAAATTTTATTAGCATACAATGAATTCTTTCTTTCAAGGGGACAGGTGTGTGATTCATCAGTCTTACACAATGCACAGCACTCACCATAGCACATACCCTCCACAATATCTATCACCCAGCCGCCCTATCCCTCCCAAGCCCCTCCACTCCAGCAACCTTTAGTTTGATTCCTGAGATTGAGTCTCTTATGGTCTGTCTCTCTTAACTATAGAGCACTGATTCAGGTTACCAGATGGGAGGTGGGGGGTGGGACAGGAATGTGTGAAATACGTGATAGTGACTGAATGCATTTGTGGTGATAAGCATTGGGTGAGGGAATTAAAAACTTAAAAGAAATGTTTAAAAAAGATTATTATATCTACCTTTCTCATACCCCCATATACTTCAAACACCCATACATGGATAAATCATGCTACCATCTACCCAGTTGCTAGCATTAGGAATCCAGGAGCCATTATACCTTGCTAACTTTCCTACTCTCTTCCCCCTGCATGAAATCAGTAACTAAGCCCTGTCCATTCTGTGTCCTGAAAGTCTCTCTGATTCATTCATTATCAATACATAGCCTCTGTTCTCCTCCAGGGAAATCATTCTTTTCTTGAATGGATGTGCATCAAATGGATGGTTTCTTTTTCTTTGTGTGCTCTCTCGCTCTCTCTCTCTCTCTCTCTCTCTCTCTCATTCCCCTCCAATCCTCCATATCCAGAACACGGTTTCCAAAACCCAAACTGTTTGTGTAACCCTCCTTCTCTAAAACTTTGAGGTAATCTTCAGGGCCAATTTCTTTTGAATTTGACTACAAAATGGCTTAAAGCCTTTGTGATTTTGCCTCTGTCTCTCCCCTTGTTCTCATTTTGTAGTCTTCCCCAGTCACTTTTTACAGTCTTCACTAAATATCTCTTAATTTCTGACCATATAATCCTCTCACGCATCAAGGTCATCTCATGAGTTTTGGGTTTTGGGGGTTTTGTTTGTTTGTTTGTTTGTTTTAATGGACACTTTCCTCTTTTTTCATCAAGTTGCCTGACTTACATACATTCCATCACTATCCCTTACACAAAATACATCCACATCCACATCCACCTACATGATGAAAGTTCCCGTTCTGAGCACCTGAGCAGCTTCTACTAGCTCTAACATAGAATTACAATGCTGTGCTATGTATGTTTCATCCAATGGGAAAAAGTTCCCAAAATGCAGAAATTGTGTTTTATTCTCCACTACCTATTGAATGGCTGCAAGAGTGTCTTCTCCACGGTAGGTACTCAAAAGGTACACGACAAAAGAACAGAGAGGATGTGCATTAATAAATCCCATAGCCAATTTCAAATTATTTATCGTATATGGTTTCAAAAGAACTGTGGATAATGCATAGATAGGCTTACACCCAAATGCCTAAACAGTCTGTATTCTATATTTCTCATTTCCTAAAGAGATTGGATTCTATATTGCTAATCAAAAAGCACCTCATGCTTTAAATACCACATTTAGTATTGGCAGAATTGCATCCAGTTGTGAAACTTTGCCCTCATATAAAACAAACCTACTTGTTCATGGCTGCAGGTTGTCAAGGTGCATATGAATAATGCTAATATCTTATTTTCTCATTCAAGAGCTCTGAATTTCCTCTAATATCTTGGCAAATATTCATCTGAGATGATGTTCATATGCCATAAAGTGTGGAAAATATAATTTGTGCCTAACTATAAATTTTAAGACATGCTATCAAAAAGCCAATTTGTATATGGTTGAAAGAGAATATGATTCCTCTAGGACGTGTGAATTTGAGAACTATGTTTATTTATGGGCCTAATTGATGTTCAAAGATTATTGTAAGCTCTTTGAAGAAAGGGATAATGCTTTAATTATAGTCTCTTGGCAAACAGTAGGAAATCAATCAACATTTAGCCAACAAAATGAGAAATAACAGCAATACAGAAACAAACACATATAGGACAACTAAACCAGACACCATGATCTTCTAAGCCAAAGATACAATATTAAGAGTTGTTGGTACTGCTGTGTATTCTTGACCATCTAAATCACCGTAATCCACTTATGTTAATATACTTTAAACTTCTAAGGTAACCAAAAGTTTCAAATGGACTCTTTGATAAGCTGCTTTTATAGATCATATATAAATATGATATCTATTTATCTATCTATATATAAATGTGTATGTATATTTATTTAGAAGGTTATATATATAAATGTGATAGAGACTGTAGGGCTCATCTCTTCTGAGCACATAGAACATTAGAATTCTTTAAACTTATGCATTTAGATGGGGCTGAATACCTATTTCTAGCCAATGGCTTGTAAGCAAACAATTTATGTTACTTTCGGGTCAAATACTTTTAGGGATCAAGTGCTTCTCCCTACCCTGTCCAACTATACCAAGGATTTCCTATGCTCTAGATGGTACAGCTACACAATGGTGGAGATTGTGTGTGTCTGTCCTGCTGAGCAAAGTCATGGAGGACTTCGGGAAAAAAAATAAATAAACCTTTTGCTGTTTTAAGTCTGAGATTTAGGTATTTTTTGGTTTTGTTTTGTTTTAATCAGAGCACAGCCTTAACTATCCAGGTTAATACAGCACAAATTTTCAATTATCAAAGGTATTTCAGTTTATTAATGTATTTGTGCAATTTAATAAGGTGGAAAGTTTTCAGAACTCTGAGAGAATTTTAGTTTCACCTTCTGAAACTACACTGTTTAAAGTTTCTTAGTCTAAAAAAGTCTCCTGAGAATAAAGTGACTCAACGTCTATATAAGTCTTTAATTACTTTGATATTTAACAGATGCAGTAGAGAAGCTAATATAGACAATGAATGTAGTCTTAAGCATCTACCCCAGGGAGGTACAAAAATTGGTTGCTAGTAGAGGTGACCTTTAACTAACAGAAGAAGGGAATAGCACTGGTCACCTTAGGGATTTAATGTGGTTATTTAAGAAAAGAGATTGCCAGCTGAAGGTGGCCTTTGGCAGCTATCGCTGTATTTATGCTGTCAGCAATTCAGCCACCACTGTGACTTCATGTTCCAAAAAAGTAGACCAAAATAAAATATATTGTTTTTTTTTAACTCGAGAAAATTAGAAAGTACTATTGGTAGTTTAAAA
This sequence comes from Meles meles, assembly GCF_922984935.1. Lineage (NCBI taxonomy): Eukaryota > Metazoa > Chordata > Mammalia > Carnivora > Mustelidae > Meles > Meles meles. The sequence continues at coordinate 27,592,489 of NC_060073.1, forward strand.
ACGTTGAACTAAAAGGAATCCTAAGTGTATTTTCTGCAGATTAGAAGCTTTGATATAGAGAGTACCTTTGCAGAGGCAGATCCAAGACAAGAATTCAGGTTTACAAACTCCCAAGCCAATGCACTCCTGTAAGTATTTAAGAATGACTGAGATTGAGGCGCCTGCGTGGCTCAGTGGGTTAAAGCCTCTACATTCGGCTTGGGTCATGATCCCAGGGTCCTGGGATCATGCCCACACTGGGCTCTCTGCTCAGCAGGGAGCCTGCTTCCTTCTCTCTCTCTCTCTGCCTGCCTCTCTACCTACTTGTGATCTCTGTCTGTCAAATAAATAAATAAAATCTTAAAAAAAAAAAAAGAATGACCGAGATTTACAGATTTTGATGTTTAAAAATTCTGAGTCATAAAATTCTGGCCTTAATTTTTGCTTTTTGATTCATAGGGAGATGAAACTGACCTGGTAAGACATAACTGCATCCCTCCGCCACCAACATCCTAACCAAGATTGAAAAAGCCGCATCATCATTAACACGTGAGGCTGATAAGTCTTGAGGAATTAACAGTACGTTAGGCCCAAAGGGGAAGAGCAAACACAAACGCAAGTCTGAAGCTGTCTACCCAACGCACAGTCATCCTTCGGAGTTTGTGAAAATACCGCTGCATAACGAACTCTTCCCTTGTCCTCCATAGTAGGCAAAACTGGCTTCAAGCTCAGGTGACCTGTGCTTTGCTCTGCTGTCCCCACCTTCAAATTCTGAATTTGAAGGTGCCCTGCATTTTCATTTTGTACAGGACCCTGCAAATTATACAGCGGGTCCTGATACTATGCTAATTCTCTCTGGTGTTTACACTCCTAACATCCTGTATTTTTTCTTCATAGCACAAATGTATTTAACGATTTGCTACCTCTTTTCAGTCTTAATAGTGTAAACTCTGCAAAAATCAAGAAGTTTTATCTTTTTCGCCATTTTATCCACAGTGCTTAGCAGTGTTGCTGTATTAAAACAGATCTGATGAGCACCTGGAGGAGTAAATACATAAATTTTGTATAAATAAGTAAATAAAAGTAACCTGGGGAAAACATTGGGTTTGAATAGAACAGTAGGTAGCCTAGAGTTATTTGGGGGGTACAGGAAAAATTAAGGTCAGTACATAGAGGAACTGGGAATAAAATACAGTGAGTTCTATAAGTCAAGCCAATAATTTGACACTTATCAAATGAGAAAATAGAGGAGCTGCCATTAGATTTGGGGGTATAAATTATAACACATTTATTTCCTGTATTGTAGGGTGAATTTTATATCCCTAGATACGATATTCCCTCTGCTTTCTTAGTGGGAATACAATATCATACCATATTGTAACTTACGGTAACAAAAGCTTCACCATCAACTATGTTGTACTTTATTTGACTGGGTTCTCACAACACCCTATAATGTTGGTTCCCCATTTTTGAAATTAGGAAATAGGCTCTAAAAGGGGAAATAATTTTCCCAAGATAACATCAGTAAAGGAAGTAATGAGATTTGGAAACTGATTTCCTTGAGATAAATTCTCAAAATCTTCCTACTGTTTAAAGATGCTTCTCCAGCACAAACATTTTTTTGGTAAAGCAAGTTTTTAAAAATTGTTTTAATTTTATTTTTTTCAGTGTTCCAAAATTCATTGTTTATGCACCACACCCAGTGCTCCATGCAATACATGCCCTCCTTAATACCCACCACCAAGCTCACCCAACCCCTCACCCCTCTCTCCTCCAAAACCCTCTGTGTCTCAGAGTCCACAGTCTCTCATGGTTTATCTCCCCCTCCGATTTCCCCCAACTCACTCCTCCTCTCCATCTCCCAAAGTCCTCCGTGTTATTCCTTATGCTCCACAAGTGAAACCATATGATAATTGACTCTCTCTGCTTGACTTATTTGTTTTTTAAGTGAATATTTAGCTACTTTGTATACACCAACATTAAGGACTAGTGGGAAAAAAATGAGATACCAGCTGTATCGTGTTCTTAAAAATCGTGTTCTTAAAACACTTTCTAGATGAGCTAAATCTCAAAGAGCTTGAAGCTGGTCATTACAAATGTCTACTTTCCATCATCTCTGAAGAAACAGACTCATTCTTTAACTGAAGATACTCCAATTACAAGTATAACTTTTCAGAGAAAAATGGAGAAGAGATTTATAACCAGAGCCATAGTGCAGAACTTATCTTTTCAAATTTTGCAATACTGAAAGAAAATTGACCCCTAATTAACTTTAAAAATAAGATAACAATTTGGCTAATAGTTTCATTCAGTTGAACAAAATGTACAGATCCTATTATCTTGAGATAACTCACAGAAACAGAAAATTAGCCTCCAAGTAAATGTGCATACTCAGCTTCACCTAAAAGCCTACTGTTAATACTGATATTGTTTTATTACATCACTGGTGTTGCTATAATAAATCTTCAATTGAATTTTTGTGCTATCTTCTCTCAGTTTAATACTAGTTGTAGTCCTGAGACATAGATGTCAAAGAAGGAAGTCACCTGGAGCCTCCAGCAGGTAGGAAATGAATGTGATGTGAAATCTGCTTGAATAATCTAGTCTCCTTACATGAATATAAAGTCCTCTTCATTTAATTACATACCTTAAAATAAACTTAGCCTTTTAGAGAGCTAAACATAACCCTCTATAAAATGTGAAATTATTCTGTTAAGGGTATAAGCCTAAAGATCAGAAAATTTGGAATTTTGATTTAAATTTTAATTCTGGAATTTTTAATTTTGATTTTAATTTTTAATTCTGGAATTTTTACTTCTGATTAAAAATCAGAAAATTTTACTTTGGCTCATGGCCTCTCAGACATGAGATGTTGAGAAACATAGTTTAGCTCTACCTCAGTCTCTGAATCTGTAAAATGAGAATTTTATATAGTTGTCATGAGGGATTAAGTGATATAATGCATTTAACATTATTAGTACTTTCCATAGTAAGAGCAGAGTAACATTACTATTATGCTGACTAATAAAGAATCTCCTCACATAGATCATTTTGTCAGTTATAACACAACATTTGACTGGAACAATTAAACAAGTGAAATATCACTGAGTTTGAATGTGAATTTTGAAAACACCTTAATAAATCAAGTCAATTTTCTATTTGAGAGTGTACATGCATGTATTACAGGGATAAGGGGTGTGTGTGTGTGTGTGTGTGTGTGTAGAGAGAGAGAGAGAGAGAGAAAGAGAGACAATCTGATACTAAATACACAATTTGATTGTTAACTAATGGGTGAAACTACATAACCAATAATATTGCACTGAAGATCTAGAATATTTGCAGCATCCCAGAAAGTTTCATCATAGTCCCTTCCTGTCAATGTCCACCCTCCAAAGAGAAGCATTGTTTTGTTACCTTTCATAATGGCTTAGTTTGCCTGTCCATGAACTTAGTACAAATGGATTCATACATATACTCCTTTTTGAAGGACTCATTCCCTCACATTGTTTTTTTTTTTAAAGATTTTATTTATTTATTTGACAGAGATCACAAGTAGGCAGAGAGGCAGGCAGAGAGAGTGAGAGGGAAGCAGGCTCCCTGCCGAGCAGAGAGCCCGATGCAGGACTCGATCCCAGGACCCTGAGATCATGACCTGAGCCAAAGGCAGCAGCTTAAACCACTGAGCCACCCAGGTGCCCTCTCAATATTGTTTTGAAATTTATCTGTGGTGTTATGCCTATCAGTAGCTCATATTTCTGTTGTACGTGTAGTATTTCATTGGTTAATGGTCTAACTCCTGACTTCAGATCAGGTCATGATCTCAGGGTTGTGAGATTGAGCCCCACATAGGGCTCCATGCTGGGTGTGGAGCCTGCTTAAGATTCTCGCTCTCTCTCCCCCTTCCCCTCCCTCTCAAAAACAAATAAAATAAAATAATAAAAAATAAAGTATATTGTGCTTTCGTCTGATACAGTTGTAGTGTTAGCAAATCTTTCCTGTTCTTTCAGGGTTGTCTTTGGTTTTCCTCAGCATTTTATTACAGAAAATTGCAAACATACATAAACTTGACAAAACTGTACAAAGAAAATCCGTAAACTGCCTTCTAGGTTCTATAATTGTCAGTACTTTGCTATGTTTACTCGATTATATAATGCATATATGTATTATATTCATCTTACGTTTTGATGCTGTTCAAATTGAGTGGCAAATACCACTACCCTTCACACCTAAAGAGTGTAGCATGTCAGGCATTTTTATTCTTTGGTAAATGGATTTATATTAAATTTTGTCCTTGTATCATGACCCTACTTTAGGCTGTGGTCCTTATTCTTAAAGCGGAGACTCTCTTCAGCCGGAACTGAATGCCTGAGATTCTCAACAAGATCACTCTGGCTGAGATGAGCTCTAAGGTCTCCCGGCACCAAAAGAATCTGGTGTTTTTGTTCAGATCTCAGACATGCACCACTCTTCACCGCATCTTTCCCCATCTATGCTCAGCACATTCATTGTTCAAGCAGTTCTCCACCATGCAGAGCTCTGAGGGTCTGTCTACATAGTTCTCTTCTCTGCACAAACACAAGCTGCTGTTGTCCTAGAACTCTGCGTCCTTGAAATTTGGCTCCAAGGGCACCCTGTGCTCTGCTTAGACTCCAATTCCCTGTACCCATGACTAGAAAAGCACTGCTTGATAGACCTTTGAGATGGTGAGGTTCTATACCTACACTGTCTAATATGGAAACCACTAGTCATTTGTGGCTACTGAGCACTGGAAATGTGAATTCCTTGACTGAAGAACTGGGTTTATAGATTTTATATTCTTTAATTACCACATGTGGCTGGTGGTTGCCCTATTGGACAGTGCAGGTCTAGAAATGTCCCCAGGCAGAACACAAGCAAACGCTGTGTTTGTCTTCTCTCAAAGATCGCATTTCCTTGTGTCCTACTGGCCAGTGCCTAAGAAGAATTACCTTCTATTTTGTCTAGTTTGTAGAATCTTTGGTACTGAAAAAAGGCAAATCTAATATGGTTATTCAGTTAGCCGTGGGACTAAACTACCTTCTGTTTAACTGAAATATGAATTCAGTTAAATATACCATTCTGATAACCTAGCAAAATAACTAGAAAAAAGAATGGAACATCTCCATCAGAACTGGGCCAGGTCCAAACACTTCACATGCATTCTTATGACTCGTATTGTTGGACTCCTCATATAGCACATTTTATCTGTGTAGGGTATGCAGTCTCATATTCCCTAGTGAATAATTCCCTAGGCTTGAAGGGGCTCTTCCACAAAAGTGGGGTTCAACAAAGTTGTAGTCAAGAAACAAGGGTAGAAAAATAAAGTCAAATTACTGCATAATCGTTTGGCCTCAACTAAGCAGACGAGAACAGCAGTCCAAGTTGAAGCTGGTTCCATGCTCTTCTTTTTTTTTTTTCACACAGGCCTTAAGTTTGCTTTTGTCACACCATTTGCAAACTATAACTTAGGTATCCCTGTAGACTGTGAGCAACTTGCGGACAAATCTTCATGTGTGTGTTCCTAGTCTCCAGCAAAGCACTTAGAAGATATCAATAAACATAAGCTAAAGAAACAAGTAAACATACTCATTCCATTTGTGCCTTTAAGAATGTAGACTGGTTAAAAAGCCTTGTTTTCTTTCCAGGTTCGTAAGAAAAAAAGAAAGTTACATAACACCTTAACCACTAAAGGAAGACCACAGCACGTGCAAGAGGGGATTTCAAGACTGACTGCTCAAACTTAGGCCAGAGTCGAGTCTTGACCTTCAACAGACTCCTAGAATTTCATGCACAGAATGCGAAATCTCATGCACTCTATGATCAAGATATTGCGTTCACTATGAAATCCAGCTTTTCCTAGAAAATTGTACTTTTTAGCCCAAAGGTATGGATGTGTACCAAAGAAAGCTGTGTTCAAGCAGACAATTATTCTATTTCCCCATACTTATGTACTGTTGCTCATTAAGTGTGTCATTTATAAAATGACCTAAACCCAGTGTATGCACAGCATTAATAAAATATTCTATCCATGTTCTGTTTAATTCTTCTAATTTTCTTGCCAATGTGCATTTTGCTTAATTCCATTGGATGCATGGTTTCTTCTTTAGGTCTCCATAAAATGACTGAGAGCCCTCTGCAATTATAAGTAATCCTACTAAGCAATGAATAAAGACTCAATTTTTGGAGTGTGTTAAGTGTAAGCTGCACTGTGACTGGGAATATATCTCTACTAGTTTAGGGCAATATGAAGGATGACAAGTACTCAATATGAATTAGATTTCAACAGGCTCTCAGAGTGAATGTGGAAAAGGTTCCCTATTTCCAAATGCAGCAAGCAATAAGTTAAAATTGCTTCTATGCCAGAAAAAGTGCTGTTCTATTTAACAAGCTTCTTCAGTATGTATAATTTTGTCATTTATTAATTTCACTAATAAAGTAATGAACATGCACATTTTTGTGCCACTTTTTTTCTACTGAAAATTTTTTTAGAATTAGTTCGATTACAATTCCGTGCAAGTTGAAATTCAAGCCATTTTAAAAATTCCAAGAAGTGGATGGAACTAGAGGGTTTTATGCTGAGCAAAATAATTCAATCAGAGAAAGACAATTCTCATAGGATCTCACTGATATAAGGAATTTGAGAGGCAGAGTGGGGGTTTGGGAGACAGGGAAGGAAAAAATGAAGCAAGATGGGATCAGGAGGGAGACAAACCATAAGAGAGTCTTAATCTCACAAAACGAACTGAGGGTTGCTGGGAGGAAGGGGTATGAAAAGGGAGGTTGGGTTGTGGACATTGGGGAGGGTATGTGCTATGGTGAGTGCTATGAAATGTGTAAGCATGATGATTCACAGACCTGTACCCCTGGGGCAAATAATACATTGTATGTTAACAAAAAATAATTAATTTTAAAAATAATAAAAATAAAAATTCCAAGTACAAGGGCATTCCTCTAGGAATGGGAGAAGAGATTCCATAAATATTACAAGTTATTTAATTTCTAGATTCAGTTTAATTTCCAACCTTTACGTTCAGGTGTTTATTTTTTAAGTGAGCTAACTGCTTAAGTCTGACTATAGCTAGACATTAGATTTTTCAAGTACATCTAATAAAAAGGGCTTAATATTTGGTTTGCTGATTCAGGCATTTTACTGTTAAGAAACTATCTCTATAAATAGAGCAAATTCTGTAATGCCTAAATATTTGGCAAAAGCTATTTCTAAGATTATTTAGAAAAGTAACAGAAAATAGATCATACTGACAACTAATCAATTAGCTCTTAGGGAGAGGAAAGGCAAGCAATCGTGTCGAATCAGCAGCACCGACTGTGCCAGAACTAATAGTCCACAGAAGCAAACTGACTTTTGATTGTAGAAATGGAAGGAACTGTATTTGACGTCTAAATATGTAGTTAACTTTACAAAGAAGGGTTCAAGTGTATTGTGAATGGTCGTCACTAATTCAAATATGGTCTCTTGACATCTTTGTTCCTTGAAGGATACAAGTGCGTAATTAATGGGATGGCAACAAATATTTTGTTTAGATGTGTGTAAGAACGCATGGCTTTACACCTCATCTTATTCTCCAGCTGCCACAGTGACTTGGTAACTTTGGAAAAATTGTTCATACTTTTCTAGCTTGATTGCCCTTAAGAACGTCCCTGTTTTTGCTTTGAACTTATCTTCAGTTTAGAGAGAAACATGCACAATATTTGAGGAAAGTAGGTAAACTGCTAATTAGCAAAATTAGTATCAGCTATGTGGGTTTTTTTTCTTTTTTGTGTAAAATGGGGACAGAAATGGCACTCAAAGAGCCAAAGATAAATTGATCCTTAGAAAAAAGAAAAAAAAAGAAAGCAATTAAGGAAAATTTAGTCAGAATATCAGGAAGAACAGGATCTGGAGATGCTGTTGGTAAAGTTTAATAAGATAGAACATGACAACCATATAAGATCTGGATGTAGAGATGAAAAATGAGGTTTGGATGGGGGTGGGGGGAAGAGAAGAGGAAAATAAGAAAGCAAGAATGAGGAAAAGTAGAGAAAAAAAGAGATAAGGAAAGAGAGGAGCAAGGGAAATATTAAGTACAGACACACAGACGACGGCTCAATTTGGAGGAAAGACATAGCCTAAGAAAAAAGGGCAAGGGCTTAAAATTCTAGAATTAAAAATATGATTTCAAAAAGAGATTTATGAAATTTAAGAAAACAAAGATGACTTATGGCAGAATTACACTAAAAAGATTAGAAAGCTAAGGATGTTCGATGTAACTCTATTACAGAATAAATCAGAAAAAAATTTTTTAAAGACTAGAATAGGTGAAATGTAATCAATGCTACAGATAAAAGGCTGTGATGAACATAGTATATGCAGGGAAAAAACACAGTTTGAAGAAATTAAAGAGAATATAAACGGGGAGAAAAGACCTATGTCTGTATATTTTGCAGGATAATCTCCCCTAAAATGAAGTAACAAACATATCAAAAGAGTTTGTGATACAATAGAAAAGTTTCTGTATATTATATATATACATATCTTGGTAATGAGCAACACGGATATATGGCGGGTAAATTATCAAACTTCATGAATAAAGGACAAGATTCCTTGAGTACACAGTCAAGGAAGGCACATCACTAGAAAGAAGGAAATCAGATTCGTCTCAGATTTCTCTACAGCCACATTCAAGGATATAAGATAAGAAAGTTATGCACATAAACTTCTCGAAGGAGAAAATAGTCTCGCTCAGGAATATTCTACCCATTCAACTTGACAAGTATAAAGATAGCAGATAGACATATCAAACACACTAGAACTCTAGAAACATAGTATCCATGAATTCTAGGGGACAAAGCTTGATAAAATGCAGCAAACCAGGAGATCAATAATGAAGAAAGAAAATGCATCATAAAAGGACTGGCAGTGCACATTAAATCTACTAACTGTTTTGCTACGACTGAACATCTGGGGAATTGTATTTGCAGAACAGATGGTAAATTTTATAAACTCTAACAGTTTAAAATATTATAACTAACAAATACTGAAAGATATGGGGTGGGGAAGTAGGGAAAAGGTTAAGAATGCTAATCACCTTTCCTTCAGACTAGGGAATACATCAATGTTACCTAAAATTGAAATATGGTAATTAAAAAAAAAAATCACGGTGATACTAACCAATTAATATTCTTTTCTCATTCATTTAGAAAATTTACAGTAATCTTTTTTTTGAAGGAAAACACGTAAGTTTTACTAGTTTTTACATTTACAATGTTATTTTTCTTAGCAAAATTCAAATAAACAAATTTAATTTAAATTTTTTTTCTCTATTTCTGGGGTGCCTGGGTGACTCAGTGGGTTAAGCATCAGATTTTTGATTTGGGCTCAGGTCATCATCTCCGGGTCTTGAGAATGACCCCCACGTCAGGCTCCATGCTCAGTGCAGGGTCTGCTAGAGATTCTCTCTCTCCTTCTCCCTCTCCCCTCTCCCACCAGGCTTCCATGTACCCTCTCTCTCCCTCTCTCTCCCTCCCTTCCCCCCTTATGATCACATGTTCCCTCTTTATCCCTCCCTCTCCCCTCCCCCTCATGCTCACATGACTCCTCCTTCCTTCTCCCTCATCTATGGCCATACCACCCTGAATGTGCCCAGTCTCATCTGATCTCTATCTCTCTAGGATAAATAAATTATTCTCTACCTCTATATATACCTGTTTCTATACACATACATACAAGGAGATGTCTGGAAGGATATTGACATCTGTGAGATTTTGGACAATTTGTTACTTTATAATTTTGTATATGGCCTGAATTTTTTTGATAACCTTATGTCATTTTAATAAAATTTATAGTGATTAATGAAGTTATTTTGTTAGGTTGGTAAAAATATTTCTAGTGGTCCCCCTCCCCCCACCTCCAACCCCAAGTCCTATGGAAAGATTTTGGTAAAAAATGATAGCATTTGTTTCACTACAGAAAATATTTTGTTCTTATTGTATAGCATCCTCACCAGAGAAAATGAAAGGCTAGAGTGGAATGGTTGATTACAAGAAGCACTTAAATGATGGCTTTGAAAGACAGATCCCTAATCTAAATTGACCAGTAAATTGCCTGGTCACACATAACCTTCCTATTCATACTTGGGAGTCTAGAGATTAGGGTTTTGGACACATAATTGTTGCTTAATACCCACTGAGTTGTTCTACACAATTCTAAGGCTTTGCTTTACACAAAGATTATTGGGCAACAGTCTACTAAATTCAATAAACATTAAGAACTGAACTCCATTCTAGATGATTTTTACTGAAAATGCACAAACCAAAAGTGCAAAGTCCAAAGAAACTGCATGGTTAAGAGGTAGGGAGGAAGAACTCTGTGCCATATGGAATAAAGTACAAAATGCAATCCTTCCCATTTTCTGGCATAGTCTTTCACGACAAATAGCCTGCATTTCAAATCGTTTCTTCAATTTTATGTTTCTTTATAACAGAGGCTAAAAATGAAAACATTCATCATTACATATGTCTTCACTCTGTATTTCAATCCTACTTCATCAGTATTAGCTGTTAGATTATCTCTTGCATTTTCCTACATTTTAATAAAAGCAAGCAGCAATAATCAATAAAATTTAATCAACACCACCAAAACTAAAAAATGGATTCCATAGTTAGTGCCATCTAGCATGAACCCATATAAAGTCAGATTGGAACCAAAAAAAGTTTCAATAAAGAGTAGAAGGTGTACAAAACTCAAACGTACAACATTCAAGGATCAACTCTAACATGAAGACCAGAATGCTTTAAACATGCTTTAAGTTTGTTGAAATAGGGATTTGGGAAATGTTATCACAAAGGGAAGAGTGATATTGGCTATGAATCATTACAGCTGTAGAAAGAGGGACTGTTGGCCAGACACACAAACACAATCAACAAACTACGAAGCAGTGAATCATTTGAGAAAACATCCACTCTAAACTCAATCTGTAAGAAAGGGAATGACAGAGCTCCTCCTATGTCTGAAACACAGAAAAATTTTTTTAGATACTGAAAAATACGCTTATAGCAATTGTAAAAAGCACTTTAGCTAGAAAACTTGATAAACCTCTCCTCCTCCTGTCTACACGACTAGCCGACTAGCCGTTCTTTAAATGTTAGGATAAATACTTACAGAGAAACTTTATCTTTCAATAAAAAATCTAGTAATTGTTTATTGCACTGTTATCTACTTGAGAAAATAGACTTCTGTTTGGAAACTCAGAGCTATGGAAATCGTGTCCTGAGTAGGTAAAGTAAGAAACCTACAGCTCAAATGAAATCTTAGTTTCATGTAAATATCCCTAATATAATACTTAATCCCCAAATTATTTCAGGGCCCCATCTACTATAAATATAGTCTAAAAATTGAATGTGAATGTAATAGAAACTCAACTTCTTATTCATCAAGAAAGTATCCAAAAACTGCTAACTCATTCTTCCATATATAATATGGCTTTTTTGGAACTTGTAGAAGGATAGAACCAACCATTTATCTTAGGAACCAAAAAATTGGTACAACTCCAAATAAAAATTATAAATCTGTTCACCACTTCCATACTAATACCAGTATTTATGGTAACCTTACCAATTATAATAACTACCTCTAACATCTACAAAAGTGATCTATATCCACACTGTGTAAAAAATATCCTCTCTTAAGCCTTCTTACCCAGTCTGATCCCCACACAATATTCATTTATTGGGGCCAAGAGAATTGTTTTAAACTAATACTGAATTACCATTCAAATCCTAAATTTATCTCTTAGTTTTACATTAGACTATTTCTCAATAATATTTATACCAGTAGCACTTTTCATTACATGATCAATTACAGAATATCAGTATGATATAACTCAGATCCCAACATTAACCAATTTTTCAAGTACTTATATGCCTTATTCCTGTACTAATTTAAGTTACCACCACCAACCTTCTTCAACTATTCATTGGATGAGAGGGAATAGGAATCCCATCATTTCTACTCACTGGGCAATGACACAGACAAGCAGATTCAACACTGTGACCCTCCAAGCAATTCTTTTTTTTCCCTTCCTTATTACATTTTTTAATTTAAATTCAATTCAATTTTGATATAATGTTCAACAATTCATAACGACATATAACACCAAGTGCTAATCACATCAAGTGCCCTCCTTAATGCCCATCATCCAGCTATCCCATCCTCCCATCCACCCCCTTTTCTGCAACACTCAGCTTGTATCCTGGAGTAGTCTCATATGATTTGTCTGCCTTCCTGATTTCTTCCCAGTTTTCCCTCCCTTCCCCTATTGTCCTCCGCACTATTCCTTATGTTCTTCATATGAGTGAATTCATATAATAGTCTTTCTCTGATTGACTTATTTCACTCAGCAGAATACCCTCCAATTCCATCCATGTTGATGTAAATTGTAGATACTCATCCTTTCTGATGACTGAGTAATATTCCATTGTATATATAAACTACATCTTCTTTATCCATTCATCCATTGAAGGACATCATGGCTCCTTCCAGTTTGGCTATTGTAAACATTGCTACTATGAACACTGGGGTACATGTGCCCTTTCTTTTCACCACATCTGTATCTTTGGGGTAAATACCCAGTAGTGCAATTGATGGGTCATAGGGTAGCTCCATTTTTAACGTCTTGAGGAACCTCCAAACTGTTTTCCAGAGTGGCTGTACCAGCTTGCATTCACACCAAAAGTGTAAGAGGGTTCCCCTTTCTCCATATACTCACCAACATTTGTTGTTCTTTATCTTGTTAATTTTTGCCATTCTAACTGGTGTAAGGTGGTATCTCATTGTTATGTTGCTGATGGCAAGTGATGTGGAGCATTCTTCCATGTGTCTGTTAGCCTCTTGTATGTCTTCTCTGGAGAAGTGTCTGTTCAGGTCTTCTGCCCATGTCTTGACTGGATTACTTGTTTTTTGGGTGTTGAGTTTGAGACATTCTTTACAGATCTTGGATACCAGCTCTTTATCTGTAATATCATTTGCAAAAATCTTCCTCCATTCTGTAGGTTACCTTTTAGTTTTTTGATTGTTTCCTTTGCTGTGCAGAAGCTTTTATTTTTCTGCATTTTTAAGTAAAGATTTTATTTATTTATTTGACAGAGAGAGATCACAAGTAGGCAGAGAGGCAGGCAGAGACAGAGGAAGGGAGGCAGGCTCCTTGCTGAGCAGAGAGCCCGGTGCGGGGCTCTCTGGGATCATGACCTGAGCCAAAGGCAGAGGCTTTAACCCACTGAGCCACCCAGGTGCCCCTATTTTTCTGCATTTTTTAAAGATTTTTTTAAATTTTAAGTAATCTTTGTACTCATTTGTGGTGCTCAAACTCAGAACCCCAAGATCAAGAGTTGCATGGTCTACCAACTGAGCCAGGCAGGGGCCCCTAAATTTGCATTTAAAAAAATTTTTTTACTAACAAATAATGTATTATTTGCTTCAGGGGTACAGGTCTGTGATTCATCAGTCTTACACAATTCACAGCTGTCACCATAGCACGAACAGCCCAATGTCCATCAACCAGCTTCTTCAATTTCTTTCTCAAGTATTCTGTAGTTTCTAGAGTACACATCCTTTACCTCCAAGCAATCCTTTTTTTTTTAAGATTTTATTTATTTATTTGACAGAGAGAGAGATCACAAGTAGGCAGAGAGGCAGGCAGAGAGAGAGAGAGAGAGAGGGAAACAGGCTCCCTGCTGAGCAGAAAGCCCAATGTTGGGCTCAATCCCAGGACCCTGAGACCATGACCTGAGCTGAAGGCAGAGGCTTTAACCCACTGAGCCACCTGGGTGCCCCGACCTTCAAGCAATTCTATAAACCGCATAGGAGGGAGTGGATTCACTGTATCAAGAACAGGGTTCCTATTTACCCTGGCTCTTGATACTTTCAAGTTTCTGTACTCAACTTCAATCATATTAATTCTCCATTAATCAGACTACTTTCAGCCACAACTGGCAAATCTGCCCAATTTGACATTCATCCAGGACTTCACTAGGCATAGAAGACCCTATACCCATTCAAGTACCATAGTTGTAGTAGGTGTCTTTCTACTAATCCATTTCCATTCACTAATAGAAAATGAAACTATTCAAACAGTAACAATCCTTACTAGGAGGTATCACTACATTATGTACAGCAATCTTGGGTCGTATCCAAAATGATATTTTAAAAATTGTTGCTTTCTCCACCTCAAGCCAATTAAATCTAATAGTAACTGTTAGTATCAATCAACCACATTTAAAATTTCTCCACATCTGCATTCTTTATTATTTTTTTTTAAGATTTTTTATTTATTTGACAGATAGAGAGCACAAGTACGCAGAGAGGCAGGCAGAGAGAGAGGGAAGCAGACTCCCTGCTGAGCAGAGAGCCCAATGCGGGGCTCGATCCCAGGACCCTGAGATCATGACCTGAGCCGAAGGCAGAGGTTTAACCCACTGAGCCACCCAGGTGCCCCACATCTGCATTCTTTAAAACTATACTGTTTATATGTTCCAGATCCATTATTTATAATCTAAATGATGAACAAGACATCTGAAAAATAGAACTATTTAAAGCATTATCTTTCACCACAATCTCACTCACCAATGGCAGCTTAGCATTAATAGGTATACCCTTCCTCATAAGTTTTTATTCCCAAGTCTTAATTATTAAAACCACAACACATTGTATACCAACACACATGAGGCCTACTAATTACTCATTACCACTTCTCTAACAGCTGTCTACAGCACCCAAATTATTTTCTTCACTCCTAGGACAGACCCATTTTTCTACTTTAATTGTAATTAGTGAAAAAAAAAAAACCCTTCTTAATCAATTCTATCAAATGTCTTTTAATGGGGAGTATCTTGGCCAGATTTTTAATTTCTAAGACTACCCCAACTATCTCACAGATAATTATGCCTTCCTATCTAAAATTAAAAGCCATTGCCATGATTATCTTGGGTTTTATTCGGGCACTTTAACTGAACTTTACAACACAAACACTAAGATTTGACCATCCTTCATGCTAATACCAATTCTCAAATCTCAGATATTTTCCAACTCGTATACACTGTTTCTCACCATTAATGAAATTTATGTCAAGTCTGGCTCTTATATGCAACTGATAAATTACTGAACACTACATCTGAAGCTAATGATGTACTGTATGTTGGTTAACTGAATTTAAATAAAAAATTTTTTAAATTTATTTTTTAAATAAATTTCTAAATGATGTTGGAAATCCAACATTATTATTACTAGACTTAACTTGACAAGAAAGTGTATTACCAAAATCCATTTCCCACTTCCAAATAAGACTCTCCATACCAATTAGACCTTTTTCATCAGAAATTAAATTATATGTTTTCCTCTTTTCTCATCATATTAATCCTAAACCTATACCTAATTTCTGAGTAACCTGTAGAATGACCATAATGCCAATCAGAAACAAACAACCAATCACAACTTAGTAGTCTAATACCACATCTATATAATGAGGTAATCTCTATAGCCTCTTCACCAAAACAAACAAAAAAAAAAAAAAAAAGAAAAGAAAACAAAACAACCTCAGAATTCCTGGTATCATAGATTACTCAGTCCTCTAACCAATTAAACTTAAAAAAAAAAATGAGGTGGATGTTATATTTAAGACCTGAAACTACCATAACTTTCAGCAAGAGCCCTGAAAGAAACATCTCTAAGATAATTATATTAGAAACCCAAGCCTCAGGATATTGCTCAGTGGCCAAAGCCTTGTATAATCAAAAACCACCAAAATCCATCCCTCAATTAAGTCTTAAAAAAAAAAATTAAACCTGGAAAAGATCCACCAAGATTTCTTACATTACCACATCTGATTCCAGCATTTAAGCAACCCTAACCCACCATAAATAGAAGGTTTAAAAACAAAACAACATCAACAACAACAACCTGCAAAACTAATCACAAAAATAGTACTTAAAACACAATATAGGTCATTATTATTCTCACATTTCTTTTAAAAGATTTATTTGAGGGGTGCCTGGGTGGCTCAGATGGTTAAGTGTCTGCCTTCATCTTAGGTCATGATCTCCAGGTCCTGTGATCAAGTCCATCAGGCTCCCTGCTCAGTGAGGGAGTCTACTTCTCACTCTGACCCTTCCCCTACTTGTGCTCTCTCTGCATCTACCTCTAAAAAACAAACAAACAAACAAAAAAAAAAACCAGAAAAAAACAACAACAAAATAAAAGATTTGAGAGATAGAGGGAGAGTGCAAACAAGCAACGGGAGGGTCAAAGAAAGGGAGAGAATTTTAAACAGACACATTTGTAAACCGAGCCCCACATGAAGCTCAAGACCACAACCCTGAGATCATAATCAGAGCCAAAAATCAGGACTCCAACATTCAACTAACTGAGCCACCCAGATACCCCGTCGCATGGATTTTACCCATGACCAGTGAACTAAAATCACCATTGTATTTCAACTCTATGTACATGAATGACCAACATCCAACAATCCTATCCACTAATCCAGATTACAAATTTATTTATCAGTCCCAAGTATCTCATCATGATGATATTCAGCACCCTTTTAGGAACCTGTTTAACTTTATGAATTCTAACAGGACTATTCCTAGCTATACACTATATACATCAGACATAATAACTGTCTTTCAGCCAAAACCCGTATCTGCAGAGACGTAAGTTATGGATGAATTATCTGATATCTATACACCAATGGAGCATCCATATATTTTTATCTACTTATTTATTCATGTAGGATGTGGCCTATGCTATGGAGCTTTACCTTCCTAGAAACATGAAATATGAAAAGCATTCTATTATTCATCGTAATAGCCACAGCATTCTTGGATTTATGAAGCCAAATATCCTTCTGAGGTGCAACAGTCCTTACAAATCTTTCAGCTGTGCCTTTCATCAGCATTAGCCTGGTAGAATGAATCTGAGGGGGACTTTCAGTGAGCAAAGCTACTCATCTGACTCTTCACCTTTCACTTTATCCTCCAATGCATTCATGGTCTCAGCCCTAGTGATTGCCCACTATTTCTTCATGCTATTTCTTCATGAAACAGGATCCAAAAACCCATCAGGAATCTCATCTGACATGGATAAAACTCCAACCCAAAATTTCACATAGTGAAAGATATCCTAGGACCCTTATTCCTAATTCTGGTGCTATTCGTTTCAGTCCTATTTTCACCTGACCTTTTAGGAGATTCAGACAATATACTTCAGCCGACACCCTCAATGCTCCCCAATCCCCGTATTAAACCAGACTGATATTTCTTATTCACCCACACAATTAAAGACCCACTCCTCATAAATTAGGCAATGTATTACCCCTAATTTTCTGAATTCTAATTCTAGCAATTGTTTCAACGCTTCACACACCAATAATAATGAAAGATAATATTCTAACCCCTTATTGATGCGTCTTCTGATTACTAGTAGCAGACAGAACACTAACATGCATCAGAAGACAACCAGTTGTACAACTATTCATCCTTACTACTCAGCAAGCATCAGTTTTACATTTTCTCCCCATTCTATACGAAGCACTCACAAAAATTACTAAAAATAGTATTCTAAAATATAGAATATTTGTAATATATTCCTCTGTTCCTGTAAACCAGAAAAAGAATACTTCTCCTTAGAATCGAGGAAGAATCTCCAACTCCACCACCAGTACCCACAGCTGAAATTCTACATAAACTACTCCTTGAAAATTCATACAGGAACAAAAACATTGTCATGTACTGCTAGTATGAAAAAATCCTAAATTAATCCTATTGTTATTTACTTTGTACATTAAGTCTATCACATATTTAGTGTGTGTGTATATATATATATATATATCTGATAATACATGCCATGTGTAATTATGCATTAATGATTTACCCCAAATATTACCATGTACATTAAATTAATATATGAAGCATTTTATCACACATATAAATCCTATACCCTACAAATATCCATGAGAGAATACACATGATTAGTATTCCATAGGATATATTAATCAGACATACCCCATTAACTCAAATAACTTTTTTAAAGATTGTCTCTAAATTTATTCATTTGAGAGAAAGAAAGTGAGCAAAAGCAGGGGTTGGGTCAGAGGGTGAGTGAGAAGCAGGTTTCCCGCTGAGCTGGGAGCCCAACATGGGGCTCAATCCCAGGACCCCATGATTAGGACCTGAGCCAAAGGCAGACAGACGCTTAACCTACTAAGCCACCCAGGCAATCCTAAGTCAAATAATTTCTATCAACATGTTTATCAAAACCAAAAACATTACTTGATCACCAAGCTTTGAGAAACCAGCAATCCATCCACAAATGTGTCCCTCTTCTCTCAGTGGTCATAATTTGTGGGTTTCTAAAAATGATGTGGTATCTGGTTCTTACTTCAGGACCACCTCACCTAGACCTGCCCATTCCTCCCTCTTAAAAAAGATTTCTCAGGGGTGCCTGGGTGGCTCAGTGGGTTAAGCCTCTGCCTTCGGCTCAGGTCATGTTCTCAGGGTCCTGGGATCGAGCCCCGCATTGGGATCTCTGCTCGGCAGGGAGCCTGCCTCCCCCTCTCTCTGCCTGCCTCTCTGCCTACCTGTGACCTCTCTCTCTCTCTCTGTCAAATAAATAAATAAAATCTTAAAAAAAATTTAAAAAAAATATTTCTCAATGGACTAATGACTAATCAACCCATGCTCACAGATAATTGTGGTGTCACACATTGATATTTAATTTTGGTGGGGGTGGGGGCTGGGAGTGGAGATGATGTAACTCAGCTATGGCCTTTCCATAGTTGAACTTCCCATAGTTGAACTTGTACCTGAGGTTATATTGAATATTATCTCCATCATCATCCATACGGTGTTATTCAGTCAATGGTTACAAGATATGGAAAAATTATATGTGTGCATATGTATGTTCTCACCAATTAGCTTAGCAAACTCCCTACTCCCACTTAAACCTTATACTGTATGTAATCTTGCCAAACTCCCAGACAAGATTAAATCTATCAACCCTAATTTCCTATCTCCTAAATACTTTAATTATGACTAAATACACACCTACCCAAAACTACAGATTAACATTCCTATTCTCAGGTCTCATAGATAAGGAAAAAACTACTCAATTTAAAAAATTTTTTTCCATGGATACCAGTATGCTACTTAAATTCACAAAATTTCCATAGACAAGAATTACCCTAGATCGGACATTTTCTTTGATTAAAATTAAAGTATATTAAACTAAGGCCTAAAATAAAATTACCCCTGACTCTTAACATTGAGAAATGAGAAAAAAAAATTCACTCAACTTTAAAAATCATTCAACTGATACCAACAGATCACTTAAATCCATAAACTCTTCGTGGGCATATGTGATCCATTAATGCAGCTAATTAGAGCAAGGCACTGAAAATGCCTATATGAGTTTACCAACTCTATAAATCCATAGGTTTGATCCTAATCCTTGTATTAATTTTTATTATGATTACACATACAAGTATTTCCATTCCAGTGAGAATGCCCTCTAAATCGATGAACAAAAGGAGTAGGCATTAAGAGCCTAAAAGTTCCTAACACCTTGCTTTACCACACCTCTACAGGAACAGCAGTGATAAAAATTAAACCATAATAAGTTTGACTAAGTTAGAGTAATTAGGGTTGGTAGATTTTGTGCTAGCTCCTGAAGTCACAGGATTAACCCAAATTATTATAGCTTTGCTGTGAAGAACGTTAAAGATAACTCCTATAGTAAAGTTACATTTTAATTAGGCTGCAAGAAGCTACAGCTAAAAAACCAACCAACCATGAAAGTGACTAATATTCTTGATATAGGATAACTAAGACCCAAACTGGGACTAGACACTCCACTGTGCTTAACCCCAGACTCAAGTAATTATAAACAAAATATTCACTAGAGGCTACTACTTGCAACAGCCTAAAACTCAAAAGAATTGGTGGTGTTGTGTAGCCCACCAGCAAAGTCTGTTCCGTAATCAAAAAACCTTACCAACTCTGGCTCATAACAGCCTATGTACTGCCATTCCCTGCAAACCCTAAAAAGGAATTACAGTAAGCACAAATATAAAACATAAAAACGTTACATCAAGGTGTATCTTATGGGATAGAAAGAAATGGGCTACATTTTCTACTTTAAGATCATTAAATGTTATAGCAAAGTCTTTATAAAGCTAAAAACTGAAAGATGATTAAGTAGTAAATTAATAGAGAGTTTAATTAGGTCAAGAAGCACACACACTGTCCATCACCCTCCTCAAATATCAAAATGCATTTAGTAATTATTAATAAATTATATGTAAGAGGGAGACAAGTCATAACAAGATAAGTATACTGGAAAGTGTGCCCGGATAAATAAATCAAAGTCTAGCTTAAACAAAGCACTTAGTTTACACCTAGGAGATTTCATATTAAATGACCACTTTGAACCATGGCTAGCTCAAATTTACCAAACTCAATTATATGTAAATTAAAAGCAGCTACCAATTGAGGTTTGAAGCTCAGTACATGTATTTATCTTAGTTCAAAAACAAAACAAAACTCCTGACCTAATACTGGATTAATCTATTAGTTAACAGAAGCAATATTGTTAATAAGAGCAACTGAAATGATTTCTCCTTGCATAAGCTTATATCAGAATGGAACCGCTGATAGTTAACAAGATAAATCCAAACCAATAATTATTAAATCTATTGTTAACCCTACATAGGTACACATTTAAGATTAGGGAAAAAGTGACAGGAACTTGGCAAACACAAACCCACCTCTTTACCAAAAACATCACCTTTAGTGATTTTTAATGTTAGAAATACTGTCTGCCCAGTAACATCCTGTATAAGGTCTTTGATATCTTGACTGTGCAAAAGCAGCATAATCATTTTTCCCCTATATATGGACTTGTATGAATGGCTGCATGAGGATTTTACTGTCTCTTAGTCCGTGGAATTGACCTTCCCAAGAAGAGGTGGGAATGACATAAGATGAGGAGACGCGAAGGAATTAATTAACTAAGCCAAAAAAACCAAACAAAACAAAAACAAAAACTAACCAAATTTAAGGGATAACAAAACTTTATATGGGCTTACAATTTTGGTTGGGCTATAATTTATAACTTAGATGGATTTATAATTTTGGTTGAGAATAAAAACCTCTGAGTGACTAAAAATCTAGACCAATTAATCAAAATATTTTATCACTTATTGATCCAAAATACAGATCAATAGAACAAGTTACCCTAGGGATAACAGTGCAATCCATATTGGTAATAGGGTTTAAGACCCTGATGCTGGGTCAAGACACCCTAACGGTATAAGTGCTATTAATAATTTATTTGTTCAGCAATTAAGTCTTACATGATCTCTGTTCAGACCAGAGAAATCCAAGTCTGTTTCTATCCTATACTTCTCCCAATGTGAAGAGACAACAGAAAAAAGGTCTACTTTACAAAAGCACCTTCAAACTAATAGATGATGTGATCTTAATCTAATTAATTTATACCAATCTGCCCAAGGACAGAGTTCCATAGGGTGGCAAAGCTCAGTAATTGTGTAAAACTTAAACCTTAATTGCCAGAGGCTGAATTCCTCTTCTTAACAGTAGGTTCATAATTAATATCCTTTTATTAGTTAACTCTATTTTACTTGTTACAGCATTCCTCCCATTAGTGGAGTGAGAAGTATTATGAGGTTATAGGAGACTTCATAAAGGATCAAATATCATTGGCCTCTTACAACCTATCACTGACACCGTCAAACTACTCATTAAAGAACCACTACAACCACTATCATCAGTGTCCACATTTACTGTTGCACCAATCCTAGTCCTCACCCTAGCCGTAACGATATGAATTCCACTACGCATACCATATTCATCATGGCATCCCATTCATACTAGCCATATCAAGTTTAGTTGTCTACTCTCCATTCTCTGATCAGGCTGAGCTTCAAACTCAAAATATTCATTAACCAGAACCCTGTAGGCAGTAGCGCAATTCTCTGCGTTGATTGATTAGCAACCATCCTATTATCGTCCCTGTCACTAAAGGGACCATTTACACTTTCAACATTACCCAAGAAAACCTAGTACTAATTTTTCCATATTGACTACTATCCATAAAACAATTCATCTCAATTCTAGCAGAAACAAATCAAGCTCCATGTGACCTGACAGGAGAATCTGAACTCATTTCTGGTTTCAACAATGAATATACAGCAAGTCCATTTGTCATATTCTTTCTAGCAACTTAAGCTATTTTTATAAGAATTCTATTTTTAGGGGCATTTCACAATCCCTACATATGAGAATTGTATGCAATCATCTTTATTATCAAAACTCTTGCAAGGGGCACCTGGGTGGCTCAGTGGGTTAAAGCCTCTGCTTTCTGCTCAGGTCAAGATCCCAGAGTCCTGGAGGGGGCGGTGGGGGGGCGGGTAGTGCTCTCTGCTCTCTGCTCAGCGGGGAGCCTGCTTCCTCCTCTTTTTCTGCCTGCCTCTCCACCTACTTGAGATCTCTGTCAAGTAAATAAATAAAGTTAAAAAAAACAAAAACAAAAACAACCCTTCATCAGAAAAGGTTTATGACTCACTAAAAGCTCTAATGATGGCTAACATCTTTGGGCTGCCTAGGCGGCTCAGTGGGTTGAGCTTCTGCCTTCCTCTCAGGTCATGATCCCAGAGCCCTGGGATGGAGTCCTGCATTGGGCTCCCAGCTCCGTGAGGAGTTGCTTGTCCCTCTGACATTCTCCCTTCTCATGCTCTCTCATACTCTCTCTTTCTCTCAAATAAATAAATAAAATTTAAAAAAAAAGAAAAAAAACCTTCCATCTGTTTGTTTTATGAATCCAAGCATCTTATCCATGATTCTGATTACCATCAACTCATTATGAAGATATATTCTACCTTTGCATATGACATGTATCACTCATTACCCATTATGTTAATCATTCCACCACAAACATAAATGTCTGATAAAAGAATTACTTTATAGAGTAATAGAGATTTAACTCCTCTTATTTCTAGGATTATAGAAATTGAACCTACTCCGAAGAATTCAGAAATCTCCATGCTACCATATTATACCATATTCTATAGGAAGTTAAGCTAAATAAGCTATTGGGCCCATACCCCAAAAATATTGGTTTGTAAGTCAAGTGCTTATACACAGACTTGGTAACTATCTGGCATAACCAAGAACTGTTTTCATATTAAATCTTTTATTGTATTTGAAATTTCAAACTAATTTGTATCAGAACACATTTTATTTTGCAATTTGACTTGTGCCTTTTTTTTTTAAATGTGCTTAAATTCAGACTACCTGATGTCTAATCCTTGTGAAATCCTTGGGAAATTTAGGCCTTTATAAAATTACCTAAAGCTCTGTGCTTCAGTTTCCTCTTTTGTAAAATGGGAATAATAATATCTCCCTAATATGGTGGTGAGGTTTAAAGATTTTAGAATTATATTAAACATATGCACTGAGCAAAGACTAACTATTATTACTACTGGTCCCTTATTTACCAAAAAATAAGGACCAAGTTTTTATTTTAAAGATTTTATTTATTTGAGAGAGAACACGCTTGAGAGCATGCGAGAGAGCGAGGGAAGGGGCAGAGGGAGAAAGAGAACCAGGTTCTCAGCAGAGCAGGGAGACCAAAGTGAGGCTCCCAGGACCCAGGATCATGATCTGAATCAAAGGAACATGCTTAACCAACTGTGCCACCCAGGCCCCCCGGACCAACAGTTTTACAGCACTTACAAGCTAGACAAAGATCTAAGTGATTTACATATACGAATGGTCCCTGACTTCTGATAGTTTGATTTACAATTTTTTGAATTACTAATGGTGCAAAATTGATGTGCATTTGGTAGAAACTGACTTTGAATTTTATCTTTTCCTGGGCTGGAAACATGCGGTATGATCCTGTCTCGTGATGCCTGGGCAGCAGCTGGGAGCCACAGCTCACAGTCAGCCACATGATCGTGAACCCATTTTGTTTTTCGCTCTCAGTACATTATTCAATAAATTACATGACATATCCAACACTTTATTATAAAATCAGCAGGCTTTTGCCCAACTGAAGGCTAATGTAAGTGTTCTGAGCACATTTAAAGTAGACTAAACTAGAATGTTGGCTAGGTTAGGTATCTTAAATGTGTTTTGACTTAGTATTTTCAACTTAGAAAGGTTTCTTGGGAAATAAGTTGAGGAAGATCTATATTAATTCACTCAGTCTGCTCATAGCCTGTGAGATGGACTCTATGATCATTTTTCCAGAAGAGGAATTTGGGAAACAGAAGGGTTAAGTGAACTGCCAAGAGCCTGCATTCTAAGTCATCTAGTGATTCTCAATTTTGGCTGTGATTAAAATCACCTGAGGAGCTTTTAGTACACTAAACCAATTAAGTCAGAATCTCTAGAAATGGCCCTCAGTAGTCTGTAAAGCTCCCCAAATCACAGCATTAGGCTGCCCTGCATAACACGTGCAGTGCAGACAAGAAGTAAGAGGGGAGGGACGCCTGGGTGGCTCAGTTGGTTGGACGACTACCTTCAGCTCAGGTCATGATCCCGGAGTCCCAGAATCGAGTCCCGCGTCGGCCTCCCAGCTCCACGGGGAGTTTGCTTCTCTCTCTGACCTTCTCCTCGCTCATGCTCTCTCTGACTGTTTCTTTCAAATAAATAAATAAAATCTTAAAAAAAAAAAGGGGAAATCATAGCTATGCCAGGTTCTTGTTATAATGCCAGCCCCAGAAGTCCATG
The DNA here is from genome assembly GCF_922984935.1 of Meles meles. NCBI lineage: Eukaryota > Metazoa > Chordata > Mammalia > Carnivora > Mustelidae > Meles > Meles meles. The sequence goes on from NC_060073.1 coordinate 27,617,287, forward strand.
GGTCCCAGAGTAAAATGAAGAAAATAAGGCCCAGCCGCAATTGCTTACTAAAGCAAAGGAAGACAATATACATACCGTTGCTATGACTAATAACGTCAGTAGGAAAGAACAATTAGCAATTCCATGGGTCAGTGCTCTTTCCACTCTTGATCTAGAGACAACCATAAGGTAGTCAAGGAAATAATATAGTATTCTAGTTGGCTGTAATCTTGATTTCTTGTTATGAGAGGCAAGCTCTTTTGAAGTGAAGTTATATTTATTCACAGCTACGTGTAACTTAATCGAGACAGAGGACATTTAAATGACTGGCACTGAAAAAGGAAAATAATACGACCCCTGATTAATGAAATTACTAATTTTCTCTCCACTTATATTCTCATTCATTCACTTATTCAGCATTTACTGAGCATCTATGTTGCTCTATATGCTCGGCTAGTAACTCCCACTGATAAAGTTAAACAAATTTAATTTCCCTAGATCATATAATCTACCATTAACTAAGAAAGTGGAATTTTATAAAGCTAATGACTAGGAACTACAGTCTTGATTTTTTTAAATTTCCATTCTGTATAGCAACTGTTTACCAGAGATCTAATCAAGTTAATTAAACATGGAAACCGCAAAGACGGCGGTGGTACTAATGCCTTAGCAGTTTACCTAAGCAAACCCAAACCTAAGGCTGTAAAATGCCTCAGTGTGAAGGACTCAGAACCAAAGGACAACCCATTACCAACAGCCAACTGGGCTTTAGCTATAAGCTAATCAAATAATTTCCTTTCTTTGCTTCCACATTTTCTCTATATAAGTGTCTTTCCTACCTGTCTATAGGATACTCCTAACTACTTCCGGTTTGGTGTGCCCCCTTAGAATAGTTTCTGATCAAATAAACTCTTGATTTCTAATATGCCTCAGTTTATCTTTCAACAAAATTTTCCAAAACTTCTTTCTGGCTTAAAAACATAGTTAAACAAAATCTAAGCAAGTACCTGTCATACCCTAAAAGTGGTATAAATCTGAAGCAAAAAACTTTGTCTCATTAAAATACTAAGACTAGGGTGCCTGGGTGGCTCAGTGGGTTAAGCCTCAGTCTTCGGCTCAGGTCATGATCTCAGGGTCCTGGGATTGAGCCCCGCATGGGGCTCTCTGCTCAGCAGGGAGCCTGCTTCCCCCTCTCTCTCTCTGCCTGTCTCTCTGCCTACTTGTGATCTCTGTCAAATAAACAAAAATCTTGAAAAAAATAATAATAGGGCGCCTGGCTGGCTCAGTGGGTTAGGGCCTCTGCCTTCGGCTCGGGTCATGATCCCAGAGTCCTGGGATCGAGCCCCGCGTCGGGCTCTCTGCTCGGCGGAGAGCCTGCTTCCTCCTCTCTCTCTGCCTGTCTCTCTGCCTGCTTGTGATCTCCGTCTGTCAAATAAATAAATAAAATCTTCAAAAAATAATAATAATAATAAAATAAAATAAAATACTAAGACTATCTGATGAAATTCAGAGTATGCATTAGTGAGAACAAATTAGTTCCTCAGGTTAAAAAAACAAACACCCAAATCATACTTGCAGGATTATATTATTCATGAAAGATCAAATCCAAAGTAGATAATAAATGATGTATATAAATAGTTCTTAGGGCTAGAACTGTACTCTACCTTCTCAAGGGAAAACATCTTCCTTAATACATGACCCACAATACTCTCAGTAATTTGACAGTTTTCCAATGGTTTACAATTCAAATTTTAATCTTTTCATAATTTTTAAGAAAATATTTCTCAACAAATCCATTTATCTCCTTTAAATTTGACTTTTGTAAAATGAAGATCAAAATAACCTATGATAATTCAATCAGGTAACAGGGAAAATGGAGATTCCTTTCCCTTTTCCCTTTACTCCTACCAGGATAGATAAGGTTAAAATCAGTTTCTACAATTCGACCAACTTGTCCTGTCTTTCTCATTTGTGTACTTCTACAAATATTCTAAAACATTATTGGGTATGCTGCTAGCGAGAAGGGAACATAATGTGAAAATATTAGTTTTCATTGTAAACGAAGAACCTTTTTATGATAAGAATGGGAGACTGAAAATATGTATGGTTGGGTACCGATTGCCAAAGTTCCTCCTGAGTTAAGTGACAAGCAAGAATGAACAAACTACATTTGAGAGGGGAAATATTTCTTTGAAGTAAAATTTTATATCCAAATGTCTCTTCCTACTCCTTCCTGCCTCAGATCTTCCTTAATACACAAGAACTCTTGTAGTAAGGAGGAACCTTCATAATTCATAAATTATAGATGAAATAATCCTGTGTCAGATCTACTTAATTTCATAAGCTCCAACTGCTGAAAGCCATGGATGGCTGGAGACAGAAAAGAAATAGGGTACAGCTGCAAGTGTCTATTTAGTACCATCTGGTTTTCATTCCAAATTCCTGACACCTGCTAAGCTTCCTTAAAACTTATGAATCTACCCTGAAAGTTAACACAGAAAATGTCATTTTCTGCCATCCTTTTCTTGCTCCCTTCTTCCCTAAAGTTACTTTCCACACAGTATCTTTGACACTACTTTTGGAATTCCTAACTTTTGGAATTCTTTTTTTTTTTTTTTTTTTTACTTAGTAAGTTCCATTACCTGAAATTGTTTATAGTCCTCCTAGGAGGATACGCCTTTATGAGCTACACACAACTGAAGGTCACAGAGGGTCAGAAGTTTTTTCTGATCTTCCCTTATCTGACTAAATCAGTGCATCCTAAAAATAAAGCCAAAAATACAGCTGCCATAACCCTTCTCTGAAGGGTTTTGGGGAGATTTATCCATCACAGGCAACGGGTAGATTTAGCTACCCTAAACCCCCTCCACTCTATGCGAGCTTCCAGCCTGAAGGAGGCTGTTTATCATCAGAATGAAAAGGCCCAATAGAACCTTCTATATTTTCCCACTGAAGTTCTAACCACCACCACCACCCCCTTTTGTTAAGCAGATATTAACCCTTAATTCTCTCATTCTGAGTTACTGCTGAGTACTCCTACATGGGTAATCAACTTCTCTATTAATACGTTGCCAGTTAATTCAGAGTCCCAAACACTGCACTTAAATTGGCAAAAGGAAAGGTTTTCCTGCCAACATAATTCCATATGTATTTTTGATACCATAGATGTTTCTGGAAGAAGAGAAAGAAGTCAAGACCCATCAATTTTTTTCTCAAGATTTTCCTAAACAGTGTAAGAAGCTTATGAGTTCCCCCAAATACATGAATTCTCAGTATTGTGGAAATATAGGCCATAGCCCAGATTATGATATTTAGATAGAGCAAATCCTAGTAGGGTATTTTTTCACTGCCTCAACTGACAACTTTAACCACAAATCAAGTTGCAAAGAACTAGAGGAAAGGGAGAGAATGTGTCGTCAAACCCATATTTGTCATGTCAAACCCATGTTGTCAAAAGCATGTTTGAGTGGAAACATGCTCCTTAAAAGTGCATGACTCACACGTGACTGCCAATTGATGAACTATTTAAAACACCCCAATTCTAGCCAAGGGCAAACTGAGTCAGACAAAATGGTTTTTAGCCAGCTAAGGCAATCAGCTCATTTAAACTAATTGTTACCAATAAAACAAATTATAGAATTTGTCCCAATTATTGCCTAGGATCTACTAATACTGAAAAAAAAAAAAAACGTTATTTATCTGAAATTCAAATTTATCCTGTGTTTTATCTATCAGCTCTATTTTTTGAGTTCTCTGGAGGATTAGAATGTGGAGATAGGATTAAAAGTTACTACAACACACTAAATATCCACACCCATTTATAATATTTTCCCATTGTGTTGCTCAGATTATTCCTCTTTGGGGACAAGAGTAAATAGCAGAGCATAACACATCTTTAGTAACAACTCTTTATGGGGTAAAAACAGAAGTCTCTGTATCTAACTAGATCAAAAATCATTAATGAATATAAATAAAGGAAATTTCTAGGACTCAAAGCCTTAATTGAGCTGAAGCACAGTCCCACCCCTAATGCCTAAATAACAAGTAGGCGTTTAGCAAGACTGATGGAGTGAGATGCAGAGCTTGCAGGACTAAATGAGAATGGAGGGGTAAGGGAAAGATGGATCTCGCCACCCAAAGTGTAGTGCATGGAAGAGCATAACCAGCCTTGCCTGGTAGCTTGTTAGAAATGCAGACTCTCAAGATACTCTCAGACCCATTGAATTAGAATTGTTGTTTTAATAAGATCTCCAAGAGATTCATATACAATAAAGTTTGGGAAGAACTACTCTAGTTAATGGGATTCTACACGGGGTAAATATGGGCACCCAGGGTCACTAAAAAGGGGGAAGAAAACACAAAACACAGTAGTAAAGCCTGTCAAATGCAGAGATTCCCTGCCTTGGCCAGTTTCTAGAAGCAACAAGTAGCCCCTAGTTCCTATGAACAGATGAGTTGCTCAGGAGAACAGACTTCGTCTGCTCAAGCCTCTATAACAAAAATGCTATGATGCTATGGACAGGGTGCCTTAAGCAACATTTAGCTCTCACAGTTCTGGAGGCTGGGCATTCCAAGGTGACAGCAGACTAGATGTCAAGTGACGTCTCTCTCCTGGGTTTAAAGATGTTGTCTTCTCACTGCTTCCTCACAGGTGTAGGGAGAGAAGTACCCTTCTATAAGGGCGCTGATCCCCATCATGAATTTTCTACCCTCATGACCTACTCATGTCCTACAGGCCCCACCTACAAATACCATCCCATTGGGGATTCGGTTTCATCATATGAACTTTGGGGGGACAAAAACATTTAGTTTACAGCAATATCCCTGGACCCTCCAGAATCAGCAAGCCTCCCTAGGTGGATTAACTAAAAGCCAGCTCACTGCCATTTATATACTACTCCTCTGAAAGAATCTGGGAGACAACCCAGCACAAATAAAAGAGGAGCATCAGGCACTTTCTAATCAAATTGAAGCCTTGTATAAACAAGCAGATGTAATTATTCCAGATAGATCAGCAAAATCTGCAGCCACGGTGCCAAGTCAATCTTGTTTCAGTTGCATATATATTGATGAAAATCTGATCTTAACTACATTTATTTGAAAAATATCTCTACTATAATATATGAGAGCTATAAGAATGCCAAGGGCAGGGATATATTTAATAGGGTTTGTAATCTCATCCACTTAAAAACTACCTTGGGGAACACTGCCATTTTTCCCACAGAGGACAAGAAATATCAATATGTATAATAGAATCAAGTCATATTTTATTTAGATATATTCTTGTCCAGTATTTTGAAAGTGTTAGCACAGTCTTTCCTTTGATAGTATCTCATTATAAACTCTGCCTAGAAAAGGAGGTACAGTGATTAAGGGGAAAAAAAAAGTTAAGTCAATATATTTAAATATCTGTCCCATTTATTAGAGGAGGGCGGAGTATATGGAGAAATTGTTTGGGTCAGTTGTAAAATAGAATCTGCTAATTGATTTACGATCATTAATCAGGCCAAACCTCTCCTCTCATTACCATCAACCCAGGCAAAACGGACATGTTAGAATGTGACTGGATTAAAGCAAGATACGCTCTGAAAGGATTGTACTCCTGTATGCTGTGGGGCAATACCAGTGTAATATGTCACAAGAAGCAGCCTCCTCTTTTCAATTTCAGCAGCAAGTGACAGGCATTTATCAAAGGAAATTGAACTGATGCTGCTGTGGCTAGATCAGAGAGAAATTAGATTCAGATGATCTCTACCAAGTAGGCCAAAACCCTCTGATAAAAACAGATTATTATTATCTCTACCTTCCCTTGTTCTTTGCAGGTAGAACTAGTTCTTTAAGAGCAGTTCCATTCTAGGAGCGCCTGGGTGGCTCAGTGGGTTAAGCCTCTGCCTTCGGCTCAGGTCATGATCCCAGCATCATGGGATCAAGCCCCATATCAGGCTCCCTGCATGGCGGGAAGCCTGCTTCTCCCTCTCTCACTCCCCCTGTTTGTATTCCCTCTCTCACTGTGTCTCTCTCTGTCAAATAAATAAATTTTTTAAAAAATCTTAAAAAAAAAAAAAGAGCAGTTCCATTCTATATGGCCACTGATTAGGGAAAAAGCTTCTTCCCAGCTTCGGGAGTGAATGTCCACATGTCTATGGCAATCAAGATAATTTATTTTCCCTTGCCACTGACTGGTTTAGAAATAGATATGTGATAGCGTTCTGAACAATAAATATGATTCTGCAAGGGGGTATAGGCTTCTTTACTTTTAAATAGAAATAGAGAACGAGAGACTTCTATCTCTGGATAAAATTATCTGCACAAGATACTTAGAATTGCCATAAGCCCTCTGAGGGCCATGAAAAAGGTTAACCTAAGAAAACAAATCAACATTGTTAAAGTTGGCAGAAAGAAAAAATAAAAATAACCTGGGTCCCTAATCATATAATTAAGCGATGAATAAATCAAATCTGGAACCACCCAATCTGTTACATAATAAATCTATTTTGAGTTTGGTTCCTTGTACTTGCATCCCAACTTTCTTAACCAACTAAAAACTCATTAGCCAGAAATTCTATTATTCATATTCTGTCTATTCTGAAGGAACACATCAGGTGCAAACTCACACAGGTCATTGCACAGAAGCATGACTACTCACAAAATGTGTCTTTACTCAAGCAAAGGGAAGAATGTTCTGCAAACTAAGGCAATATATTACTACATTCAATGTCAGAGTAAACCACTAGTGTTTCCTTCTATAGTGTGAAGACATCTGCACACCATGATACTTCAACTTATATACTTGAGTGAACCAATCAGAATTTAAAATACCAAGATGGTTTTCACCTAGTATCTGATCTCCACTTAGTTTGGCTCTATTAAGTGGTTTCCTATACATTGCATATGATATTCCTTCAGATTGCCCATAATTATCACAAAGGACTGTGTTGCAAGTAAAAATCTCAACAGAAATTGGCTAGAAAAATAAAGAGAATTTATGGCTCATAAAATCCAGTTGCTCTAATTGTATCATTTAGGAGTCTGGTTACTCTCTGATTCTCTATTCTGCCTTCTGAGGGCTTGGCTTCATCCTCAGGCTCTACTAAACTTCCCCTTCAACCAAACCAGTATCAACACAGCTGTCCACACTCTTGCTTCACAGAAGAAAAAGTGACTATAGCAGTTCTCAGTCTCAAATCCTAACCCCACAGTATCAAGGGGAAGAAAGAAATCTCCTCTTTTTCGGAAGAGTCAGCAAACGTCTGAAAACTCATTCATTGGCTCTGATATGTATATAACAATTGCATAGATTAAAAGGAAGGAGTCCATCAAATGGTGTAGGCTAATCAGTGCCAACACCAGGAACTGGGGGGGTTAATTCTACCTAAACAACTTGGTTGACAAGAGAGGGGAATATCCAAAAGGAAAACTATTGTCCTCTTGCTGAGATAAATAGAGAAGGATGGATGGCTTGGGAGGCGGAAGTAAATATCCAATGTACCATGGAGAAATTAGCATGGGTTATTTAAAGAGACCATGCAGCCAAATAAGTGAACTTTTAATTGATTATTCTTAAATCCTAATTTTTTTAAAAAAGATCTAACTTCTACCTAATGAGTTTAGGGATGTGGGACAGATTTGATGTATGAGAAACAGACAACACTACAGAAAAATTACATACACTACAGTACAACTCGAGTCCCAAGGCTTAAATGTAGCAGGTTGATTATTCATCGAACATTTTTTTTTATTTTCCCTCAAACATTAAATTCTAACTATCTTCTACAACCCCACAAATCTCATTTGTTTTGCTCTGAAAGCACCAAGAACAAAAGCCACATAGGAAACTTAAAAGGAAGTTTAAATGTACTTTTGTTTATCATTAAATCTTATGCACAAATCTGCCTTTTTGTTCCTCTTGATACCTCTACTTGGCTGATGTCTAGTTCAGTGGGGGTAGAAAAAGGAAAGGGAATTTAAAACAGAAATATTAGTTTTTAATGCCCACAATTTCCACATAATAAGTTTTCTTTCCACATTAAATACTTGCAGAGTGTATTCAGCTATGCCTCATTTAGCACCACGTTATACAATTTTTAGCTAATTGTACATTGTTTCCTATATAAGATTAACACTGTGTTATGTCATTCATCTTATTGTAAGCTTTCCGCTCTTTTGAACAATGCAGAGGACCAAACAGCAGAGAAATGCTGGATATGACTCTCATTATCATTACCATACTTTAGTAGTTTTAATGAGGTAGCACTTAGTAATTCATAATAAAGATCATGCAATTTTCACTAGTGCAATTTTGAAAGTGGTTTAGTATCTGCTCAATTTACCAGTTATTTCAAATATGCATCACATTATAACCTTCAGGTAAAAATTCTAGCTATTCGCCAATATCATGATAAAATCCTCATCTGATACATTTATTCAAATTCTTTAAGATGCAGTCAACATGGTGTATCGCAATGGAACTGTATTTCATTTATTTATCCATCTACTCATTTGTGCATAAAAGCACTCAGGCATATTCTAAGTCAGGTACTATATACACAAAATGTAATAAGACACACACTTTAACTTGTCCATGTGCTCAAGCAATTTATTAACGTAGGTGAGTTTCTCAACTTCTCTGTGCCTCAATTTCCTCCACTGTCTGATGAAGATAATCACAGTACCTACCTGGTGGGCCTGTGGTGACACTGAAATAAGAAAATATACATGAAGTGCTAAGAACAGCTCTAGCAACCTAATATGTACTCACTGTTAGCCATTATTGTTAATATTACACAAAATAATAAAAAATCACAAAAATAATAACTAGGGTTCTGTTAATTCGTTCAATATATTCTGAGTGCTCACTGTGGTCTGGTCTATGCAAGGCCCTGAGAACATAGCAATAAAGGAGACAGATACGTTACCTGCTCTCATAGGACATTCAGTATAGCTCAGGAAAGAGAAAATCAAAGATTTTCAGTATAGCTCAGGAAAGAGAAAACTCAAAGGAAGTGTATGACATGGAGGAGACAATATAAAATATGTTGAATATCTAGTATGTCCCACACTTTGTGCCAGAAACTTAAGAGAAATTATCTCATTTTATTATCCTCTGAGGTAAAGCTCAAACAGTGGTCCAAGGTCATACATTTCCTAGAAGAGAATCCAGATCCAAATATAAATTAATTTTTTAAGCTCTACACTATAAAGACCTAATAAATCACAGACAGCAATTAGGCTAGTTTGGGAAATCTTTGCCAAGAAAATAAAGAGCTTTGAAAGATACCACTCTGAGAAATAAATTTGAAGTAACTAATTTAAATTAATATTTCCCACTGTGTGTTCTGTGGAGCACTATTTGTACAAGATATGGATAACATCAGTTAATGTTGAGAAGATAGTAGTGGTGGTATAGTTTCTTAATCTTCTTGAATATCATCATAAAATCAGAGCAACTAGGAAAACAAAACCAAAAACCCACAGAAAAATCTTTATCAAAACCAAGGGGCAAAATAGCCCCATGACCCAAAATGAGTATGTGAAAATCACCACCAACTCTAAAGCCTACATGGTATCAGAATACATTATGGGAAGAAACAGATGGGAGCAAATGATGAAACAGAGAACAAGAAAAACCTTAAAACTCTCAAAACATTCTCAGCACCAGGCCAAGCTTCAAAACTGCAGAGGGGTTTCACACATCCCTAGGTGACTGGAAGGAGTTAGTGGTAAAGTCTGAAGGACTGAAGCTACCTGGGACTTATGTCCTTCCTAACCCATCTGCCAAACCCCCCAGGACCAACAGCAGCCAAGGAGAAACTTCTGGAAATTGATTTGAAATTAGACAAAATGGAGGTATTAAAGAAAAAAAAATAGACTAGCCAGATGAAAATTGGAGTGGGGAAAAGCAAGTATAAGAATTTGGTTTAAGATTTCACAAAATAACAGAAATGTATTTATACAGAAATGTATTTATAGAACAGGAATGTTAAAAACAGCTATTATGACTAATTTTCCAAAAAACAAATTTTATTTAAAAAATCATCAACAGAAAATATTTCTGTAAAATCCCACAAACAGAAATAATGAAGAGAATAAGGATTAAAATAACATTGCTTTAAAGAAATCATGCCAGCAAGATCTGCCTAGAAACTGATGAAAAGTACAACCCAACATTCCAATATAGAGAAATATGTAAAAAAAAAAAAAGTAAAATATAAAAGTATAATATAAATAATAGATAGGAAACTCATAAATGGGTTTTAAAACTCAATAAAAAACATATTAAAAAAAAATTCAGGGCACAAATGAAGGCTACACCAAAGGGAATATAAGAGCAAATGAATGCGTGCTCATACATACACACAAACACACACACACGCTTGAAGGGAAATAGTGGCTGAAAAATCTTAAGAAAAATGAAAATAAACAATAAATTTAAAATATTAAATAATTTGAGGAAAATATGAAATATAATAGGAGGAAAGAGAAGACTCAACAAAAGTATAATTGGTTTCCCCAAGGAAGAAAACCCAGGCAATGCATGAAAACAAGTGTTAAAAAATTGTAAGTCAAGAAAACCTACTTTAAATATACAAAGAAATGGCATATTGTAAAATATGTATCTATGAAACTGCATATTAAAACATGTATCATATATATTCATATCCATTATGAATATATAAATTTATTGATGTAAATATAATTATATTTATATTTTAAGTGAATAAAACATACATTCATAGATATGAAACTATGCATTTTCACATATATATGAAACTACATATTGAAAATGAATTATGGTATCTGTCATAGTTTGAAATACTTATATTCATAACAAAGCTCTTTAAAGATTTCTTTGTTTACTTGAAAGAGTGTGTGTGCACATGGGAGTAGAGTGTGTGTGCACATGGGAGTAGGGGTAGGGCCAGAGGGAATGAATCTCTAGCAGTCTCCCCACTGAGTGCAGAGCCCCATGTGGGGCTCAACCTCATAACCCTGAGATCATAAACTGAGCCAAAATCAAGAGTTGGATGCTTAATCAACTGAGCCAGCAGGCACCCCCAAAACACAAATATCTGCATCCTTATTTGATAAATCTACTACTATTATCCAGCAATCCTACAGCTAAAAGGTTAATCTCAAGGAATTTCAAAACAAACCTTCCTTTTGGGACGCCTGGGTGGCTTAGTCAGTTAAGCTGCTGCCTTCGGCTCAGGTCATGATCCCACGGTCCTGGGATCGAGTCCTACATCGGGCTCCTTGCTCAGCAGGAGCCTGCTTCTCTCTCTGACTCTACCTGCCATAATGCCTGCTTGTTCTCTCTCTCTCTCTCTCTCTGATATAAATAAATAAATAAAATCTTAAAAAAAAAAAAACCCTTCCTTTTAATTCACTTATTATTTTCAGAAAACGATTACTCTTGAATGTGTAATTGTTCTTGTAAGTCTTTTAAAATATAAACAAAAAATGGTATTTTTTATTTGCTTAAGAGTCAAATTAACTCATCAATTCATCTATATCTGAATCAGAAAACCTGTAAAAAATTCAGTATGTCACTGAACTATATGCTGATAAAAAACGTGTAATTAAGTTCTTATGGCATTTAAAGTTGTAAGTATAAATTAAAGTAAGATGAGGTTCCCAATGTGTCTGATCTGAAACTGCGCACATCACCCCTAAAACCTACCAATTTTCATATGAGCACCCAAAACACGTAACATGCCAAACTCTTCAACCCCTTCAAATCTTTCTATGCAATGTTACCTAGCCACCCTGACCATTATCTCCCTCACTTTTAACTTCCGTGGAAATTATTTTCTCTTATTTGTCTCACTCCTTCCTACTGGATAAAACTTCTTTGAGCAGGTCCCACCAAATTTTTACCTCACATATAAATTTACGGTTGTCCTCTGGCTCACTCCGTATCTAGCAACTCTACGTAACACCATTGCTTGCCCCGTTCCTTGAGCACATGGGACCTCCTTCATCATTAGTTCTCTGGGATGAGTATTCCTCGAGTAACATCTTCCATCTGGAAGATCTGCCCAGGCAGATCACCCAAATGGCAGACTGAATAGGACTCAGCAATGTCCCATACTTCCACATCATTCCAAAAGACCTAGGGGCGCTACAATTAAGAATCTGTCCTGTATGTAAAATACATTATTTTGTGGTTACCCCGCCATTTGCTGTGGCTATTCATTATCCACGTCCTAATTTTTCTTTTCATTCCATTCCAGGCATAAACTTAATCTCGGAATTGCTCACTCATACTGAATACCCTTATCTACTGTGAAATCCATCATCTACAGAAAATATATCATTTGGCAATATTTTTTTTCTTTCCCATCAAGTATACACATCAACAAAGACTTTACTGGCACAAAAGTGTTCCGATAATTTTCTTTTAAATAATGTGATTTAGATTTTGCCACTCTGAAAATCAGTAAAATGGTAAATTTGATTTTCTAACATGCATGTGTAGACACTGATGAGAAGACCTTGGGATTGTATGAGCTGTGTGCTGACTTCATTTTTCAAAAAATTAGTCACTTCTTTTTTTTATGGAATAGCTAGTAATATAGAATACTGCATATTGATGAGAAGAGCCCAGGATTAAGCCTTTCAATCACAAATTATTTTCAGCTGCTGCTTTAAAAATAGATGCCTGCTTAAGTGATTTGATTCGTTGGACAAGTTACTTAATATTGCTTTCCAAAAGTACAAATTACCAGATTAGCAGTTTTCAATAGTTGTTTTTGTTACCGTTGGTCTGATTTAATTTAAGTGAGATATGATTATCTATATACAATCAAAGTAATTTCTAAAAGTATTAAGACTTAATCATTACTTTATCCAATTACCTAACTCTGATATTTTTGAATGAGTACAATCTTCCCCCCACCCGGCCGAAGAGCCTTTTAACCTGTTAGGAGGACTGCCCGAGTCCAAGGCTGTGAGTGATATGTCCAGTGAAAGAGAGAACTAACATCAAATTACATCTGAAAATGTTTAGAGAGCGTAATTAGTAGCAAAAGGCAGGAAGGTTCCCTCAAACTCCAATTCTTCCTGGTCAGTCTGCTACAACGCGGAAGGAGCATTACATACAAGCCTGAATTACTTCTCATCCGTGAATTCAAGGCGTTTTACCATTTTAATGAAAGTTACGTTGTTTGGTTCTGATTCTTTTAGGAGTCCTATAGAGAGAGTCTGAGACAAAATTCCTGTCCACTGAAGCTCTTTCTGTGACTTCCTAAAGTACTAATGGCTAATAGCATTTACTTGTAAGTATTTATTATGTGTCAGGCACACTGCTACAGTTTTTTATATGTGGGTGATGGTTAATGTACATGCCAGGTTGACTGGGCCACAGTGTCCAGAATATCTGGTCACACATTATTCCAGATGTGAAGGTATTTTTTAGATGAAATTGAACATTTAAATGTAGGCTTCAGGTAAACTAGATCACTCCCCACAATGTAAGTGGGATTCGTCTAATTAGTTGAAGACCTTAAGAGGACCACGACTGACCTGCCTTGAGCAAGAATGAATTCTGGAGCAAATTCCAACTCTCCCATGGGTCTCCAGCCTGTCAGCCTACCCTGCAGAGTTGGCTCTTGCCAAGCCTCCACAATCACGTGAGCCAATTCCTTAAAACGTCTCTTTCTCTCCACACACACACACACACACACACACACACATACCTGCTGGTTCTGCCAACAAGATATGTACCCGGACGAGTACAATGTGTTACCTTAGAAAGTACTCCAACAATTCTGTAAGGCAAATACTACCGATATTCTGGAATTACCGAGAGACTAACCAAGTCAAGATCTTAAGCTTCAGTTTAAGTCTGTCCACCTCCCAAAGCTGAAGCTTTGGCTGCTCTTACTGTAATGCAAATCCAGCAAGCAAATAATGCTGCTATATTAGAATGCAAATTAATGCAAAGTAAGCAAGTATGTGGACATACGTGTGCATAGGCATGTATGTGCATTCACATGTGTTTGAGCACACGTGTGTGTGTGTGTGAGAGAGAGCAGGCATGTCTGTGTATGCTGGGAGCGTGGCAGCCATCCACCAATTTAGATGAAGGCAATTTTCCTCTGCATACTCGTAGTGTAAACTCCTCCATTTAAAATGATCTGGCATTTCTTAACTGGTTGCCTCATTTTTTAAATGAAATAAGCATTATTAGAAGTTCTATCTCCATATGAGAAAGTCCTATCTTCTTGTATCTGCAGAGAAATTCTAGGTCACTCTCGTGCTAATGAAAAGAAAATTATTTTTAGAGGACATGCAGAGGATAAGTGTCAAGTTATTTAGGTTTATATCTCACAGAGCAGGACTTAATATCTAATTCCTTTGGCACACTGCTGGCATGGAGGTGTTCTCATATCTACCACATTGTCTAACTAAGTACTTAAAATTCTTCATATATATGATATGTTTACATTTGATCTTGATATTCCGCCATGTTTATGTGGCAGACTGTGATTCATGAACTTGTTAGGAAAGGAAGAATATATTTCTTTGCCATGCCCATTTATTCCCACAAAGTAAACCTGGGCTTGATCCAGAGGTATCAATGAGCTAATATACCTCCCCAAGTGCCCAACTCATTATTAACACAGTCAGGTCACAAAGGTACCACTTAGCAGTTCTGGAAGAAGGCCTAACTTACAGCCCGGCAGTAGCTCAGATGCCCCAGGAATTTGGCTCAACATCATATGCAGTAGCTCTGGGAAGCACGCTAAATCATACTCATCAAGATTCCTGCCAGCAGTGAGGCTGAATGGGTTCCACAGTTATTCTAAAGCCTTTCCAGGGATACCGCCTGTGGTAACAAACACATTCTTCGCTTTAAAATAGAATCAAGAAATGTCAGAGTGGTAGGACAATTTAGAGATCACAAACCAGCACCCTAATTTTCCAGGTATAAAGACTCAGTCTCAAAGAAGGGAAGAGACTTGTTCATGTGTCCCCAGTGGCTGTGACCACGGTCTATTTTCCCTTCCACATTTGATTTTGTGTTCTTTCCATCGCTCCATGCCCCTCCGAATAACGTAGGCTTGCCAAAAAATTCAGGCTATGATAATTCAATCAAAACTAGAGATTTTTGTCTTTTGTCTATTTCTTCATTACTTTTCCTGGTAACTTTCCCCAGGAAATCATGAGTTTTATTTTGGCATTTCAGGATGCTGCAAGCAACCTTCTCTGAGTGATCCTGAATTTATCAGTTTTATTAACAGGAGTGGAAACACTCTTTCCTCTGATGTGGAGGGTGGAAAGCCTGCAGCCCTGATAGCAGAGCCAGGGCCTGGTACCTCCACCTGCATAGGCACTTGTTTTCACTTTCCCATGCCCTTGCCCTTGCCCATATTTGCCAAACATCTGGGGCTTCTGCAATGTTTCTGTCACCAACAGCAAAAAACCCAAAACGGGCCGGAAGAGCGAAACTCAGAAGCCTGGAGCAAAGCTGGACAGGCCAAGGGGATGCAAAGGAATCCCAGAGAGACATAGTTCTTGGGGAGGTCAGAATGGGCATCTTTTCCTGAGTTTCAATCTATTTTATACCGTTTATACGATGGAAATGGGAAAGGTAGCCAGAATCCACGGTTTCCTCTCTACTAGATGTAGTTCTCAGCACTCTACATATTGCGTCTCCTGTGGCACTATGTGTGAGCGCCTATGACGTGTCCCACACTGGTGAAGAAGCCGAGACTGGGCACCCAGGCAGCAATGGACAGAATGAGGATATTGACTCCAGAATCCTTGTTCAATAGCCTGTACTAAACAGCAGGCACACTTCACGGGGGTGTAAGGATGCTAATCACAGAAAGCAATGTACTCCTAAATGGTAAATAAAACCCACCCTGTCCCTCAGAAGGACTGTAACCTAGGCTTTTCTAATTATTATTGATAAAATAGGAAATCAGACTTTTAAAATCCTAAAGCCAAAAACGGAAAACTCAATCAATCCAGTCAAACAGTTAATTCAATTTATTCACTTCTAAAAAAAAATAAACAAAATCTATTCATTTCACTGAAAAAGGAATGGAAGTTTACCTTGAATGATTAATCAGTTCCATCAAAACAGACAATTTGGTGGCTCAGTGTGGGCCCTGGCACCCTCTCGGGAAAGACAGCAGCATAGTCTGATACAAACAGCAAGAGTTTTCATAGCTTTTATGGCAAAAAGCAGAGAGGCCAAAAGGATGCTAAAATATTAGAACAAAATCTGTTACATCAATAAGATAGTAAATTAAAAGCTGGGGTAATAAATAAGAGGGAAAAAAATTAGCAGAAACTGGCATAGACAAGACGCGTGAGAGCATTTCTCTGAATAGGCAGGAATCTTGCAGTTTGAACTTAAAGGACCTACAGATGAAATTAACAGAAGTGAAATCTGGAAGGTCACCAGTGTGTAAATGAGATCGCTAGTCATAGCGCAAACTGAAATGACACCGAACAGGATTCCCATTAGTTATGTAAATGTGGGTGTCTATACTGACAACCTGATTGATGTAGGTTCAAAAGAGTAAACAAGAACCAATTCAAACATTGCCAGCTCAGAAACAATACCAGGTCTCAGTGCAGGTAGCAAGGAGCATGGGACAAAGATGAATTACCTGGTAAGAAATTGAACTCAAGAAATCTTGGTTTTGCATGTCAGGCAACTCATCAGGAAATGAAGTTCCAGCAAGCCATTGTCAAACACGGTTTTACGTGGGCCACCTGGATGGCTCAGTCAGTTAAGCATCTGACTTCAGCTCAGGTCATGATCTTAGGGTCCTGGGACTAAAACCCGCACTAGGCTCCCTGCCCTGCAGGGAGTCAGCTTCTCCCTCTGTGCCTCCCCCCAACTTGTGCACGCTCTCGCTAATAAATAAATAAATAAAATCTTAAAAACAATGGTATTACGGTGGTCATTGTGAGAGCAAATGAATATAACCTATCACCTATAAAGAATAATAATCTACTATCAAGCTAAGTCTTCCAGTTTAAAATGGCTACCAATTCCTGATGCAGGTTTTCTCAACTTCTGAGCAAAATATCAGTAAAAACTCTTATTCACAGGACAAGAAAACTGAGCTTCTCGAGGGAAGAATATTGTGAAGAAATTTAGGTCCAGGTAGGCAGTGAACGGGGAGAAGGGCAATTTAAACACACTTTTATTATTTGCCCCACAGCTCTAGCTGGTCCTTTCCTGGCTTAAATAAACATAGAAAAAGAAATCACAACATGGAGCCTGTTCAAAACACAGATCAATACCCAAGACACAGGATGTTGCCTGCAACTGAATGCAAAAACCAGCCACAATCCATAACTCAGCTCTGTAGCCACACCCTTCACAACTGGCCTCCCTGCCACGGAAAGGTGGGATCCCCTCTCCTTCCCTGTGAATCTCAGCTGGCCTCCCGACTTGCTCCGGTCCTTGTGATTCAGTGGAAGCAATGTTGTGCCAGTTCCAAGACGAAGACTCAAGAGTGCTTACACACTTCTGTTGTCTCCTGGAAACGGGTCACTGCCATGTGAACAAGCCCAAGCAAGCCGGAAGGCGGTAAGAGACCAAGTGTGTGGAGATGAGTTGTCCCCCATGAGCCTATGCGGGACCAGCCAGCACCCCGCTGACCTGGCGCTGGCTGAAATCTAATGACGGAGCTCAACCAGGCAAGATAACTCACCTTGAGCCCAGCTCAAATTTCTGACCTGCAAAATAGCAAGCGTAATAAATACTGTTTCAAGCCACTAAATTTTGGGATGGTTTGTATTACAGTCTATTTGATATATAACCCTAAAGATTCCTTATTAGGAGTACAGAACCCTAATAAGGATTTATTACTAGAATCAGAACCTAACTAATTTCAGCAGATGTTTGTCAGGGTATTCTAAATACTATATATTTACGTGTAAGTTGGGAGGAACAACATCTCTATTCTTTGCATTAAAACCACTCTATTTTTTTTTCTTTTTTTTTAAAGATTTTATTTCTTTATTTGACAGACAGAGATCACAGGCAGGCAGAGAGAGAGGAGGAAGTAGGCTCCCTGCTGAGTAGAGGCTTTAACCCACTGAGCCACCCAGGCGCCCCAAAACCACTCTATTTTTCTTAGTAGGTATTTGTGTGCACGATGAGACCAAAAAAAAAAAAAAAAAAAGGCAAGAAAACTAAAATTGCAATAGTGAATTAAAATATGTATTGGATGCTAAATAAAACAGAACTGACCTTTAGAAAATGCATGCAATAAAATGAAAGGCAAAATTGAGACATTTTACCAGGACGCAGGGAAAGAACCAGAAAGAAAATAAAAAATATTAAAGTATCAAGAAATTTATATAAAACTTCTAAGGCTATGATAACTAAAACTGTGAAAACAGGATAGGAAAAGACAAACAGACCAATGGCATAAAACAGAGGGTCAAGACCACCCATCCCACTTTCCCATACATGAATAAACACTTGAACTTTGACAGAGCTGGCTTTGCTAATGAGTGGGTATGGTTAGATATTTTAGGTTTAAAGATCAACACATGATAAAATTTTTACAAAAGGAAAATGTTATACACAAAATTCAGGAACTCACTGAAGGTTTAAAGGTAATGGGTTTTGGGCGCCTGGGTGGCTCAGTGGGTTAAAGCCTCTGCCTTCGGCTCAGGTCATGATCCCAGGGTCCTGGGATCGAGCCCCACATCGGGCTCTCTGCTCCGTGGGGAGCCTGCTTCCTCCTCTCTCTCTACCTGCCTCTCTGCCTAGTTGTGATTTCTCTCTGTCAAATAAATAAAATATTAAAAAAAATAATAAAATAAAGGTAATGGGTTTTATTTCATAAACTGGATGCTAAGTGCCAAAGTGTTTACTGAATTATTAGTCTGTTATCTTACATATGTATTTTACCATTATCCTATTCACCTGAGCAATATTCAAAGAGCCATCTTTTAAAAAATATATTCTAGAATTAAAAAATGTAATGAAATATCAAGTATATGTTTAGATTTTTTTTCAAACTTCTTCTAAAATTTTAACTCTTTAAAAAGATCTATAAACCCGGGGCGCCTGGGTGGCTCAGTGGGTTAAAGCCTCTGCCTTTGGCTCGGGTCATGGTCCCAGGGTCCTGGGATCGAGCCCCACATCGGGCTCTCTGCTCCGCGGAGCCTGCTTCCTCCTCTCTCTCTGCCTGCCTCTCTGCCTACTTGTGATTTCTCTCTGTCAAATAAATAAAATATATAAAAAAAAAGATCTATAAACCCATAAAAAATTGATGAGAGATACTGATAAATGTGTTAGCTCTTAAACTGGCCTGAAGTTAGATACATCTCTTTTGTTTTAATAAGTTTGTAATATACCCTAGTCCTTAGAATCAGGTCTTGGCACATCCTAGCACATTTAATACTACTACTATATCTTTATCAGTGTGCCCAACATACAAGCCAGCACCTATGAATTAGATCAAAGTGAAAGGAATTTAGTGTAAGTGGCAAAGTCTAGGTTTAGGGGAAGGAGAATTCAATGATCAAAATACATGCAACCACAGCAACTCCTACTATTTATGGAGTACTTTTTATGGATTTGATACTGTGCCCAGTTTGAATGGCTCAGCTAAGCAACACTTTTTCCCAAGTGATGCCTGGGCGAAGCTTATGCCTTCTTGAGTGGGACTTCAGCTTTTCTGGTAGTTCTGAACAGAAAAGTAATGTTATCGGTGTATTTATCAGCCAGTTGTGTGGCGGTAGCAGGTGCTTTGGAAAGAAGGGGAAATCCTTTGAGGGTGTGCGACAGAGCCTCTCCAGAAAACACCTGCCTTGTCTGATGACAGTTGCCGCTGAAGTTGATCAAATCAGAAAACAGGCATGTAATGAACAAGGTACAGGCAGGTCCCCGATGACCTCGTTAACCAGCCATAGGCTCATCCCTTATTAGAAAGTATCCTTGCCCTCCTCCTCCTCGAGTTTTATATTCCAGGCATACTAACTGGCTATCATTCTAATTCCACACCTGTGGTGTTTCACACCTCTGTGCCCTTGGCCATGCTGCTTCCTCACCCTTGCATGTCTTTCCGTCATCCTCTTATCTGTCGTTCCACCCGTCACAGACCCACCATATTTGCTCTTCCAGTGGTAAATTCTCCAAGACTCTGCAACAGCCCTCCCACGGTCCTGGTATTCTCAAAGCATTCTCAGATGTCTCTGGGTGGTTCTATTTCCAGACAATGACCACATGTATTGAGAATATCCATTCACTTATCTGTTCCTCTCTTAAAGGAGAACTGCCAGTAAATAAAATAATACAGAAGTAAATAAAGTAAAAATAAGAAAGTTTATCACTTTCTATTTCACTAATTACACGCAAGAATTAATGTGTTAACAACATTAAAATGCTCTTGAAGTATAATATAATCAAAATAAAGTAATAATACTTGTGCAGTGGAGAGGTATTGTTTGTGAGATCCTTGACGGGGAAGCCATAACGTCAGTATGGGTGTTACCTCCGGTCATCATCAGCTAATTACATTAGCTCATTTACAAACAATGGCAACAAAACATTCTGATAAGAATGCTTAAAAGAAATTAATGTTATACTTCCCAACACAAAGAAGTTTAGGTTAAATTAAAAAGTGAAGATTTAAATAATCTTTTGAGGGGTGCCTGGCTGGCTCAGTCAGGGGAACTTGTGACTCTTGATCTTGGGGTTGTGGGTTTGAGTACCGTCTTGGGTGTAGAGATTACTTAAAATAAATTTAAAAAATAATAATAAAAATCGGGATGCCTGGGTGGCTCAGTCAGTTAAGCATCTGCCTTCTTCGCCTCAGATCATGATCCTAGGGTCCTGGGATCGAGTCCCACATCCGGGTCCTTGCTCCGCGGGGCACCTGCTTTCCCTTCTGCCTGCCCGTCCCCCTGCTTGTGCTCTCTCTCTCTGACAAAAAAATAATCTTAAAATAATAATAATAAAAATATTTTGAGTTAAAAAACACCTATTCTTTTTGAAATGTGATTGTTAGGTTAATTATTTTTATCTTATTTAATTAATGGATTTTTGTTTTTTCATATAAATCTCTCACACTTGTTAGCTATCTATTCCATAGGAGATAGTAAACCTTTTTTTTTTAATCAATGCATAAACAAGTTCTGTTTGTCAGCTTACAAAGTGCATCTGGTCAGCATCCTAGAAACAGCTTAGTCTGTTGACACATAGATGGCAAATCTTCACCACGGACTTATTCCATATACACCCTAATACCTTACAGTGCTTTATAATTTACAATTACCTGCATACGCATTATCTAATTTGAGCCTCACAGTAATTCTACCTGGTAAATATTCCCCATTTCGCAGATGGGGAAATGAAAAGTCACACATGTGGACTCCAACTCAAGACTTCCTACTCTAATTCCAATGGGCCACGCCTAGCCCAACCTTAACAATATATGTAATTAACTCATTTACAGTGCATATTATAGTACAGGATTTTAAGTACACACACAAAATCCATGATTTGTGATTGCTTTTCATTCATATATAATAGTAACAGTCACACATTCGATGAATATGTACAAAATCACTGAAGATAATGAAACAAATTCATGTCTGGGGAAGGTTGAAGAAAATCGACACAGAATTTTAACTAAAAATTTATCTTTCTTCTCTCTGATTACTTTCAATAACCTGGAAGTTATACTAGTATTTACCTACTTATTAAATTTCACTTTTAAAAAAACTGCTGGAATAATTATCTTGTTTGATTTTGGTTTATTTACTAATAAATTCCTTTAGCAGGTTAAACCATATGGAATTGCCAGCATTCCAGTATTTTTGACCTAGAAAAAACAGTAATTTCAGACGGTTCAATTTAATGTTTGTATAAAGTAGGATAGAACAGCAATATTTTCTGTCTCTCCAGTCAGCAAACAGATGACATCAAATTTGATGAGATGCCATCCAGCCTAAGACAGACTGGCAATTTCCTGAAATAGTCAGCATGCTAGTATGAGTAATAAATCACACATTTAGCATTATTTAATGCACTCTGAAGGAAAATTTCTGAGCTTTTTTGGCCTGGCTTACCTCCATGTACCACCATAGGAACATGGGTATCATGACAGAGAGAGAACCACAAGGGTGTCAAATCTGTTGCAAAAATAGCAGTATTTGGGGAGTATTTCAAATTATATCAGTCAATGGCAGCTGACTCAATAAATCGATTGTTTTCACCTTTGTGTGTATTTTATAATGTCTTCAAAGAATATAAAAACAACACTTAAGGAAATTCTGTTTGGGTCCATTGGGTTGAGATCCAGACATGCATTTTCACAAACTTAAGTTATTTTGATACATGCCATAGGTTAGAAGCCACAGCAATAAATGCCAATTGAATAAGATAAATGTTGAAAATAATTCATTCACACAGGCACCCCCAGTCTGCTATTATCTGTAAATATAATTTATGAGGAAAGCTGAAGAGCACATACTGGAGGATCCTTGTTAGAGGGCAATATTCAGATAAAAGCAGAAAATACCAGTGTATTACAAAGCTATTTTTACATATCCAGATCCATAGTATTCTAAGCCAGAAACTGCAGCTGGGAGACAAGAAGGCACTCCCTGTCACTCACTTCCATTCAGAATGGACCATCTCTAATATAACCTAGTCTGTATCTCTGCTGAGGTCAATGACACTTTATCATCCTTCTTGAGTTATTTAGTTAGGATGCTATAACCAACTACCACAAACTCAGTGGCTTAAAGCAATACAAATTTATCCTTTTATAGTTCCAGTTAGATGTCAAAAAATCAAACTGTTAGCAGGGCTGCGTCCCCTCCAAAGCTTCCGAAGCAAATCTGTTTCCTTACTTCTTCAAGCTTCTAGAACTGCATTCCCTGTATTCCTTGGCTTAGGACCCCTTCCTCCACCTGGGAAGCCAGAAGTACAGTCACATACATACCTGTCTCTTCTTCTGTTCTGTAGTCAAATCTGCAGGTCTCTTATAAGAGATCTCAGTGCCAACCCCCCCCCCCCAATAATTCAGGATAATCTCATCTGAGGGTTTTTAACTTAATCACATATGAGAAGTCCCTTTTGTCATACAAAATAACATTCATAGATTCCGGGGATTAGGTCCTGGATATCTGTGGTATCTATGGAGAGACAGATGTCATAGATATCTATACAGTCTACCACACTTCTCAACACAACTTTCCAGCAACCACTGATAATAGATGGAGTCTGGCTGGTGCTATGAAACCTCATTTCCTGAGATGAAGTCTCTTTGGAGTCTGAGTATGCAATTTTAGAACTCTAAATTCTCTCATCCAAAATCCTCATTTTACAGACTGTAAAACTGAAATCTCCCAGGGGCTTGCATAAGGTGTCTTGGATGGCAGATCTTCCTGGTGGCAAAGATTTGACTAGAGCCCATGCTTCCTAATAGTGACACCAATGCTCAGTCTGTCATCATCCAATGACCTGATAAACGGGTACTTGGAAGGCAATAGGATGGCGGAGAGCTCGATTCAGTGTGATGAGCTTGCTCTCTGCCAAGCCCTGAGAGAGGGAAAGGGCTCCTGTTGCTTGCTCCAGGCCTCTATGAAAATTCTGGTGTCCTGGAATGGGTAAGGCTTTACACAGGATTTAGAAAAGCCAGTCGATTCTTGGTTGCTATAGTAGGGAGTGAGCTTAAAGTCACAAAAGACAGCTATTTGTAGTTTTCTCATAAACTTGTGTTAACTGTGTTCCATACCCATCTTTGAAGAATGATTTGCTACAGCACAAAGAGGTAAGAGAGAGAGGAAGAGAGGTTTCCTTAGGTGGACAACAGGGAGGCCTATCTAGACGACTTTTTCTTCCTCTTGAAAAATATAGGGCAGCATTTGTGATGCGGTGGGGATTGATTCTGGAAGCCGTCTGCAGAATCTGCCCCTCCAGCAGGATATGACCATGACATGGACACCGACAGCCTGGTATGGAATTTGTGCCTCTTATATTACTCAGGTTAACAAATACCTCCCTAATAGCTTAACCCATAAGAATACAATATGCTTATCTGACAAGACCTCTGGAGGCAGAAATCCCAGGGTTGATTCCAGAGTGAGTGATAGCGTTAAGGCCCCCAAAACTTTCCATGTGTCGGCACCACCATCCTCAGCACGCAGGTGTCTATCTGCATCCACGGCCCCACATTGCTGCCACAGACTCAGTCACCGAGTCTTAACAGCATCAAGAGCAGGAATGTGGTTGGGTAAGGAATCCAGAGAATGACGTATATTCTTGTGTCTCTTTCCTTTCAGGGAAGAAAAACTTCCCTAGAAGTCGCCAACAGACTCCTCCTGACATCCTAGTGGCCCTAAGTAGGTGAAAAGCTTTCTGAAGATCATTCACTCATATGGGTCAACTAAATGGCTATGACTGCCTAGAGCAACTATTTCATCCCTGTGCCTAAGCCCACTAGCACATAAAGAGCCAAAAAGGTTCCATAATGAAAAGGAAACCAGGAAATATTGTTGGTCAGGCCAAAAGAAAGTGCCTGCTGCCACATGCGTGGGTAGGCCACACAGAGCTGTTTTGTTACACATTCAGTATCTACTACAGAACTCTGTGCAGTCCCTGGAGCCAGAGGGTGGTGTAGGCGCAGAATGCCTCACCCCGCACCTCCTGGGCCCAGCCCTAACCCTCGCTGGAGCCCTGGGGGCGAGGAGGGAACATCCAGCCGTAGGGTCAATGCTGGTGCCTGTGAGTTGGGACCCAGCCACACTCCTCCAAGTCTCCACCGCCTCAACCAGATGGTGAATGTCAGAAAGCAGAGTGTCTGATGACTCTGAAGACAGTGGGAACTTTGGGTGACCCTGACAGTCTAGATGAGACCACCTATGAAAGACTGGCAGAGAAGACACCAGACTCCTTAGCAGAGTTTGTTGAAGACCTCGCAGACAAACCTTACTCATTCTAAGACTATGATGTCTCGTTTGGGAGTGGTGTTTTAACAGTTAATGTAGGTGGAGATCTAGGAACCTATGTGGTCAACGAGCAGACCCAAAACAAGCAAATCTGGTTGTCTTCAAGCTCCAGTGGGCCCAAGGCCTATGACTGGACTAGGAAGAAGTGGGTGTTCCCCTCCACTGGCTGCTGGCCTTGGGGCTAACAAAGGCCTTACAAACCAGATTAGACATATCTTCTCTGGCCTATTCTGAAAAAGGCACTTGATGCCCCACCCAATTCCAAAGATAATAGAAGCTCTAAAGTAAAGACCCCAGATTCATTCTGCAGCTGAGTGTCTGGTTTTCTCTATTCCTACTTGAAAGGACAGTTGCATGGAATGTAACAGCTTTGAAAAAATGTGTTTCTTCCTACCCCCCCCAAGTTGAAGTTTTTAATTTCCATAGTTTTAGATTTATTGTCTGATTTCCTTCCTCACAGGTTATCCCTTCTCTTTTATAATGCCCATATACTCATACATTTCTATATAACCTTACAACAAAGAAAAATAAGAAGGAAATATTCCATGAGAAGTGCCTTGATTTCACTATTCTTTGAAGGGCTTTACTGCATAAAACCACAGTTAAAAGTGCCTGGCTGACCTCCCCTTTCTGTTTCCAAATGTGACTCGTTAAAGAGTTGCCTATATATGTTAAAAAAAAAAAAAATCTATGGGCATGGAGGAAGCCACTGTAAGGTTTAAAAGACATACAATATGGTATGATAAAACCTAATTATTGGGGTTAACGTATGCCCTGGTTGGCCTGGGACAGTTCCAGTGTAACCTGTTGCCCTGTGTAAGTATGAATCCTATCCAGTTTTACTTTCAAAGTGTTCTGATTTGGACAATAAATTATTTGATCCCTTACCTAGTACATCTTTCATGACACAGTATATTTACACATAAACTATGTAACAATGTAAACTTTTGACTACAAGTAATGAAACGCAACTTAAACTAGCTTAGAAAGAAAAAGGGAATTCATTGTCTTATGTTAACAAAAATTTCCAAAAATAATTGGCTTCAAGAGTTGTATCTTAGAAGCCCATGTCCTTTTCTCTTGGTCAATGAATTTAGCTTCAGGTATAAAGAAAAATCACCTGTGACAGCCCTTTTGTCACAACCTACCAGCAATACCAGTTGAGAGATGTAGTCAAGTTAAAGGTCTATTTTTTTTTAAGATTTTTATTTATTTATTTGAGAGAAAGAGATAGAGAGCACAAGCAGGTAGAGGGTCAGAGGAAGAGGGAGAAACAGACTCACGGCTGAGCAGAAGCCCAACCATGGGGTTTGATCCCAGGACCCTGGAATGATGACCTGAGCCAAAGGCAGATGCTTAACCGACTGAGCTACCCAGGTGCCCTGTCATCATGTTAAAAGGTCTAGCAGAAGATTCTCACAGAGGATTCTGGTTGGTCTGAATTCAGCGATGTGCACAGTTCTAAACACACCAGTAGGTTCAGGAGGATCATGTAGTTTTAGACTTCAACCCATAGGCTGGGTTCTATGTCCACCCCTGTGTTTTGGGCAGATTTTATGAAGTTAAAGGCCTTAGCTTTGCTGAAACATATGGAACAGCTCCCTCAGAGGAAAATCAGTTCTGTTATCAGAGAGCTGGAGAAGAGGAAGCTAAATAAAACAGATGTTCATTACCCATGGGGACAATTCTTTGGCTAAATCTTTCAGAAGATGCATGAGATGGTCTGCTTTTACTGTTGCAACAGAGCATTTGTCTTCCAGCTCAGCAACAGGCCCTCTATTTGTTAAAAATTCATTATATTCATAACAACAGAACAGAGAAAGAAGAAACAGGCCCTCAACTGTTTAAACAGTCCTTTCCTGCAATAAAGCTTACTTTGGTTCACAGTATCCTACA
The DNA here is from genome assembly GCF_922984935.1 of Meles meles. Taxonomy (NCBI): domain Eukaryota; kingdom Metazoa; phylum Chordata; class Mammalia; order Carnivora; family Mustelidae; genus Meles; species Meles meles. The sequence goes on from NC_060073.1 coordinate 27,644,107, forward strand.
TGGCTACAGCTTATAATTACAAGAACTGAAAGTGCACAGAAAAGATGAACCAAAATTGTAACATACAGAATCAATGCAAATTGTTCTACTTCAAATGAGCCCCCCTGCCACCCCAACCCCACTTTTTCTGCCTGAGTACTATTCATAGCATGGCAGGGGTATGTGGCTAAGGCACATGTAGAGTGTTGGCCACTGTAATATGAAGTGGTCATGTGCGTGTCCAGTGGCCCCACCTCCCCTTTCCATTTTGCATTGCCTCTGTTTTGTGGTTGCCTGCCTGAAGAGGGAGAAATCAATCTGACCCCCCAAATCAAGTAAAACATCAAGCAAGACTAATGACATCATACATCAACAACGGGATACAAACTCACATACTAGGATTTTTTTTTTTTTTTTTTTTTTTTTTTTTGGTAGAACAGGGTAAGCACCCAAGCTGGCTGGGAGCAGCTTGAGAAAAGGGAGAGGCAAGTGGTTTTGATATTTATTGTGCTTTAGAGGCAGGAAGAGGGGTGCTCTGCTAGTGCCCAGAAGTTTGTATGATTTGATTCTGCTTTTATACTGACTGGCTCAAATGTGGGGCAAAGCAAAAGGTGGAGGGTGGCACCTCAAAACTGTCAGTGGTCAAACATCAAAACTAGAGGCAGCAGACTCATTACAGCCTTGTGTCAGAATCCCAGCTCTGCCTTTCACTAGCTGCATGGCCTTAAGTGACTTCAGTTTTCTAGGTTCGCTTCTATTTTAAGGGAAGACCATCATACTTACCTTGTACGGTCACTGTAAGGATGGAATGAGTAACACTAGAGAGCTTAAGACTATATCTGACTCACAGTAAATGTAGCACATGTTATTTTCCCTTCCTCCTGTGCACCTTTAATCTTTATGCTCTGGGCAGTATGGTCTAGGAGGCAGCTCTTGATCTTCTTGCCACAGGAAATAAATACATTCATTCATAAAGACATGCAATATACAATATATATGTGGTGTGTGTGCGTGTGTGTGATACACACACAAATACACATATAATCAAATGTATGTTTGTTTATAACAAGAGAATGCCAAGGGACACCTGGGTGGCTCAGTTGGCTAAGCATCTACCTTCAGCTCAGGTCATGAACCCAGAGTCCTGGGATCAAGTCCCGCATCAGGCTCCCTGCTTGGTGGAGAGTCGGTTTCTCCCTCTACTCCTTCCCCTGCTCGTGCTTTCTTTCTTTCTCAAATAAATAAATAAATAAAATCTTTTTAAAAAGAAGAAGAGGGGGGAGGAGGGGAAGGGAGAGGGGGAGGAGCAGGAGAAGAAAATGCCAAGGCAAAAGTAAAGATTAACCCAAGATGATGAATGGCTAAAAGAGGGAATTTAAACCATCCAAAAGGCCACAAAGGACAAGTTGGTAGCAATGGCTTCAATTCAACCTCCATGGACATCCATCTACTTCATATATGCTAAGTGTACCGTATCTCATCCAGAATGATGTCAAAGCAGATTCTTCTTTCTGTGAAGAAGCTGATAGATGGACGTAAGAGGTATGCTCCAAGAACATAACCAAGATGGCCTTAATCTTTCCCCCAGAATGACCAAACTTTAGACAATCTTTTTCCTACCTCTAAGCCCCTGACTTCCCTTTTCTTACAGCACTTACTTTAGAAAACTTCTGAATTTCTTTTCTACTCCTTTGAAATGTATATAAATAGCTTCCAAGCTCTTGTCAGTTTTACAACCCCAGAAATGCCTTTCTCAAGAATGTGTAAACCATCTCTTTAAAATATAGTCATCACTGACGAGGGCACTCCTATCTCCCAGTTTCCATGGTGGGGGGGAGGGGTGAGACCTTTGCTCCAACTGGTGAAACTACTCTGTGTCATGAAATTATAAGAAAGTTCAGTTTTCTTGTGGATAAGGACAGTCAACAAACATAGATGGCCTATGATCCCCTCCATCTCAGCTCTTACATACTCTTGAGCACTTTGTTTCAGTGAAGCTGAGCTCCTATGGGTTCTTATCCTCTCTTTCCTACTGCAACAGTCATGAATAAGGTCTTCTTTATCAGTTAATCTTTGTCAATTTTGCTTTAACAGGTACGTTCTTTGTAGATCCAATCTTATCACTGTTTTAGTTTGCAGAAAATACTTTTATGCATGAGCTGTTAGCATTCTTTTTCTTCCTCTCTCTTCATCTCTGTGTGTTTGGGAGCATATGTCTGTGCTGTGCATTTACTGAGGATAGGGGAATTTTCAGGCAATAGGTTTACCCTAAATTAGACACTTGAGTCTAAATTGCTCAAGCTTTCTTCAGTGACTTCCGGCATGAGACTTTCATGCACTGTAGACAATGAGTTTTCCCTCTCAGAGGTCAAAAGTTGCAGTGCTATTTACTTCAGTGTGAAGAGAAGAGTGTTGTGTTCTATGTGTACTAACTCCTCAGGGAGGGTGGATGGTAGCACTTCTAAGATACAGGAAAGAACTGGAGGCTTCCCAAGTGGCTCATTGAATGCCAATGCATCTGTTACAGCTGAAATTCCAGTCAGGGACAATAGCCCCCTTGGAGAAGCACCCCATTCTGTGCTTATTTTGACCTGCTGCTGTCCCAGCAGTGTGGACATGACAACAGGGAGGTCTGAACAAGAGGACCCAAGTCTGGGAAACGGAGGACAGGAGAAGGAAAAAATATAGAGAGATGATAATGAGAATAACAGGTGGCTTATTTAAAAGAAAAGACAATTAAAATATTATAAGATGCAATTTGTTCCCAATAAAGTGACCTCTATTTACACTGTGGTTTTGTATATCTTATGCAATAGTTACACTTCCGTTCTCTGAAGTTCTATGCTACAGTTCAGATTTGTAGAGCATTTTAGACCTACTCATCAACTGAATCCTATTTTCAGAGTTTCAAAATATAGCATACCTCTAAAGAGATTAATAACAGTATCAAAAATAGGGGCGCGTGAGTGGCTCAGTGGGTTAAAGCCTCTGCCTTCGGCTCAGGTCATGATCCCAGGGTCCTGGGATCCTCTGCTCAGCAGGGAGCCTGCTTCCCTTCCCCTCTCTCTGCCAGCTTCTCTGCCTACTTGTGATCTCTGTCTGCCAAATAAATAAATAAAATCTTTAAAAAAAAATAAGAGTATCAAAAATAGTTCTGGACCTAAATTATCAGACCCTTTAAAATCTAGGTTAGGTGATCCAGCTTACCAGGTATATCATACATTATTGTATGGGGCAAAGGGAAATAACAGGAATGAGGAGAGCTAGGTTTCTGCCTCCTCCACCCCAAAGAGCAGAGGAATGCCAGAAAGAATAACTGAAGGAGGGTGTTCTCAATAACACCAAGGAACAGAGCTCTAGGGTAGAAGCTGCTTCAGAAAGATAACAGCAATATGAGAGGTCTCTCCAAAAACAAGGAGAAATTGCCAAGGGAGTTCAAAACATGTCTTCTCAATAATAAAGGGTATATCCATTTCAGTACTAAGTTCAGTATTAAAATCATCTTCATTTAGGGGCACCTGAGCGGCTCAGTAAGTTGGTTAAACATCTGACTTTTGGTTTTGGCTCAGGTCATGAACTTAGGTCATAGGATGGAGCCCCACGTGGGGCTCTGTGCTGGGTGTGGAGCTTGCTGGAGATTCACTTCCTCCCTCTCACTCTGCCTCCACAAGTTCCCCACCCTGCCCCTTCAAAAAGGAAAAAAAAAAAAAAGTCATGTTCATTTAAAATAGCTGAGCAAATAGTTATTGAAAACATTTGTTTATTCAATTTTTAAGACATTTTCCTCTAAAAGTTTCTTTTAGTCTTTTATCATTTATATTTTAATACAAGTTAGATAAGTTTTTTATTATCTTAAATGAGTATTTAAGTGATTTTTAAATCATTTTCATATGATTATACTAGGTCATTTTTTTTTTAAGATTTTAATTATTTATTTGACACCGAGAGAAATCGCAAGTAGGCAGAGAGGCAGGCAGAGGGGGAGGGGGAAGCAGGCTCCCTGCTGAGCAGAGAGCCTAATGTGGGGCTGGATCCCAGGACCCTGGGATCACGACCCAAGCTGAAGGCAGAGGCTTTAATCCACTGAGCCACCCAGGCACCCCTATACAAGGTCATTTTTTAAGGCTAAAAGATATACAGAAAATCATCTATTCCTACATACAGCTTGGACAATGAGGAATAAAACCACCCCCTCTCACAGAGCTAACTGCCTATATCAACATGACTTCATTATTCCCATGTCTTCATTAGCATAAATTACTATTCTGGAAGTCTTTGCCCAGGCAAATCACTTGGTTGTTAATTACAAAAACTTCCTGAAATACCCATCAACGCTTCAATATAATGCATTAACAGACAGTTATGCCCTAAGAATCTTTTGAAACTCTTGCTTTTAAATCCTTGCCTTGAAGTTCCTACCAACTCTAAATGGTTGTATCATGATATTTACTCAGTTCTTTTTTTTTTTTAAAGATTTTATTTATTTATTTGACAGACAGAGATCACAAGTAGGCAGAGAGGCAGGCAGAGAGAGAGGAGGAAGGAGGCTCCCTGCCGAGCAGAGAGCCTGATGCGGGACTCGATCCTAGGACCCTGAGATCATGACCTGAGCCGAAGGGAAAGGCTTTAACCCACTGAGCCACCCAGGCGCCCAGATATTTACTCAGTTCTAATAAAGGCTTCTTCAACTCCTCCCAACACTAACATTGAAAGATACACCTTAGTTTCTAACTATCAATAAATTCCAACTCTTCATACTCCCCTCTGAATCACTACCAAAGCTTTGGAAGTTTTGCTTTCTCTTACCAAGGAAAACAATAATCTCAGTTTCACCCTATCAACAGATTGTGATCATTCATAAGATGACATTCAGCAATGCCTCTGCTTCAGTGACTAGAATGCCCATGCTATTAATGAAAACTTAAGTTCCAGACCAGAGACAAACTACAGCTCACGGGATCAGGTTCCATCTGGCCAGCAGATTGCCATCCAAAGGAGACATAAGCAGTGTTTCAGCCTAGCCACTGTTTTTGTCTCCCTGACAAATTCTTTCTTCCTCCCTTCTTCTCATAACAGAACACTTCTTCTGTAGGAAACCCATCCCATTGAGTTTGGCTGAGACTCTCCCTTCTCTCATTATTGCAAGTGTGGTCCATGATGCCCACCTGGCTAATGAGAGCACTGCAAGCCACAATGAATAACACACCACCCAAAAGGACTCAATCAGAGGCTCTCCCATGACTACCTATTTTGGAAAAAGGAAGTTGTCTTCTCTGGAATCTCACGTTACATGACTGATTTACCTTTAGGGTTTCCAGGGGCCAACATTCCTACCATACGTTGAGAACTTGCTTGAGAAGGAAACCAACACAAAGATAAGAAGACCTGAGGAGAGAAATAGACATGACCTCTGATGACTTACAAACTCCTGAATCTAGCCATTACTGACTGAAATATTGCCCTGGAATGGCTGTGTGAGATGATTTCACCATTTAAAATCCCTATAAAAAATGTCCATGAATTCTTTTAGTTCAACTTAATGAGAATGGGCTTCTGACATTTGTAACAAAGCTCCTTCTGTGAAGAAAAGAAGAACGAGACTAATAGACTACTCCAACTGAAACAGAATGTATAACCCCAGACCAGGGCTATCCATGCTGCCCTATAAAATTAATATGAGTTGGTCTGTGAGTACCTCCATGTTTCTGCTAACTCTGGCCTGGCTTCGATCACACCTGAAACTCCTTGGGCTTGAGCATCATGAGAATCTAATGAAAATATTCCTCTTACCATGAGCAGGAAAACTTCTTCTCACATCTTGCCACTGAGAGCTTTATCATAGCTCACTGATCTGTATCCTGGGTGTTATCTCCTTTGTGAATCTGGTAGGTATTTTTTGATACTCTGGTAGGCATTTGTGCTCCTCACTTTGTCTAAGAACACCAGACATACTATGCCAAAGAAATACATTTTGCTTTTCTTTCCTCTACCATACTGAGATAACTGTAACTGCTCTAAAGTAGGAGGTCCACAGGCCTTCGTATAAGATTAAAAGGAATAGCTGGAAAATTATAAGACAGACACTATCATTTAGTTTCAGGGAAAGAAAAGTTAATTGTGGCTAAATTCTGAGATCTGAAAAAAAGGAAAATATTTACTCTAGATGCCAAATACACCTCAACCAATTTTGATTATGTGTGTTACTTTAAGTATTCCCCTTAATGATAACTTATTTAATTGGCAGATAGTAGTTATTGTCAAAAAGTTTGCCTTTACTTCTCCTCAAATCTCCATATGGTATACTAGCATAAGCTAGGTTATGATATGATAATAAAGATCACCAAATTTCAGTAACATACAACAACTGTTTATTCTTTACTGAAGCTTACTTCCCTCTTGGGGCATCTTGATTCTGGGACTGATACTGACAGAGAAGCCTCTAGGTGGAACATTGCTGGTTATTGTGGCAGACCTTGATAACACATTGGCAATAAAAGCTGCACACACATTGTCTTAACTAAGCCTGACACTGGTGGGGTAAGGAAAGTAGAATCCTTTGTCCCCCCAAAGCAGCAAATATTCTGTAATAGTAATGTTTACTCCATACATATTTACAAATGAGAGGCTGAATTTTTAAAAATCAGATATTGCTAGAAGACCATGTATATATCACCTAATCTGAAATCATCATAAAAACTCAATACATGCTTTAAGGGAAGACACAGATTACAAATCTGATAAAAATTAATTAGGAATCTGTGACAAGCAATTTCATATCTATCCCAGCTGAGGAGATAGTTGCCTATGCCCCAGTATCAACTGAAGGATAGCAGAATTTGCCATCCTAAAATATGCCACTTTGGCATAAGAATTATTTTGAGCTCATAGCAATTGAGAAGAAGCAGAAACAAGAAAAGCTCTCTACCCTCCTCTTACTTGCTTAAAAGCAGAATATAAATTTTCAAAAGTATCCCTCCTCCCATCTCCACCAGGAGGAAAAATTCATCACTAGAGACAAATTTAGACCCTATCAGCTTGAAGAAGGCATTAGAGGAATCTACATAACAAACTTTGCTTTTTTTTTTTTTAAGATTTTATTTATTTATTTGACAGAGAAAGAGATCACAAGTAGGCAGAGTGGCAGAGGGACAGAGGGAGAGGGAAAAACAGGCTCCCTCTGAGCAGGGAGCCCCATGTAGGAAGGGCTCAGTCCCAGGACCCCGGAATCATGACCTGAGCTGAAGGCAGATGCTTAATCAACGAAGCCACCCAGGCGCCCCAGCAAACTTTACTTTTATCTACCATTACTTTCCTTTCCCAAATTTGTCACCCTTAGGAGCCTAAACTGCTTTCCTTTGTTCTGCCATTTCTCCACAAATTTTATTTTTATTAATTAAGGATGCTCTATAATCTAGAGTTCTAACCCACTGATTTGAGTTCTTCGTTTTCCCTGGATAGCTTCCAAGTATATACAAGACACACACACACACACACACACACACACACACACACACACACACGTATAATGAGCAAATACATACTTATATTTCTTTTTCACATGTTCATCTGTCTTTCATTATAGGATGCTCAGTAAAGAACTCAGAAGGGTAGAGAAAAAATTACTTTTCCTCCCTTACACAACCAATGGGAGGCTAAGAGAAAAATAAACTCAACATTGTAAGTTTCATGTTCCTACTGCCTGGCAAGGAGGATCTGGCCTGATAAGCAAGACATTTTAAAGAGTTCAGTAAACTCTTCCTATGCCCACCCTTACTCTGGTAAAGCGCACAAGAGCAACTACTTACTGGTTAAAATGATACCATCAATAACATCTACAGAAAACTGCTGAGTTATAAACAGCCCCACTGACAACCCCAATGGTGCTCTTTCTAGGACTTTTCTAATGCTGAGGAGTTGATGCTTGCAGATGATAAAAAGGTTATACTTTTTCCAGGGCATTATCAATATAAGATAGAAAAGATGATGATCTTGTCCCTTATTATAATACTTTGAATATGTGAGAGAAAAGGAGAAGAGAGAAAAATACCTCTTCTATTTGTCAGTAGATTTCTTTTACAACAAGAAAAAAAAATCTAATAAGAACAAAACAAATTCATTCACTTTAATATTTTAATATTTAATATTTTAGAGAATATTATAGAGAAATATTTTAGAGAATATTACAGAAAAGCTTATAAAACAACAACAGACTTCCTTCGGAAATCAAATTACTTCCATAATAATGAGTTTCATTTATAAAACCCAAAGGAGGAAATAAAATATTAGAAAGGCATTTGAGCCAGTGTTTTTGGTAATCTTAATAGTTGGATTGATAACACTGTCAAACTAAAGTCTCAGACAGAACCAGTCATTAAGATGCCAAAAAAACACTAATTCAGGAGCCATGAGAAAGTGACAGCAGTGATATGGAGTGTTATTAGGTTGGTTGGTATATTTTGCAGCCAATCTGTTCACACAAGGATTTCTATATAGACTTAACTTCATGAAACTCACATCAGAATTCTACTTGGCATATAGTCTATTCCTCCTCTCAAACATGCCAGGTTTGACTTTAGAAAATTCAAATAAAATGTTTTAGTAGGGGGGGAAAAAAGAAAAGAATTTGCACTAATATCCTAATATATTACTAGAGGAAAAGAGGATCTCTGAGACACATTAGGGACCATTAGTTTTACTTAGTGCAGAAGTATATTTTAGTTGTCCCTTTTGAAATAACTGTAAATATGAGAATTTATTTGGAAAGGGTGAAACAAACTGAGACTGGACAAATAAAATTGATATGGTAATTACTCTTACACAGCTCATCATATCGACAAACATTATAAACACGGGTAGCATGATGAATTACAAGTATTCAATCACAGGGAAGCTGGCTAGATTAGCTTCATGGGCTTATTTAAAATGTGTTGCTCTAATAAAATGGAAAGGAGTAAGTGAATAAAAATTCTCCCCAGAAGCCATCATAAATAATTCATGTAAAATATTTCTTAAATTGGTACAAATTTCAGTGTAAACTAGGTATAAATTTTCCCCACGATACCTCCAATTCCCCTTATCGGCCTGTATTCTGGGATCACGGCAGGTAGGTCTGAAAGTCAGTAATACAGTAATACAGCTACTTCTATTAATGACACACATTGATTCATTCTTTTATTCATTCATTCTTACATAATGAAGGGGATTCCTTTTAGTTTCCAAACTGTATCATCAATAGAGGTAAGAAGTCCTATTCTACACCTCATTGTCAAAATGAAATAGTGCTCTACAGGAAAAGTCTCCTGATCCCAGAACATCCCTATGTCTCCCACCCCCAACCCAAGTATGATTTGATTGGCTGAATTCAAACCCTAGTTACCCTAGTTATCCTTTCTAACATTGAGAAGGACTCAGTGTACATTCCAAACCAGTCATGCATCACTGAGCCAATCACTTAAAACTGTTGGGGTCTCATTTCCTTCAGACAATGAGAGGAATGGTATCTCTCAGTGCTGGTGATCTACAGTTAACATTGTAAATCAAATTCAGATATCTTTGCAGACATAGTGATGATAGTTTGTTATAGACAGAAGTTTCCCATTAAAGGACTAACAAAGCCAAAGCATCTATATAACTCTGTGGGAAGGAAAACGTTTTCTTCTTCCCACGGGCGTCCAGTAGTTGGGGTCTGCAGATTCATTGACAATGGATATAAACAAGAGGAAAGACAAGGTTTCTGTACACATGCACAGGGGAGTTGCTCTGCAATGAATAACTTGTAGCATAGTTCTAGGTAAAGGTTCATACATATGAGCTTAACAAAAGAGGAGTTTGGGTTGTTACAACTTCAAAGTGAGAGTAAGAAGATTCTCTTGGGTTTGGGGAGCATTCATGGGAATGAGCAGTTTGTTTCCAAGGCAGCTGAATTTTAAGAAAATTCCCTAGAAGGGGCGTTAATGGCAGTTGTATTTTCCCCCAGGTTCTACTTCAGTAAGGTAAGTTTTCTTCCAGAAACTTCTGTAGCTCAAATGTTTCCACTTTAAAATAATCTTTATGTCAACTCTGAGGGTCTGAGTGTGTCACACAGCTCTTTTCCCTGCAGATTCCTAGAACCCAATCCTGTCTTTACTGTCTTTTCTAGAAGAATCCTGACCATAAATAGGGTCTACTGCTGACAGAAAGATTTTCAAAAGAAAAGACCTTTTGCTTGGACTTTCATTTGCATTTAAAAGAGAGACCAACTGGGCTGTGTTGGTGATTTGAAGATAATTACATGACATGTGGCCACATTAAGTTTCAAGAATTTCTTTTAAGTCCCTTTTAGAAAAAGAAACAAAGGTCTAGTTTAAGGGTCTTTTTATTAAAAGTTTTTCATCTTTATGTAATTATTTGTCTGGAAAAAACTGAAATTTATTTATACATTGATGTTAACCTTTTTATGCTACTTAAACTGCACTAAGTTAATTTTTCTCAGTAATATTTTAGGTTTCAACTCTATCTGCAAGGGTAGTGATTTTTCCAATTAGGGTTTATTCTTAGGTCACTGTAAAACTTAAAGAACACGAAAGCTTTCCTTTCCTTTTCTTCTTTTCATCCTATCTTTCATTCCTGTAGGCCACAGATAAAGTTTTTATAACTTTTAATACACAACACATTTGCTTTCATACTGATGAAAGATACTGCTATCTTTTTAATCAAATCGTTGATGTGTGAAGCCACTTCCAGACTTGTGGAATGATTCAGGAATCAGAGAAACTGAACGACAAAATAGAAAAAGCCGGACACAATACAAAAAGCAAACAAAAATAACAAGATTCTTAACTTTCAGGAATTCAGACCTTAAACTGATACTGGTAGTTAAATTTTTCCCGAAATCATGTAAGAGGGCTGATGTAAGCCTGGAGAGTAGCAGAATATTCCCCTAAAATATGCCTCTGACATAGGATTATTCTGAGCTGTTTATTCTTAAGAAACTGCAGACATTGGAGAAGCTCTAAAAAATAGAGCAGAAATTATTCTCTGGTAAGGGAAATTTACATTTACAAAGGAAATCTCTATTTGTAAGAGCGTCTCTCTTTCTCTGTACCAGGAAGACTAAATCACAAGAAACTCTCATCAAAGGAGAAGGTACAATCTGAAATCTGTATAACAAACCTTACCCCTGTTAGAGTACTTTCCCTGATAACCTCCGATAACTTCCCTCCCACTCCCACCCCCAACAGCTTTCTTTTCTCTTCAGCTAAACATGGTATTTAAGGTGGTGTCTGGGGCCAATCTTAAGAGTTTTACTCAGTCCTGCGTGTCTCACCTGTATCTCGACGTGTACATATTATTAAATTTCTGTCTTGTTTTTGTTGTTGTCGTTTCTCTGATTAATCTTTTATTACATGGGGGTTTCAGCCACAAAAGCTAGAAGGGTGGAAGGAAAATTATTTTTCTTCCCTTCTAGTGTTCTGCTCAGCTGGTTTCCATATTCAAAATTACTGCTAAGTTTTCATCCTAAAGATTCAAGGAGATGTGGAATACAATATTCCAAACTGATGAAGTTCTAGAACATACGTGGTTTGGTGGGTGAGGTCGAGAGCCGATGACCAAGAAAGAATTCTTGAGACATCTTCGGTGCAAAATGGTGGTTTATTAAAGCACGGGGACAGGACCCCTGAGCAGGAAGAGCTGCTGCCCGGGGTTGTGAGGTATGACAGGTTATGTACCACGTGGTTGAGGAAGGTAAGGGAAAGGGAGGTTCCAATAGAACTTTCATATGCTAAAGAGGATCTACAAGGTACCAAACCTGAGGCAATGTTGGTGGCAAGGTTGTTTTTCCCTTTTAGCAAGCCATTAACATTAAGAGAGTTGGGACAGTCCTAAAGAATGTCACATTTGTCCCACCCAGGAGTGGTGGGGGTGAGAGGGAGATTGTGAGGTGTCAGTCTTTTGCTTTGTCCTCAGCCAGCCTTCTGCTCCCTCATCAAAACAATGAAACTTTTTTGGGGGGAGCCTGGGTGGCTCAGTAGGTTAAAGCCTCTGCCTTTGGCTCAGGTCATGATCCCAGGGTCCTGGGATTGAGCCCCGCATCCGGCTCTCTGCTCAGCAAGGAGCCTGCTTCCCTTCCTCTCTCTCTGGCTGCCTCTCTGCCTACCTGTGATCTCTGTCTGTCAAATAAATAAATAAATCTTAAAAAAAAAAAAAACATGAAACTTTTTTATGAGATCAGTTTTCAAGCAGGGGCAATTCTGGCCCCTAAGGACAATTAATATCTGACCCTTTTTTGGATGTCACTACTGATGTGGGGAACAAAGGCAAAAGGCAAAAATTTAATTTCTTTACAACTTACAAATCATTGACATGTCCGTGATGATGAAGGATAGTTGGAAGAAAGGCAGTCAGGAAAAGCCACCCCCCAACCCCACCCCTCACCCCCCAACAGAGGTAACCACCCTTAAAAGGAATTTATACCACCTGTGAAGAGCCCTCCACCCCTTCCCATGTGATGGGTAGATGACTAAAACCTGACTGGGTGACAGGCTCATGGAGGGTTAATCAGATTAAAACGGCCCACCAACAAACCCAGAAAAACCCGTAGACTTAGAAACTCTAGTAACAAAACTCTTGGGTCCCCTCCCTCTTCAAGACCTTCCTACTGTCACTCAGTAACTTTACTATTGCTTGGTAAACTTTGCTTTGCTGCCCAGCACTGTTCCTCTGGTCTGCCTGTTCATTCTTCAATGCTGCATGACCAAGAACTGCAGGCACAGAAGGAAAAGAAATTCTGTAACACTGAGACTGGCAGAGCGACCTTCCTCTAGGAATTCAACTACCTCTACGTTAAAACTTTGCCAAGGGCAAAAGGCAATCTTAGCTTAACATTATCCCAATCCCCCATGATCCTGTGAGTCTACATTTGTAAGGGCCTATTTAGCCAGAGCGATTCCATCAGGTTAAACAGTGATTTTGTTGTTTATACAGTAAAACTTAAATTGTCCCTGCCCCCCTTCCCCCCAGGGGACTTACTTAAAAACAAGTCCCAGAAACCAGTCCCAGGTAACAAAGCCCAAATACAAGGGTGGGTCAGGCCAATTGGAGGTATACAATCAGTGGGGGCACATACTGTCTCCCTAGCTACCAAGGAGTATGGGCCCCGCCCTTTGGGTGCCTTTTGGGCATCAATCCTGACCAAGGTAATAGGATAGTTCAAATATCTACTATAAGGTAAACTGTAAGTCAATTGACCTAGCATGACTGTGCAGCTTTCTCTGTGTGTTACAATCTCATTGGCCACGCCCAACCACATGGCTTTCGCCCTTAAAAGCTAGTCTGTAAGGCAGAGAGTGGCCGCCTCTTTGTAAGGGGCGGCCCCAGCCGGTCAGTTTGATTCTCCATGCTTGGCATGAAACAAAGCTTTGCTTGACCTTCGCTTTGTGTCAGTCTCGCTCCTTTGATTACGGACCCAACACATTAACATATAAAAATTCCTTTAGGGATAGAGAGAACATATATCAACACTATAAAAGACATATATGAAAATCCCACAGCAAATATAATTTTCAACCAGGAAAAACTGAGAGCTTTTCCCCTAAGGTCACAAACATGGCAGGGATGTCCACTATCATCACTGTTTTCAACATAGTACAAAAAGTCCTAGTGATGAGGGAACAGAAGGCAAGCTGAGGACAAAGCAGAAGCTGACACCCCACAACCCCTCTTCCCTCTCCCCCCTCCACCCAGATGGGATATATGTGTCATTCCTCATGCACTCCTGGCTGCCCTAAGCTACAGAAAGGAAAACAGTTAATTTACAGAGAGCACAATCCTGCAAGCCATGAGTCTCCCTCAGTCTTAGCAATTTACAAGAACAAAGCATTTCCATCAATAACCTAGTTTCCAGAAGGAAATGTGGATACAATTAAATGTCCTTATAACTTGCGGCCCATTGACAGATACTTGAAGTGAGCATAGCGGAATGTTCCTCCAGGAAGCTCCCAAGTAATTTCATGTTAATGCCTTGCTAGAGGGAAAAACGACCTTAACTTGACAATGGCAAGGACTCTGGTATCCTGTGAGTCTTCTTTAATATATGAAAACCTTTTAAAAAAATTTTATTTATTTATTTGACAGAGAGAGACACAGAGAGAAAGGAACGCAAGCAGGGGAAACGGGAGAGGGAGAAGTAGGCTTCTGCTGAGCAGGGAGCCCAATGTCGGACTCCATCCCAGGACCCTGGGATCATGACCTGAGCCAAAGTCAGACTCTTAACAACTGAGCCACCCAGGCGACCCCATGAAAATCCTCTTGAAACCTCCCTTTTTCCTTACATCTCCTTACCCCATAATATATAATTAGCCACACCTTACAACCCCGGTACAGCACAAGCCTACTGGCCCTGTCTCTGCCCTAGAGTAAACACCATTTTGCACCAAAGATGTCTCAAGAATTCTTTCTTGGTCGTCAGCTCTGGATCTCACCCCACTGAACCTCACCTGTATTCCAAAACCCCATCATCAGTCTCTCTAGCAGTTAGACAACAAAAAGAAATAAAAGGCATCCAAATTGGCAAAGAAGTCAAACTCTCACTCTTCACAGATGACATGATACTGTATGTGGAAAACCCAAAACACTCCACCCCAAATTTGCTAGAACTCATACAGGAATTCAGTTAAGTGACAAGATATAAAATCAATGTGCAGAAATCAGCTGCATTTATATACACAAACAATGAGATAGAAGAAAGAGAAATTACGGAATCAATCTTATTTACAAATGCACCAAAACCCAAAAGATACCTAGGAATGAACCTAACCAAGGAGGCAAAGAATCTGTACTCTGAAAACTATAGGAGACTCATGAAAGAAATTGAGGAAGACACAAAGAAATGTAAATGTAAAAGTATTCCATGCTCATGGATTGGAAGAACAAATATTGTGAATAATGTCTATGCTACCTAGAGCAATCTATACATTCAATGCATTCCCTATCAAAATAGCACCAATATTTTTCACAGAACTGGAACAAACAATCCTAAAATTTGTATGGAACCAGAAAAGACTTAATAGCCAGAGGAATGTTGAAAAAGAAAACCAAAGATGGGGACATCACGATGCCTGACTTCAAGCTATATTACAAAGCTGTAATCATCAAGACAGTATGGTACTGGCACAAAAACAGACACATAGATCAAGGGAACAGAACAGAGAGCCCAGAAATGGACCCTCAACTGTATGGTCAACTAATCTTTGACAAAGCAGTAAAGAATACTGAATGGTTAAAAAGACAGTCTCTTCAATAAATGGTGTTGGGAAAACTAGACAGCCACATGCAGAAGAATGAAACTGGACCATCCATTTACACCATACACAAAAGTAGACTTAAAATGGATGAAAGACCACAAAGTGAGACAGGAATCCATCAAAATCCTAAAGGAGAACACAGGTAGCAACCTCTTTGACTTTGGCTGCAGCATCTTCTTGCTAGACACTTCTCCAAAGGCAAAGGAAACAAGGGCAAAAATGAACTATGGGGACTTCACCAAGACAAAAAGCTTTTGCAAAGCAAACAGTCGATGAAACCCAAAGACAACAGACAGATTGGGAGAAGATATTTGCAAATGTCTTCCCAGATAAAGGGCTAGTATCCAAAGTCTGTAAAGAACTTATCAAACTCAACACCCAAAAAACAAGTAATCCAGTCAAGAAATGAGCAGAAGACATGAACAGACGTTTCACCAAACAAGACACACAAATGGTTAATAAGACACATGAAAAAGTGCTCAACATCACTTGGCAGCAGGGAAATACAAACCAAAACCACAATGAGATACCACCTCACACCAGTCAGAATGGCTTAAATTAACAAGTCAGCAAACAACAAATGTAGGCAAGGATGTGGAGAAATGGGAACCCTCTTACACTGCTGGTGGGAACGCAAGCTGGTGCAGACACTCTAGGAAACAGTATGGAGGTTCCTCAAGATGCTGAAAATAGAGCTATTCTATGACCCAGAAATTACACTACTGGGTATTTACCCCAAGACAGAGATGTAGTGAAGATAAGGGGCACATGTACCCCAATGTTCATAGCAGCAATGGCCACAATAGCCAAACTGTGGAAAGAGCCCAGATGTCCATCAATAGATGAATGGATAAAGAAGATGTGGTGTGTGTGTGTGTGTGTGTGTGTGTGTGTGTGTGTGTGTGTGTATATGTATTTTATGTCACACACACACAATGGAACATTACTCAGCCATCAAAAAAAAAAAAGAAATCTTTTCATTTGCAATGACAACATGGATGGAACTAGGGGTATTATGCTAAGTGAAGTAAGTCAATCAGAGAAAGACATATCATATGATTTCGCTCATATGTGGAATTTAAAAAACAAAACAGAGGAGCATAGGGGAAAGGAGGGAAAAAATAAAACAAGATGAAATAGGGGAGGGAGACAAACTATAAGAGACTCGTAATCATAAACAAACTGAGGGTTGCTGGGTGGGGATGGAGTAACTCAGTGATGGACATTAAGGAGGGCACAGCATGTAATGAGCACTATGTGTTATACAAGACTGATAGAATCACTGAACTCTAACTCTGAAACTAATAATATACTATATGTTAATTAATTGAATTTAAAAGAAATTTTGTTAGAAACTTCCTTTATCTCTGCACTTCCCCACCCCTACCCCACCCCCACCAAATACATGTTAGCAATCATCTTCCAAGCATACTGTGCACTGATACACATCTGAAGGTCCACAGCACACAGGACCTCCCCTACAACAAAGAATTATCTGGCTCAAGATGATCATCACAGGTTAAGAAACCCAGTAACACCTTTAGAATATAAAGTTTACAGACCCACACAAAATGGGTGCTATTCATTATTTTGAACTCCAACTAAGAAAAAAAAAGTATTCTAGTAGATTTCTAGTAGACAAGTTATGAGGACTTTGGGAATGAATTTTGTTTTGTTTTGTTTTGGTTGTTTTTTTGATGAAATGAATAAAAAAATCTTTGGGGATAAATCCAGTGGTTTCAGGAGATCTTAGTTCATCTATACATTGGGCCAAATGCTTACCACTCACCAGCTGGTAATTTAAATCCCGGACCTCCCATCTGTGGAAAAAAAAAATTTTTAATTAAAGCTGGCATCTTACTCATGAAAAGTGAATTTTGAAAAATGCATAGTTGGTACTACATAATATCCACATGATTCTTCAAGAGAGAAACATGTCTAACAGTATCAAATTTATAACAAAGGGCATATAAGAAATTCTGAACTTGATTATGCTTCTGAAGACTGTAAAATCACATTTCTAATAAATGAACAAATCAGGGCATTAATTGAACAACACCTCTCCCTAAACAAAATTTTACAATAGGTATATTCACCTCCACCTGAAAAACATAAGAAACTATCTTTCTAAAATACAAATCTAAAAATGCCATTTCTCCAATATAAAAGTCCATACTGTTGCCCTGCTTAAAATACTCTTTACAAAATCACTTCACATAATTTCTACTGACTTAAATCTCTCCTTTTTTCTCTTATTTATGTCCTAATCACAAATCTTTGTTCTTCAGTTCTTTCCTGAAAAGAAGGCAAAGTTTTATCTCTATCCTCTTAGAGTCTTTGGGTGGGGTTGAGAATTAAATTGACATAGAACAAATTAACAGGAGAAAAAAAACAGATTTATTTAAAATAATTTTTATGTAAGCTCTCATAAGGATCTGAAGACTCAAAGAAATGGCAAAACCTAAATACTTTTACATTGAACAACCAGAGGCAGTGAAAAAGTAGCTAAACTGGGTGGGAAGATAAAGGAAGTAAGAATTATTTTGACAAGGTCTGCTTGTACAGATTTTTCTGGGCTTCCCATTCCTGTCCTTGATGGTAAGAATATTACTTCCCTCCCAGCATAAGAAGGACATCTTCCATATGGGAATTTGGTTTTTTTGGTTTTTGGTTGTTGTTTTTTTTTAATGATTTCTTTGTTTCTATTAGAGAAAGGAGAGAGAGAAAGCACAGGACCATGGGTGAGGAGGGGAGGAGAGGTAAGTGGAGAGGCAGAGGGACAGGGAAGAGTCCCAGGCAGCCTCCCCGCTGACACAGAGCCAAGCAGGGCTGGATCCCATGACCAGAGATCACAATACCAGCCCAAACCAAGAGTCAGACACCAAACCAACTGTGCCACCCAGGTTCATATGGGAGTTTTAGCTTCTGCTTTCAAGAAAAAAAGGAAAAGGGTCAGAGTGCCCTTTCTTGTACCTGCTGCTTTTTAAAGTAACTTTAGATCAAAATAACTTTCATGTCAAAGTGGCATATTTTGGGGTACCATATTTTGTCATCAAATATCTTATGCCCTGTTAATATATCCTGACTTTACACACTTCGAGCTAAAATACCATCTTTCCTAAGATAATTTTGGACTCATTTTTCTGCTCACACATCCTTGGTTTTAGCCAACCTTCCAAAGCTAACCCTCCTGTTTCCCTTCACTTGCACTGAGTCACATTTTCCTTGATTGTTTAAACCTGGTTCCGTTGACCATCATCACAAATCAGTTTGTAACTATTTACAACTGTTTATGCACATATTCTTGATAGATCTACACATAATTAAAACACATAGTAGAGACCAAATATACTGTGTTTGATGAACTCATGTATGAGGAAATTAATTTTGTGACAAAAATTTCAATAACTAAAATTGGATCTTCCTTAAGGCATTTAATAAACATTTTACAGACACATGAAGGGACTTATTACTTCAGAAATGGGGGAATCATTAATGTTTTCAATTCATAAGTATCCATTAAATAAATATGAATATATGATCACTAATTACAACACTGATACACAATTGAAAACCTAAAACATGTTTGACACTCAGTAATTGTGAAAGTATAAAATATAACTTCTGACTTTAAGATGCCTAGAGTCAAGTTTAAATACAAGGTAGATACAGGATGGGAAATACAATTAAATGAGATAACCCAAAGTGTTTTATCAGTTTCTGACATGTATCTATGCTCAATGAAGATTATCTTGATAATAAAGATGATGGTGGTAATGATGCTAAGCACCAAATGAGTTGTAAAGACATTGAAACCTATAGCCTGTGAGCAGAAACAGTATGCTAAGTAATAATAAGAAAGACAGGAATTACATTACTGGAAAATAAAGAAATTGTGTAGGTAGTTGGTACATGATCAACAGTCATAAATAAGAAGGACTTCTATGAGTTAAGCAAGGAAAAAAACACCACCTATGACAGCAGTAGTTAAAAAAAGGTTAAAAAAAAAAGATAGATAAGGTCAAAGTTTCTTCTTCAAAATTACTGCTAAATTTTGATCCTAAATATTGAAAGAAGTGTGGAATACAACAGTCCAAACAACAGAATATTTGTCAGTCGTCCTCAAGCAGGAGCAATTATGGACCCCAAGACCAACTGATATCTAAAGAGAACTTTTTGGGTCTCTGTGATAAGGTGTTAGATTGAAGAGAGACCAGAAATAGGTAACTACTTAGATGATTATTTATGTATAAATTAAGTAATATAGTACTATTTGAGTAACTATTATATGTTAAGAAATCACTCTAGAAAAAGAAAAATATTCATATATGGCCACTTCCTCCAAAAGTCTATAATGTTTCTTTTTCTTAAAAATTTTTTATTTTTAAGTAATCACTATACCCAATGTGAGGCTCGAACTCACAACCCCAAGATCAAGAGTTGTACACTCTACCAACTGAGCCAGCCAGGCACCCCTCGCCGGTGAGGTGTCCCTGAGTCTATAATGTTTCTGAGGTGAGATACTTAAATACAAAAAACAGACCTAGAATGATAAAGAATTTCAAATATAATATAGTAATGCCCTTAATTAAAGGATGTGCCTAATAAGTGAAACAGATCAGAGGAAGAGAACATGGAAGTCACTAGAGAAGGCTTCATGAAGTGACCTGAATTTGTTCTGGAATGATGGGCAACATTTAAGTGGCCAAAAAAGAATGGGGGAAAAAAGGCATTTTGATGGAAACACGTCATAAGCAGAAGTATGGCGACGTGAATGAGTGTCGCATGCGCTTGGGAGAGCAAGTGCAAAGAATGAGTAGATAATGAATGTATGCAGGGGTTAAGAGAAGGGTGGAAAAATAAAAATAAAAAAGGTCTGATCTGAAGTCCAAACGGTCAATATGTGCTATCAAATTCACTTAACTGCTTGATGCCAGGCATTGCTCGAAAATTTTAGACGTGGGTTTGTTTAGCACTCAGAACAACCCTGTGGAGTAGGTATAATCCCCAACCTACAGATACAGCAACTGTGGCCTGTAAACGTAAGGAGGAAAACAGGACTTGTGGGGTTCCTGGGTGGCTCTGCCAGTTGAGCGTCTGACTCTTGATTTGGGGTCTTGGGTCGTGATCTCAGGGTCATGAAATCAGGCCCTGTGTCAGGCTCTGCACTCAGCCCCAGAGTCTGCTTGTCCCTCTCCCTATGCCCCCCACCTTCCTTCCTCCCCCCACCATGCTCATCTTACTCTCTCTCTCTCTCAAATAAATAAATAAAATCTTGGGGCACCTGGGTGGCTCAGTGGGTTAAAGCCTCTGCCTTTGGCTCAGGTCATGGTCTCAGGGTCCTGGGATCGAGCCCCGCATCGGGCTCTCTGCTCCGCAGGGATCCTGCTTCCTCCTCTCTCTCTGCCTGCCTCTCTGCCTGCTTGTGATCTCTCTCTGTCAAATAAATAAATTAAAAAATAAATAAATAAATAAAATCTTAAAAAAAAGAAAAAGAAAAAGAAAACAGGACTTCAGGTAACACTTAACATTTTTGAACCCCCACTATGTGCCCGAAGTGCCAAAGTTATCATATATGTATATATGGTATGACATACATACTATATTATTATAGAGTCAGTATTTGAATTTAAATCCATTCCACTCAAAAGACCCTATGCTTTCCCTATGCCAGTGTTGCCTCTGTGTCTCTGGCCAACATGAGGACAGTAGAAAATCTTGTGGAAGTGAGTGGCAGGAGGACACCATGGTTGTTAAGTCCAAGTTCACATGAGTATCATGTCAAGGTACCTAACACATGTTTTTCGAGCTTTTGGTTAACAGTCATCCTTTTCATTGCATCCTTTAAAAAAGTCTTTTTTTAGTCATAAGAAGCAGTTTCTAAAACTGGAATTATAAACGAGGCCTTAAGCCAATCCGTTGCAATCAGATAAAATCATGAGAAGGCAGCTCCGACCTTCTTGTCTTAGATTCCTCATGGGGAGTGTGGCTTGGACCCCATGGAATTCAAGCCTGAGCCAAGACAAATACATCAGAAGGAGTGAGCTAGTGGGGACACTGTAATGGTTTTAGGAAAAAAAACATATAACATCATCTCAGAGCTATAGGTAGAAAACCATAATGGGCTTAAATGAGATTTAAATTAACTGGATACAAGCTTGCAGTGACAATTATAAAGACCTTCAAGCTAACAAGAAAATTAGGCCAGAGAATGTCTCTAAAACTTCCTACCAAAAAAAAAAAAAAAGGCATGTCTCAATAGAGAAACATACTGAAGGGCGGCAGAGTATGCTCCCCCCAAAACACGCTACTTTGGTGTATTGATTATTTTGAAGTATAGGCACTTGAAAAATATCAAATACAAGGAGATGTTATCTCTGAACTCCCCTTATTGGCTAAATGCAGGTCCTGCAAAAGACACTCAGCGGTCATAAATCCCCTCCCCAGGAGTTTCATCAGTCAGGGGGGATTGATTTTTACCGCAGGAGACTAGAGCTCCATAACCCACCCAGAAAAGTTTTTGTCACAAACTATCATACCTCCCATCCATTTTTCTAAGGCCCCATTCATCATTCCGAAAAATCATTTACTCTTCCCTAAGAGGCCTATATCTTTCTCTCCCTTTCCCTATTAAGATGGAGTTTAGGGACACTTGCGTGGCTTAGTTGGTTAAGCGTTGACCTTCAGCTCAGATCACAATCCTGGGGTCCAGGGACTGAGTCCCTCATTGGGCTCCTTGCTCAGTGGGGAGCCTGCTTCTCCCTCTGCCTGCTGTTCCCCCTGCTTGTGCTCTTTCTCTCTCTCTTTGACAAATAAATAAATAAATAAATAATCTTAAAAAAAAAATGGAATTTAAGCCATCTTAGAGAGTTAACTCATTTTTCTCTGAGCATCTCCTTTGTTATATGAGTTATACATGTTAATCAACTCCTGATTGTTTTTCTCTTGTTAATCTTTCTTTTATTACCAGGGTCTCAGCTAAGAACTAAGAAACATAGAAAATTACCTTTCCTCCCCTACAATATCTATGTCTATATCTACACAAACACACACACACACACACAGTCACTTGCTGCTGAATCTCCTACAAAAGTGATGCCTTACAAAAGGATTATTTTAAAATGCATACACTAATTTCAGCCAAGCCAAATACAGCCACAGAAGCAGAAAAAAAGCTACTGAGTCTAATATACAATAAGATTATTGACTTATTCAATGGACTTTTTTTTTAAAGATTTTATTTATTTATTTGACAGAGACAGAGATCACAAGTAGGCAGAGAGGCAGGCAGAGAGGGAGGAGGAAGCAGGCTCCCCACAGAGCAGAGAGCCCAATGTGGGGCTTAATTCCAGGACCCTGAGATCATGACCTGAGCGGAAGGCAGCGGCTTAATCCACTGAGCCACCCAGGCGCTCCTATTCAATTGACTCTTAATGGGATGTTTGCCTTCAAAGTTCAAACTTAAGCAACGAAATGCAGTGGAAAGAGCAGGGAAACTGGAATCTCAAAGGTGTTCAACAACCACTTACTACTTAGGAATCATAGTAACTTTAGCAAGTTACTTATTATTTCAACTCTCACTTTTATAATCGACAAAATGAGGTGTAATTACTGGGCTGCATGGTTTTTATGAGTAATAACTGAAATCAAGTGAAGTGACAGTCCAGTGTATGCCAGAGAATCTATTTAAGAAAAACTAAGTCTACTGACCTTGTATCTGGCTGTCTTGGTGGGGTGCCTCAGAAGCAGATCCTAAGATAGAAACCGGAGTATAAATAATAATCTGGGAGGCAATGCCTGGAAATAAAGCCAGGTAAGGGGAGAAGGGAGATGGGGAAAGAGACCAATAAAGGATGTGTTATCAAACCATCAGACTTTGGATAAATGGAGCAAAATGCCACCATAGAAATCTGGGAGACAAAGTAGAACACACTTTAAAGTTATCCAAAATGAGGGGCAACGAAGTTGGGATATTTATCCAATATCTTCCACCTATCATGGGCTACTGTCTGGCATTCCTGACCTACCATATACACTGACCGATGGTGCTCCCCTTGACCCTTAACCAGAAAAAACGATTTGTCAGGCACACAGAGTCACAGGTGTTTACAGAGTCAAATTCCTTGAGAGGAGAGAGATGAGTGCCGAAAGGATGTCCATCAATAGCATATACTAGAGGGATAGAAAGAAAAGTATTTTGGGGGGCAAGCATGTGACTGTTGATCTTGGGACTATCAATTTGAGCCTCACTTTGGAGTGGACATTACTTAAAAATAAAATCTTTAAAAATATATATTTTTAAATATTACCTTTTCTAAGAATGTACCAAGATTCAGTCCTCATCACTTCAGTTTGACTCCTCTAAATTCCACGTGTACAGCAACCATAATGGTTTTGTTCACTGATTTATCCCAAGCTCCTAGAAAACAGTATACATTTCACAGGTATTTTTATTCATTTTATAATAAATATTATTTATTCTTCACATATTAAGAGCCAGGCACTGTGAGAAGTGATGTAGATACACTGTTGATATATTATTTCATTTGATCTTCATTACTTTCCTATTATCCCCATCAACAGAGGAGAAAAGAGGATGAGAAAAAATAGAAAATGAGCTTAAAGCCACACAATATATCACACTGCCAAACCTATGTGCAATTTTCTGTACCATAACACTGCCTTCCTCCCAAAGCTCACACTCTTGCAGACCTTGTCCATTTTCATACCTTGAGCCATCACCTTCAGTGGGCGATGCCAAAATCTCATCTCCAGTCCTTCTTTGGATATCTCACCATTCCCTTAAATTAAACCTCTCCAAAGTGAAAGCCCTCTTCCTCCACAAATTTATTTTGTGGACAAATTGTGCGGAATGTATGAGGCTTAAATCCTCTGAGTCATCCCTCATGCTGCTCACCCACTCAAGAACAGCATCCACAAACATATTCATTTATACTGATACTAATAGGAATCCTTCCATTGATTCTCTGCTAGGTACGAACAACTTAAGTGACTTGGGTCTTATGAAGAATCCTCCTCTAAAGATTTATATAAATCCAGATGCTAATTTGGACTCAAATATCAAGAAGAAGATAATAGTTAAGAACCACAGATGACGTACAAAAGTAATGATGTATGAAAAGGTGAGATGAGATGACTATAAAATTCTCTGTGGTCTTTTTGTGTCTCCCTTTTCTCTGCCTGCAAAGGGCTCACGCTTCCAGCATAGGAATCCTTCTTAAAGAGAACTGTTTCATTTGCATATCATGACTGTTAATGACCCTCTTGGAACCCCTGCTAGAATAAACTCTGTTTTGCAATGACTAGCAATGAGTAAATGGAGACTAGGTTATTTCATACTGCTCTAGGCCTAGCTAGGCCTGCCTTAGTAATCAAAAAGTTTGAGACAAAGTATCTATTTTTTGCCAGTCTCTTTTCAGGCTTAGATGTTGAAGGAACATATTGAGTCAAGCTTTGTGATAATTCCATAATAGAGAATTTTAGATCCAAAAGGCCTTTAAATCCCAAACATTTAAATCTACAAAATCATTACTTATCTCTCAAATGGGACAATGTCATCAGGATGAGACAAATGGCAGTAATACAATGTTGCATGGGTTGAGGACTTATTTCCATGTATTTATCGTCTACTACGAGATGGGAATTGTCTAGGTGTGGTGGGTACAAGAGTATACAAGATATTAAGAGGCATGTCTCTGGAGGGGTGTGGGTTACAAAGCCATTTATTGTCCTCGACGGAGGTTGAGGCCTAAATTAAAATTGTCAAAGACCTCTGTTGTCTGTCTTATCATTCAGAAGCCACAGAATTATCCAAGAGCTACTTAGGATCTGCTAAATGAAGGATGCCAGGAATCTGCTGACCATTATAAAAGGATCTGTCTAGAAATGTATGCCTTTTCCTCTGAAATAGCTCTAAACACAGGTGATCTCATAATCTATCAAAAGAGTAAGTAAAGCCACCTAATATCCAAATCTCTCAGAGATTCCAGTCTATCCATGCCTTGATATTAGGGGAGAAAATAAAATACATTACCCAGGCTTTCACTATATACAGATGCCAGATAAGCCTCGGGCTCCATGTTGCATCAAATCATTTTCATTCACTATTCACATCTGGAAAGTACTAAGCCTTATCACAAAGCCCCTAGTACAAGGACAGCTGTGTTCATATTCCTTGTCTTGAAATTTATTCCACATTTTACCTTCATTTTCAAACATAAGAAATTATTACATGACAAATGGAAGTTACAGAGATAGAGCATATGTCCTTTTACCCTCCAACAAAAATTAGCAAACATTAACATTCTATTATGTTGGCTTTAGACAGTTTTATAGAAATAAAATGTAGGTTCAGTCAAAGCCTCTCTCATAATTATTCCAAATATAATTCCTTTCTTCCCTTGCTGGAACCATCACTATTGTGAAGTGTGCATGCATCCCTGCTCCCTTTTTCTATGTATTTTTGTATCTATACATAAGTGTAATAATTTTGCCATTTAATCTTCCTTAAAATGAACATATGAGAAAAAAATGAACATATGGAAGTATCAGCTTGCTTTTTTCACTTAACTATTTTGAGATCTGTTCATGATGATACCTATGGATCTGATTTTCCTTTTATCTGCTGTATAGTATTCCACCCACTGGGTTTACAGAACTAAAAACATCCATTACCATAGTGACATAATTACTGTGTAGTCCCATATAATTTTCCAGCAAGATTTTGCTCATTTTTATTCTGTTGTTTTAAAGATTTTTATTTATTTATTTGACAGACGGAAATCACAGAGAAGCAGGCAGAGAGAGAGGAGAAAGCAGGCTCCCTGCTGAGCAGAGAGCCCGATGCAGGGCTCGATCCCAGGACCCTGGGATCATGACCTGAGCCGAAGGCAGAGGCTTTAACCCACTGAGTCACCCAGGCGCCCCTATTCTGTTGTTTTAAATGAGGTGGGAATTCTGCCTCCTATGCTATTTAGCATAGAAAATACTGTGTGCTTATAGCTACCAACTAGGAACTAAAGGGTGGACAATCAAGTCCCAGATTTACCTGTAACCAATTATCTTTACATAAGTTTGTCATAGTCCACTCTGAACCACAGTTTCTCACTTGTGTATTACTTGGAGTGATTGGGTGTCAGAGGAGAAAACCACAATATCCAGAACAGCCACATTTCCCTTCATTTTCATACTTCATCCTTCTGAGTTGGTAGATGTAAAACTTCAGAACCAATAAAACAGAGGGGAGTAAAAATTAATAACACTTTCAGGTAGAATTTCCTGGCTCCATTGAGGGCTAGAAAACAAAGACTAGAGTTGCTGTCATTTACACTTAACAACTAATACGGACAGCAGGCCTATATCATGCACACATGGAAAGGTGTGTGATTTGAAGGGTGTGAGGTCACCCCCACCTCATACAAATGCAACATAATACCATGACCTTACTTCCCATCAGCTCACCAGAAGTCTGAGTTTATCTTTCTCTAGTAATGTTTAGGTAAGTCTCAGTGGCAAGTGGAGTATGATGAGACACTGGCTTGTAGAGAAACACTACACCGCCTTAATAAAATATTCTTTGCTTTGATACCGCCCCAGCACATCTGTATGATCTGCCCCTTCTCTTCTTCAGCCTCACTGGTACAATATCCATTGTCACGCATTTGATCTCTTTTAGCATTTTTTTAAAAAAACTTTTCAATACACCAAGCTCCTTTCCAAGTCAAAGGCTTTGCTTATGGTGTACTCTCCGCCTGGAATATGTTTTCCCATTCTTTCATTTTTCTTTTTTTTTTCTTTCCCTACTCATGGTTCAAATTTTAATTTAAAAACCCAAACCAGGTTAGGTACCTAAGCTATATAACTTCAAAACACCCTGTACTTGACAGTAGCACTTACTGCAATTTTAAGTAAATTGTTTTAGTGGAATACTTTAGTTGACACCTTTTTTTCCGAAGCAGTTCTGAGCTGTATCTATCTTTTCCTCCCTGCCCAGAACAAGGTATGGCATACAGTTGAAACTCAATAAATGGGGGCGCCTGGGTGGCTCAGTGGGTTAAAGCTTCTGCTTTCAGGTCAGGTCCATGGTCCCAGGGTCCTGGGATGGAGTCCCGCATCAGACTCTCTGCTCAGCGGGGAGCCTCCTCTCTCTCTGCCTGCCTCTCTGCCTACTTGTGGTCTGTGTGTGTCAAATAAATAAATAAAATCTTAAAAAAAAAAAAGAAACTCAATAAATGATTGTTGAAACAATGAAGGAAACTGCCCTCAAAAGCCTGGCCCTCTAGTGAATCAAGTGGAAAGTTATAAGAAACCAACTGAATATTTTTTATGATTCTAGATGCAGCTTCTATGAAACACAGTGTAGAGAAAATTTGTTGTTCCTCCTCTTTCCCCTCCTACCTCTCTTTGAATTAATCATTGGGTGGTACCCAAGATACTTCTCTTTTCAGATGAAAATAAGTTTCTTTTGTTACTTTTCAGTGCATTTTTTAAATCAAAAGAGAGAAAAATGAACTGTGTCAAATTCCATACACCACCCGGAGTATGTTTTGTTTTGTGGTATTTTTGGTCTGCAGTCTTTTTTTTTTTTTTTTACTACCATACAGCTTTCAAAAGAATAATGTGATTCCCCTTGACAGTGTTGTTTATCTGTCTTTTATTACCTCAATATAGACATTTAAATCTGTGTTCACTCAGTTTAGAAACCCAGAGAGGGTGTGTGTGTGTGTGTGTATGTGTGTATACACACATATATACACATAACCATTCCTGTTTACATATTTATAATAAGAATATATAAATTATAAATAAATATATAAATTTATAATACATAATATATATTATAGAAATAGACCATGCCTTAGATAGGACTCTTTCTTTCTTTTTTTTTTTTTTTAATATTTTTACATATTTATCTGACAGACAGAGATCACAAGTAGGCAGAGAGGCAGGCAGAGAGAGAGGGAGAAGCAGACTCCCCGCTGAGCAGAGAGCCCAATGCGGGGCTCGATTCCAGGACCCTGAGATCATGACCTGAGCCGAAGGCAGAGGCTTTAACGCACTGAGCCACCCAGGCGCCCCGAGCCACCCAGGAGCCCTGATAGGACTCTTTCTTAAACTTACAAGTTTATAAGACAGATGTCTTTAGAACTTCCCTCTCTCTTTTCCCAGAGAAAAGTTCTAAACTCTAATCTATTTTATGTGGGTAGTAAAAAAACTCAAGCCCAAGTCCTAGAGAAAATGACATGCTTGGCTTCAGCATAAGAAAAAAAAGAGTCTCACTAAAATAAGAGATTCAGAATTTGCACCAGCTGAGTGATTTTCTTCTATGTAAGTTAATAATTAGGTCTGTGGTTCTCAAATGTCCACGTGTAGAAGCAGCAGCTGGAGGGCCTTTAAAACACAGAGTTTGAGATTCAGCGTATCTGAAATGGGGCCTGAGAATTTGCCTCTCTCATAAGTTCGCAGGAGAAGGTGATGAGGGTGACCCACTTACGCACCCTGACAACAAATGCATTAGATAGTTCATAGGTAGACATGCCGTGAGAACAAATAAACTGCGTACATGGGATTTAAGTTGTCAAAGAAAATGGCTTTGCAGAAAGACAGGGATGAGTGTTCTTGATGAAATGCTCAGTAGGTAGGATGGATAGAATTCCGCAAATGCTCCACTGATGACCCAGGAAAATGTGTATCTCCTGTCCAGCCCAGGAGAGTGGTTTGGAGTCATTCAACATTGCTTTAGCAAAATTTTCTGCCATTTTCCCCCATATATTTCAGAATCCTTGGTACAGGAAAGCAAATCTTGAGAAAACATTAATATAATTTATTAATATAATTTATTGAACTTACACTAGGCTCAAGAAAAAAAATTCACACGAAAATTAAAAATGACGAAACAAGGGACACCTTGGGTGGATCGGTCAGTTAAGTGTCTGACTTTGGCTCAGGTCATGATACCGGGGTCCTGGGATCGAGCCCCACATCGGGCTCCCTGTTCAGTGGGAAGCCTGCTTCTCCCTCTCCCCCTCTCCCTTGCTTATGTTCCCTCTCTTGCTGTCCCTCTCTCTGTCAAATAAATAAATAAAATATTTTTTTTTAAATGACAAAACAGTAAGATTTATTCACTGCAAAGTTATAACAGGGTAGGATCTGGACCAATTTTGAAACCGTTTATATAATTATTATAAAATCCACATTTAAAATTTCTTTGATATGATCCCATACAGGCTTTTCTTTTGGAATGCTTTAGTTATTTCTGATCTGAAATGGTGTGTCCCATTATAATGGAGCTAAGATATTAACATTAATGTCACAAAAAAATCTACCTTTGGCTGAGAAAGAGCCTCAATTAAATTAGAAAAGAAATTAAAATCTCCAGGTAGACCAAAATTAAAAGAGGTAATAAAAGATGAGAGATGTTTTAATAGGGATTCACGGCTTATGTTATGGGGGTAAACCTGTCCTACAATTCGGAGACTTGAGTTCAATCTCCAGTTCCCAGTTTTACTATGTAACCAGAGCATGTGTTTGGCTCTGTGAGTCAACTTACTCATCATCACAGTGATTTATAGGAAACTTCTGATAAAACGACTTGCACATGATCTGTACTTTTTCCCCTTTTTCTTAATGTTCTCTCAATTCTGATAAGCTAATTTGTGAAATGGAATGATGGGGGGAAAATGCCCAGGTATTCACCACATATTCTCTCCAATGTATTCAGACCAAATTTTGTCTATTTCCACTAAATATAAGGTAATTTTTCAAACTCTAGCTGAGATGAACATAAAATTGGATTTTTTTCTGTTTCCTTAGTAGTGACTTTCCAATATTGCTATTTTTCTGAAAATAACTGTTCTTGAGGAAGAATTTTTTTAAAAAATTACAGCATTTGAAAGTAATTAAGGACAGAAGAGGTTTAAAAAAAGAGAATAAAATGAAAAAATCACTAATAACATTATATCAGATAATGATTTGAAACTTCTTTGACCCTAATGAAGAAAAGTTCAGAGTAAATGAAAAGTAAAATCTTATCTCTGCAACCTTCAGAGAGCTGAGAACTTCCACATAAATTCTCAATCAATATTCAATAGGAAAAAAAAAAAGTAAATTACATTTTTCTTCCATCAAGAAGAAAAGTTCATTTCTGAACCTCTAATCATGGTAACATAACAAGATTATTATTTTTTTTGAAAGCTCAACTCATCGGTCATCTTATAAGTCTTTTTCTTTTTTTCTTTTTAGTATTTGATAGCAGAGATGTAAGTAAATAGGAGAAAAAAATGAAGCTGTCTTATCATTTATTACCATCTAAATCATTCATCTAACTTATGGCCTAGATGACTTCCCTAACAATAATATCTTAGGATGCAATCTTACAAGCCTATCCAATCACTTTAATGAACTTCCACCAAGTCTGAAAAATAAAATGCCCTTTATGTCTAATTTAATGGTCAGAGATAAAGTTGTCTGGATTTCTCTCCTAAACTACCTGGCCTAGCAGCCACCATCAGCTTCAATCCCCTTCATATAATGAGAAAAAAATTGAAATAAACTGGAGAGCCTTAAGCCATTATAGTGGTTAAATCATATTTCTCTACTTTGTATGCCATGTATC